>NW_022900918.1:38176256-38232461 GCF_012274545.1 Fukomys damarensis
AGTGGAAAATGGAAATAGGGTCCAAGGGCTGAGAACTCAGGGCAACCTGGAATCTGACTTCAGTCACTTTCCTGACTTATTCATGAGTCACAAGAGCCCCAGCAGAGCCCTCTGGAGGCCCCAAGGACCCTGCTGAAAAACCGTCCTCCAGGACACTGGCAGGGGACTGGGAGAAGGCAGTGGAAGAACAGGTCCGGGAGACCATTCCCCATCCACCCACCTGAATTCCGTCAACCACCAGGGTCAGAGGGAAGCAGAAATAAAAATAAGAAAGACCCAGGAAACCTCTGAAGTACCAGGCCAGAGCCCGTGCATACTAGATCTCCTGGCCTGATCTTCAGTAACTATTGCTCCGTCGGAACGTGGTAGAAAGTTCATAAAAATAGACTGCATCTCGTGTGTGTAATTGAGTCAGTGGGTTCAGGGATGGACGCATGTGGAAAGCCCTGAAGATGACTCAGCGCACTCAGTCATTTCTATTCATCTGATCAGGACGCAGTGAGAGGCACCGGGGCTGGGTGCGCTTCTTTTCGAATCCAGCAGCCCGGTTTATCTGTGTGCTTTTCATGTTGCCCTAGTCCTGACACTTCTTTTCTGTCACGCCTCCATTTTGTGTCTGCTGGCACAGTCCTGTCCTGAACCGTCTTCGCATTCTCTTCAATCAATGTAGCTGCTTTTTCCTTTACCACTGGATGCACACTTGCAATTCTTTGCTCGCTGTGCACAGAGCTTGGCCTCTACCTGTCGGATCCAGCACAAGGGAACAGTGGCTGAGCCATTTGTCTCTAGTTTCCATCCGCACTTTTCTGCCCACTCCCTGCTGGTGTTGGAGTTTTCCATCTGAGTTTCTGACAGAAAGCGCAGGGGCTATGGGACCTCAGTGATTGCAAGGAGCCGCATATGATGCACCCAATACCCTCTCCCCTCGCTTTAAACAGAAAAGCTCCCTTTCTGTATTGTAATTGTGTTAGCCTTCCGAGTCAAAATGAGAGAACGGTGCAGCTCCCTTAACTCCTGGGACGAGGGCTTCTGCGTTTCTCCATGAATATTTCTTTCTTCCTGGGTAAAAGGACTCTGTCACCACTTAGAATCAGAGGCATGAATCAACGTCACTGATCACCTTATACTTGTTCTACCAATGATTCATCTTCATTTTATGACAGGTTAAGTATCGTGCTTTTAAAATATTCTCCTTTCACGGAAACATATTCTATAGATCCTTCTTTTCTCTGAGCAAAACTGCAAATGCTTATGAAAGCGTAGAAAAAGTAGAAAATAGAGAAGTCTTTTCATACACAAAATACCCACAGGCTTAGAATTGAAAATGAAGGAAATGGTAAAAGCAAACAAACAATGACCAAGAAAGCACCAGGTACAAAAATAAGGGCAAAGGATGTAAAAAATAAATTTATGTTGGACTATTTGGCTTTAGATTAAATGCAGGGTGAAAATTCAGGGTGGTGGAAAATTCTGTTCTATCTGCACTCGCTCCTTTATCCTTCACCATGACATTGTATTGTTCAGAGATGAGGCCATGCAGTATAGATGGCCTGTGGCCACACGGAGCAGACCTCAAATGAGGATTTATTTGCTGCAAAACCCTGCATTCCTGTGATGCTTCTGTGGGTGCCTTTCAGAATGAAGTGGAAACAGAAACAGCAATGTGGCTCCCTCCGTGATAAATGAGCCTACCCCAAAACATGAGCCTGAATCCCCAGCCAGAATCGCTGATTCCGTCTTGTCAAGAATAACATGAAAGGAAATAGAAAAGTGTCTTTTACAATGCCAACTAATCAAAAGCTTCAAACATGATAATGCAAACATGTGATGAAAAAAATAAAGATACTCAGCTGTTTGCCTGACTAGAAGGAAGTAAAGTTTGGAGAAAATGTGGGTTCTGGTCCTTAAACACATAGATATTTGGCTCAATGTTTTCTTCACATTCAAGTCATCCAAGTGAACGGCAGTGCAGGTCCTTACCTTTAAGTTTGCAGGGCATTTGTAAAATAAATAAAATCAGTGTTTTTAAGAGTGTGTCAGTTGAGCTCAGTGAGAGATTGGAGTGTGGCTTGAGGGAATATGGGACTCTCGTTCATTCTAAGTTGTTGGGTTGCAAGTACTGCTGGGTTTGTGAGAAAAAAAATTCCCTGCACAGTGACCTTTTGTTGGGAGAGAGGGGATCTTTTGAAGATGGAGAACAGAGTTCAATGCACCTAAAGAAACAGGACTGTGAAGGAGGCAGCTGGCAAGGTGATCATTGACCTTGCTGAGGGACTGTGTTGAGCACCAATTGAGAGAAAGTCTGAATTAGAAACCAAAGTCACTGTTTGCATGATGGGTTGTTAAGGTCTCTGCCAGAATAAGACTTGACGGTGAACCCTAGATGAACTCAGACTAAGAGCCACGTTTTCTCAATCTCTGACAGTGCTTACATTTGGCAAGGAGGGTTTTATGACACTGGCTCGTGTGGTCTGTCATATCCCCTCCAGTGTGGGCTGGGTTCTGACTACCCATCACCAGGAAATGCTACCTCAGCACCGAGGGACAAGGCCACCAATGGTTAACTGGCTGTGCCTTCAAAAGAGGAAAATGCAGGGGGGCATCAAAGGGTCACCTGGGTCAACTCTATAGAAATAAACAGAACTACAGAGCCAATGAAAGAGGGAACTTATGCAAGCACAACTGTTCAAGGGCAGAGGGCCCTTCCGGCAGGTGTAACTCTCAGATACCTCCCGACTTTGGCTTTTGTATTTGACCCGAAAACTCTCACTCATACCTTGTCAAACTTAAGCATCCAGCTTCCCTTTCCTTGTGCTTCTGCAACCTTTGATGGAGTCTATGCCCTGATCCAGCCCAAGATAAGCAGCCAGATGATGTGGCATCTCAGGGCCATTAAAAGTGAGCTGGATGAAAGCGAGTGAGAAGTTGTCATCAGCACCCACAAAATGGAACTTTGGAGGTAAGATTTCTTAGAGAGAGGTGGCTTCCTTCTCCAAATTTCCTCAGGTCTGGGGCATAAATGGCATCCTCCTCTCCTTATCTGGATGGATGGAAAGAACACCCAGATGCTGGAAATGGGAATCATAAGGCAGGGAGAAGCCTGGGTCCAGGAAGGGAGGGAACAAGTCCTAACGGGTCTGTTCTCTCATTGTATTTCTCACCGCACCCCACCCCCGTTCCTAGCTGAAAAAGCCCCCAACACCTCTGTACACAGGGAGACAGTGATACGAGAAAATAGAAACAACTGCAAGACGCACAGCAAAGTAAGACTGCAGGAGGTGAGGCCCAAACAATCGCCCCAAACAAGTGCGGAATCTGCCTGGAGCTGAAGCTTCTGGATGTTCCTCTCTCGGGGCAAGCTGAAGTCACTGGAGTTTTCACGAAGGTTGGAACTTTTCTGAAATCTTCTGCGGGGGCATCATTTACTGTGTCAACTCTGCCAGACAAGAGTACCCAAAATGTGGTGGAACACAGTCTAGATGCTTTTGAGCAGGCATTTTCTGGGTGAGACTGCAATTCAATCAGTAGACTCAGCCGAGGAGCTGCCTTTCACGATGGTGTGGGCCTCAGCACATCAGTGGAACGCCTGAGGAAAACGTTGGTGGTCCCCTGAGGGAGCAGGCGTTCTGTGTCCACATGGCCTTCGGGCTTAGGGCACAGGATTGGTATTTGTCTGGTTTCCAGCCTGGAGTTCCGCTCTGAAGATCTCAGGCCCTCTGGTCCTCTAAATCACAAACATGAGACCTGATACTTCGGATTACTCTTCTCCCTCATGTAGATAAACACACGTTCCTTCTATCCATCCTTTTTCCCTGCAGAACACTGACTATAAGATCGCCTTGTGCCTGGCTCTTCATCTGTGTCATTTCTGCCTTTAATCAGCCTGTCCAAATATCTATTAGACATCACCCCTTTCTACCAATGGTCTAGCAAAGTAATGTTCAGATAAAGTAAGTGGCTTGGCTAGATCATAGATCTAATCAATAATGGAGCAGAAATTAAACCTTACATCTCTCATTCCAGAATTTTTCTGAATCTGCCACACTGCATAAATGTTTTACTAAACAAGCGTTTGAGTTTTTATAGAAGTTCTTCACATATACACCTACTATTGTGTAGACTCTAAAGATCCTTTGTCAGATTAGTCTGTGCAAATTACCACTGTTCCTCCCAGAAATACACCGATAGGTGCCCAAATCAAGCTACAAGGAAATCCAGTAAGTAGATTATGTTTTCTTCTGGTCTTAACAATGACATTTTTTGGAAAATTGTTAAAATCTAGTGGAAAGGTAATGAGGGGCTGCAGAGTGGATGCAGCTATTCCTTCACATTTTGTTAGTGGGAGATATATTTTGAGACTTCACAAAATGAAAACTTTTCCAAGGAAATGACAAATATTCAAAGGGAAAAAAATAAACCTTTGAGGCATATTACATACTATCTTAAATCATCTGGAGCTCCATGGGAGCTTCTGAGGTTAAAACTTCATTTAAATTCCATGAATAAAAAATGTACTCTAATAAGTGCAAATGACATGGTCACCTGCACCCACAAGAACTTTATGTTTTGGGGGCCTTTGGCCCATTTTATTGCTTGAATATTTATACTTGCTTATTGGGTATATGTATATGAATTTGCACATGCACACACACATACATGTGTTCGTGTATTACTTATTCCATGAGTGGATGTAGCAGCACACACTCAGCCAGCATTTCACAACCAATGCAGGCCCTTGGCGAAGGCCATCCTTAGGGCAGGTAGATCAGGTGAATGAATGATCCCATGCAGCAGACAGGGATTTATTAGTTTAAAATGAAAATTGAAACTCAATTTACTGTGGCGTTGATGCTCTTCTACTTTTAACATATTGGCTTTAAAAGCAAACAAAAAATGTTTATTGCATAAATTTTAAAGAGGTTCATGATTTCATGGAATGTATTATTATCAAAGCATGATGTTCATATAAAATAATAGAAATTATAAAATAGATCCTACTTCAGTACATGCCTTTAAACTTTTTAGAATGATTAAAATATTTATAATACCATAACTATGTAACATAGAAAGATAAAAACATTTTAAAGTGAAAGGAAAATTGTATGTAAGACAGTTAATTAAATATGAAAAGATGTAACAGAATCAGCAGTGTCACCATTTTGGAACCCACGATACTAACTGATTTTGATAAGGACCAACATCAGTTCATACAAGCTGCTGGACAAAAACTTTCATCAGGAAGGACTCTTATGTTTCCAAGAGGTGACAATCTTCCTCTTCTCATCTGGCCTCTCCAAATACACATATAAACACCTTTTCATTTGTGTTTTTTTTAATAAATAATTACCTTTCATTGTTGAGACTCCAACAACCAGGCCAAATCCAAATAATCAAAATCAACATTGGCACTGATAATAAACTGGTGTCTCCTCTCACACTGCCCCAAGTACACAGTTCACATGTCCCATTCTTACTCAAAACATTTCACTTTGCTCTAAATGCTGGGGCACAGTGAGATAGAGCTAGAAGGCAAGATGTTCTAAGGGCAACTGCTCTGGGTTCTTCAAACATTCTGTACTAGGAAAACTAAATCTATCCAAGCCAGCACACAAATAAAAACCATTTTCTATTATTGCTCTTATATGATTTTTATATGTGATAAAATTGTCAGGATTCATATGATAAACATTTAAGTGATTTAGAAAAATAATACAACTCTGTGTGTCTACATGTGCAAGTGTGCTCCAGTAATATGGGTTTGTATTGAGAGAAGAGACAGAGAGAGAGAGAGAGAGAGAGAGAGAGAGAGAGAGAGAGAGAGAGAGAGAGATGTAGTGGTACAGCAATTTTGAAAGGGGAAAAAAGTAAATGTGGAAAAATCATAACTGGCAAACTAATGTAAAGTTGTTCACTTGTATTCAGGTTTCAATTTTTTCTAGATTTGAACTTTTTCAAAGTAAAAATTTTACAAAAGAGAAATGCTGGCTGTGTCATACAGCTTTCCTTTCTTACTACAACAAAGAATGTGAGAGAAACAAAAAGCAAAGAGGCAATGTGTTCTGAGGGAAAGATGATTTAGGACAATCTGACCTTTTGCTGAGAATGTCTGTGTGCACCAGGAACGTGCACATACAGGGCAGTAGCTGGGACTGGTCAGACACTGCAGGAAAACGCTCAGAGAGTGACAGACCAGCTGTCCCGTGCCCAGAGCACCACGAGACCCCAGAGACACCAGGGAGAGCGGCAGCTGTGAGCCCCATGGGGTCAGCTCTCCCATGCCTGGCCACTGTCTCCAGTTCTGAACTGAATACCACTGTGAGTAGTCAGAAAGGGAGGGCAGAGCATTATAACCCTTACTGAGACCAAAAAAGATATGTCAGTTGGGCTGTACCTCTACTGAGAAAGATCACTATTTTACACAAGAGAAATCTGCTGAATAAAGAACTGGTGACAGCTACAACCAGCAGAGTCTCTCTAGATTGGGGTAACCCTTCAATCCAACGCCCTCTGTCAACACACTCCTCCAAATCAAGAATATGCCCATGCTCATAAAAGCTAAATTCAAAATGTCAAAGGCCACCTGGAAGGGATGTTATTACGCAGAATTATGGAGACATTTCCATCGATATAGAAAATGGCTTACATGGTTATCAACTTAATGGGAAAATTTACAACTTTAATGGTCATTTTGGGTCAGATCCAAACACTCGGGCCTCTTTTTAGTTTAGATTTTTTTTTTCTGTTTCTGTTGTGATTATACAAGTTGATTTACAAAGGTAATTTAACACCAGTATAAGTTGCTTATTATAAGTGAAAATTCATCACAAATGTAAGTTTTTATCCATTTATGCCTAATGACATAGATGTGTGATATAGACACATATAGGTTAAACTCAAATGAAAAGCAGAAGTTTTTCATAAACTGCTGTGTCCTCTGAAATGACATCTTTCCCGTACTTTTCTCAGATTGTTTCAGAATGCTTTAGGTACAGGACGGTCAATAATACCATAGTGCTTGCACCAGAATGCTTTTTGCACCTCCGCCTCAAGCACCAAGCCAAAAGACTATTTCCGGACTGAATATGATACACAAAGAAAGCATTTAAAATGCCATGTATTTTAAGCTCACAGAAATTTAAGCGATATAGATTGCTCTGTCTGATAACTGGCCCAGGTCCTTCGGTGATCTCAGAAGCTACCTGGATTCCCAGAAGTGCCAGTTAAGTAGAGTCATTTTTCTTCCTTATTTTATTTACTTGTTTCACTCCCTGGGAATCATTCATAGCTGGTAATATTGATAAGGTTTCTACACTGGGCTCTGGAACCAGTTTCCAGCTCTGACATCATGGTTCGTGCTTCTGAGTCTAAAGAAGAAGCCATCCAAAAAGACAGAGGGCACTGCTGTCTCCACTTTTCTCCCTGAGACACCAGCCAGTGACGAGGAAGTCATAAATGACAGCATTCCTCTAGGATTATACATAAAGTAATGTATATCCCTGTAGTGGCCAGATTTATTCTACCAAAATCTTTCAAGTGTGTCCAAATATGTAAAAATAAGTAAGTGGATATGTATAAAATAAATTAAATAGTAGATGGGGTAAATTCATAAATAAACTTGATGTACAAAACTTGAATAGCTTTTAAATGGACATACAAGAATGAACTCAGACAGCTCAGCCAACAAGCAAACCTCACCAAGTTCAGGAACTGCAGGGCCCATTTAGTCCATGAGAATTGGCTCTACTGCAGACAGAGCGCAGGAAGTGCGAGGAATGGTTTCCGGTGGCTGCAGGGGTGGCTTCTCATGCTGACAGCAGGCAAGGCATTTGTTGAACACAGAGTCTACACTGGAGGAGGAGCCCAGGCCCTTCTGTTTCAGCCCTCACTGGAGGAGTTGCCCCAGACCAGCTCCACAGTTAACTGCTTCAAACTCAGACACGTGTGCATTTGTTCCCTGAAGAAAGAGGTCCTGCTAATTAGTTGGAGCCCAAGCATCCAACCAGGCCCCACCTCCTACTGCACAGCCACTTACTGAACTCATGCATGGATGACACTGATGATACAGCACATCCCCACCCAACCACCTCCCAAGCACATGATACTTTGGGGAGAAATTTTAAATTTAAACTGTAACAGAGGTTCAGACGTTACGTTGACAACTGACATCAAGCTAGACTCTTGGTATGCTCTGGACACTCTTGGGACCAACTATACTCTCAGAATACTTTGACAAACACCTCTCCTGTGCAGTACTTTCCATCACTTTCTTAAACATTTTTGGGAGAACTCAATCATTTCCTTAAAGAGGATCTCTGGGATCTCACCCAGCACCTCTTCCCACAAACACAGACACACAGACACACACACACACACACATACACACAAACAATCTTTTGATCTTCTTGATCCAAAGTGACATATACAGGAGATTACTCTTGTGATTTTTTCCCCATTAATAATAAAAATGTGTTCGAAGGTGACTTGCTTTGAGAACCTCTTAAGATTTTGGTGTATTTTTAAAGTTCCGTTTCCCCAGATGTCCAATTATTTAAAAGTAGAAAAACAATAAATCAGTGGCAAGGTTAACACCAGACATTATTACCAAATGATACTGCCCAGCTGTTGGAAGTTGGCTGAGAAAGAAAGCCTTCATTTCCTAAAGACATGGCAAGGATGTCGATGCAGTAACTCTCAGCTTTCGGGCTGTCCATAAAACAAAATGAAACGATTACTTATGCAAAGTCCAGCTGCTTTTCTACAACGCCAATGCCCTTCTATACAGAGCAAAATTTATATGATATGGTGGATGGCATTTGTGAGAATATCCAGCCAATAAGTACAAAAAGAAATTTCAAGTGACATCATCTATAAGAGCAAAAAGAATTGATATATGGAGAAGCTAACACTTGGAGGAATAAAACGCCTTCAACTTTCCATCCACACTAGAAGAAACATTTTTCAAGAAAGGTGAAGAATGGGATCTTTGACTTTACTTGCAAAGTAAAAACTTAGATTAGTATTGACGTATGGATGCAAGTAGAAGACAATGAGCTTCCTGAATCAGAGACCTGGGTAGGTTTTTGGTTCTAATATTAGCAGTAGCCAGACTATCGCCTCTTTTGTGGGTCCTCTAAGCTGTAACTCCTGCTGAGCAACAGAAAGGATCAGACAAAACAACATTCGGATGAGCTGAAGGAACCTGTGTGTTTGGTGATGCAGAGCAGATGGGTCTATGTATGACTTCAGAGAGAGACAGGAGCTGTCTTTCTGATGCTGTGCACTGTACAAGCATCCCTGGAAAGACAATCCAGAACAGGAGCGCCGCCAGACCCTGACTCAACAGTATGAGTGAAAACGTGAGGGTCCCGCTGTCTCCCGGTATGGAGTCAAGGATGCAAACACAACAAGCTAAGGAAAACATGCACTGTAAATAATAAGGGGAAAAAGGAAGTCACAAGGAATGCCTGGAATAAGGTCAACTTTGGTCCACTGCATATGTGAAACGAGGTTAGAAGATTGGGCAGACTGCCAACATGTCCTCTGTGACACTATTCTTAAAGATTAAGGCCTCTGTCAATTTATGGTAACTATTTTCGATTACGTGATATTAATAGAGAGCACCCATCCTAGCAATCAAGTTGAGGCAAAACAGTGATTCTCGCCTAAATGTGACTGGGCGGTGTGGTGGACTAACTAATGGTCAGCATGGAGTGCCCCACTGAACTGTGTCAGCATGATTCCGAGTGCGGAAGACCCATGTGAGGATTGATGCCAACAGCACAGAAGGAGAAGTGGCGGGGAAGAGTGTACGCTGCTGATTTTCTTGGAGAAGCTTGCCGGGGCTGGTTTTCCTCATCGGAACTCGGCTGCTCCTGGAGGAAGAGCTTGGGTCCTCGTTGTCCCTGGGGATGGCCGCTGATCTCCTCAAGGGAGCTCTGGTCTTTTCCTTGAGCATCGCTTTCTGGCTCCAGTGCAGCTGGATCCTCCACCCCACTGGCACAGACTTTCCACCTTCCACTACGGCCCTGAGCCTTCCCAGTGCGGATCCTTGTGATGGGCTTGCGTGAGACATTGCCATGGTCTCCAGGCCTGTGGCTGGACTCACGGAGGACCCTGCTGTGGGATCCAGGCCCGTGGCTGGGTTGTTCAGCTCTCCTCTGCACTTGACTTTTTGTATAAATATTATAGAATAATCCTGCAAATGATGTACCCCATATTAAATCTGCTCCCTTGCAGTCCCCCTGACAATGTCTGGAGATATTTGAGCTTGTCACAATTGGGAGCAGCACCTGCAACTCGGAAAGAGAGGGCCAGAAGCCCACCATCCTACAATGGAAAGGCCAGCCTCCCGAAGCCGATGGTTCCAAGACTAAGAAATTTCAATAATTTTTCTCAACCTCAAATAGTCTGGAGGAATATTGTTTACATCATCATTGAAAACATGTTGTCTCTGAGGATATATATTTGTTTCAAACAAGGACAAAAAAACATACACTTTATTTTTCATTTACTCTATGGATCATTTAGGAATCACTTTTTGAAATTCTTTAGATGTATTCTGATTGCACTAATTTTTTTTAAATAGTTCATTCTCTGATCTATAATTAGAACTTCTCTCATCAAAATATACATTGCCAGGGCCAGCCATGGATTTAGCTCAGTGGTTCCACCACCTGCCTCGCAAGAGCAAGGACCTGAGTTTGATCCCCAGTACCAAAAAAAAAAAAAAAAAAAAAAAAAACTTGGAAAAATGTAGATTTCCCTTTGAAACCTTTGGAAACAGGACTCCTAGAGACATTGCATAGGTTGCATAGCTGATCACTTATCAGTTGAAATGGCATAAATTATTTGACCTTCATGTTGTGAGCTTCCAAATAGAATGATTCAAGTGCACAATATTAATATTAGCTCTGCAGGGACAGTACGAGTCATAGAATGAACGGAGGGATAAAGTGCTTTGTGAGATCTAAGGCAACTGGTATAGCTGAGATGTTAAAGGCAATGCTTCTCTGGCTTTTTCCCCCTTTCCTTGACATCAAAGAGACAGTAATGGTAAATGGCCTATTCCCCTTCTGGATGACCATTGATTTCTGAAATCCACAAGGCTTTTAATAGCAGTCTTTTTTATTCTTTTTCAGTGAGTTTTAGTTTACCCTATTTCGAAGGCCAGCTACGTGCAATCGGGTAGACTAACCTGTCAAAATCAGAATGGTGTTTGATGTAGCTTCACAGCAGCATGTTCTGTGAGACGTCTGAGAGCTGACTTGGCAAGCTTCCTACGGTGGGAGAATTCAAGATTGAACATGTACCGAAGCCTCGTCGGAAAAATAGTCTCACATATGTCATTTGCATCTGCGTATGGAATCATTCTTTTCCTTTTTTCTCTCCAACAGAAGCAAGACCTTGACTGCATCCTGCAATCCCTTAATGAAATGTACTTAAGTCCAGTGTTTACAAAGGTGGTGATAAATCCTTTTAAATCAAGCCATCACTCGAGGCCAAGGCTGAGTGTTAGGTAAGCAGACTCGAGACACTGAAGTGTGATACAACCTACCCAAGGTCACTAGGATGGGACTCCAGTCATTCAGATTCATCCATGGAAGTACAAGAGTAGCGTCCACGGCTTACAAAAGATCATACTGATTGGCCACAAATGTACTATTGCCCTTATACTAGGTGACCACAAGTATTTAACAAATGCCTAAGAAGATCACAGTATTCCAGCATCAGAAGTACTTAACAAGGAATCCAGTCATCCAATCTGTTTCAAGGATGGTTTCAGTGAACCTGTTTTTTTTGTTCAATCAGAGAATCCAAACTACCCAACAATGAAACAGAAATGTCTAATTCTTCCAGCTGTACAGACCTGTGACAGTATCATGTTAATGAATTAGACTGAAGTTTCGTGCATGAAGTTTCTGCACATGATTCTAACATGATTTGAACAATTATGGAGGCCACCTGGAGTGACTGTAGCTGGGTATTTTTCTAGTAGTTTTTATACCTATAGAGCCACACAGCTCATGAGCAGAAAGGGATGAGCTACCAAGTAACAAGATGTAAATTAAAATGGCCTCATCCACTCAGACAAGTTCATTTTTATAAGAAGGTAAAAATTTGCTCAAAATTCTAAATTTGTCAAATGGGTTTAAGGAACAAATCTATTGTTTTTGTTTGCACGTAGCAAAATGTAAGTAACATGAAGTCAAAATACAGAACTCCCTTAAATATTTTATTTTCAAAGATAAGAAATTCCTTTATTCCTGTACATTGCAGTATTCACTTAGATGATTATATAGTTATACATGAACACCAGAAACTTTTACAAAACTTCTACTAGTATCAAAGAAAATAGCTCTAGAAGGAAACAGGAGATTTACTTTCCAATTGTCTAATCATGAACTCACAGGATTTGACCTGATTGGATTGAAATTCTTTGACTGTGAATTATCCAGTGTACTTCAAATTTATGGAATCAAAACCTAACCCAAATGACAATTGATAAGAGTAGAAAGTATTGATTAATAGAAATGTACAAGATGAAATTAAGTACTGTTTTATAGAAGTGTGTTACTTAAAAGGCCTAAATTTGGAAAATCTTCCAATAGTTCTTAAGTCCTTTATCTCTACAATGTTATAATCATTCTTACTTAAAGAGGGTGAAATTAATACTAAGGACAACAATTATAGTTTATTGTTATAAAAATAGAGTAACTGTGCAAAGAAAAGTGAATTTTCTTTCTGAATGTCCTGTTATACTCTACTTTTTAATGTTTATTTCTTCACAAATGTATATACATTTAATTCTTGCACTTTCTATAGGCTAAAAGTTAATATTTTATTTTCTTTTCACAGGTCTGTAATTTCTACTTGTAGCAGAGAAGAAAGGGAATAGTGAAACGTCCTCCTCTACTTTCTTGGAGGACTTGGAGCCAGCTGAGAGAGTTCTCACAGAGACAGGGCAGCCAGGACCTCCTCTGCTTGGCTCCTCCTGACGATGCAAAGCAAGCCAGATCCTAAGGCTCGGTCACCCACCTGTGTCCCTATGGGGAGGGAATGGGTCCTTTATTGGGCGGGGCCCAGTGGAAGGAAGTTGGATCACTGAAAATGTGCTCTTGAAGAGGGATTCCAGAGCCCTGCCTTTCTTCCTCTCTTTCCCTGATGCCGTAAGATGAATAGGATTCCTCCACCAGCCCTCCCTCCATGATATACGTGGTGCCCTGGGCCCAACAAAGCAAGGTCAAGTGATCACTGACCGAATGCTCCGGAATCAAGACCCAGAGGAATCCCTTCTTCCTTCCACAAGCATCGTCTCAGGTGTTTTGTCACAGTGACAGAATGCAAACAGCGCTGCCCCTGAAGCCCTGGCCCCGGAAGTGACAACGCACACCCTTCCCTTCATTGCCCATCCGTCTTTCAGTATTGCCAGCTACAGGTAGGAGCGGCCTGACCACAGCAGCTGCACACAGCAGTGGGACGTAGCTGTGTGCCTGCATCCCTTCCCCCTGTGCTACGTACCGGGCTTCCAGTCCCGAATGCGGTGTCCCAAGGGTGTCCAGGTTTCCTGACCACTGCATTTAGTTCTTTGCAGCTACTTGGGACTTGTCCCTGAAAGGCTCCCTTGAGAAGGTTCAGCAGATTTAATGATTGACAGGACTTTTTGTTGAAAAACAAGATGAATAAGGAGAAGGTACCAATTTTATCTTGAAATAAATTAAAGTTTTATCCTGCATATTACAAGGGAGAAATCACCAATACATGGCCAATCACCAGAGGGTCTTTGATAAATACTAGAAATCTAGCACTTACAGTTTTGTGGATTCTTAAACCCAATTAACAATAAAATGCACCTATACATTCCTTGAAATTGGGTGTGCCTGTATTTCAATTCACCATATTTTGTAAAGATTTGCTCTCTGAAGCTCAAGATGTTTATCAGAAAAATAACAATAGATAATCCTGCCTTCAAGTGCAACTGGGTAGCTTAAGGATGATCGTATATAAAGGCTTCAAGTGCTATGTTCCTTCTTTTCAAATATGGAAGATAATCCATACTGCTCATACAGTAGTCCACCATTTTAATACTCCCATAAAAGATTTACTCATATCACCTCTTACAGTGGCAAATTTAAGCTTTCAGTAAGTTTAGAAAGTAGAATGGACACATCTACTAGAAAATAAAGAAACATGTATATCAATCCTGTTGTATTTCTGTAATATATTTTATGCATGTGGCCAAGCTTGCTGCAGAGTACTTGCCTTATGGGGTCCTGTGATTGGGCTCAAACACAGGCTGCTGCGCTTGTGGAGCCCGGGTAAACCCTACAATCACACCAACCTCTCCATCTTGCTCAGCAAAGCGTAGGCTGCTGGGGGTAGCGCAGTCCTGACAGGGTCCCTTAGAGGACCTGCGGCACCTGGCCAGCCCCTGCACACAGGACACTGTGGTTACTTTCCCAAGCCACTTGTAAATGAACAATGGGGTATGGCTGAAAAAGCCCCCAAGGCGAAGAACGTGAATGTGAATGCTGTGTGGGTAAACTCGGAACTCCCTTCCTTTGCAGAATTCCCTAGGAAGGGATCAGCAACCCAGGGACCACCCTGGTGACAATCATCCGCCTCCGCACCTAGCCTACTCACAGGCAAATCTGAGTTAATTTTCCCTTTAATCAAATATTTTTGAATGAGAGGACAGCCTACGTCCAGGTCCGCTGCTTTGATTTGCTCGCCACACAGCCGAAACCATGGGACTCAGAGACTGGGGGTGCCTTAGCCGGAAGGACAGTGGGACTTGGAGGTTACTCCACCTTGAGGGGAGCATCCAGGGACAGAAAAGAGGAGCCCTACATAGAAGGGAAGAGAATATCACAAGTGTCCAGAAACAACTCCTTTTCCCCACTTAGTAAGAGTCAGTGATGCAGCCTCATGTGTGTAGCACATGCAAAGACTTCCACGCATGTTTGTCTTCTATTTAATGCTTGTAGGGACCTCATTCTGAGCGTGATGCTTGAATATGACACTAGTTAGTAAACCCTAATACTTAAACAGAAGAAAATGCAACGGATAACATCTTTAGTTGCAAGGATATTTTCCTAAATAATAATAATAATAATAATAATAATAATAATAATAATAATAATAATAATAAATAAAAAATAGAAAGCGTCTGATGCTTCTGGAAGGTCTTTTAAATGTGCTTTGCTTTCCTGGCTTCTGCTGTGGCTCTGTGTGTGGTGTAGGCTGTGGGCTGGGCAGAGAGCCTCAGGGCTTATGCACCTTTGCAGTTCTTGGCAATCCTTTCTTCTGAGCCTCTGGGGCCTCTTTAGGGTCTGAAAACACAAACACATTTTGCACATGTGGGTGTTTAGAAAGTGGTATTTGATGATAATGATGATGATTTCCTGAAAGCAAGGGTTTCTCATCAGAGGAAAGTGTGATGTTGGAGGCTTTTGATTAGTTTTCTCTTGATCTCTTTTAAAAATAGGATGGATGTGCTCATCTGCTGGGGATGGTTAAAGGGTAGTGTTGTCTAAAGGCAGAGGAATCATGGGATGACTTCAAGGTCCCTTCTAATTTTATGATTCCATGAAGCAGGATCATTTATCCTAAAGACAAGGCTTGAAGACTTAGTGTGTAGAAGGTGGTGACCAGCTGCTCTGCTCTCTTCTCTCTGATTACAGAGAAGGAAGTGTGTTTAAATTTGAGTGCAAGCGATTGAGGTTTTGAGGGGAGAACTTCCTGACATGAAGGCTGTGTCAAATCCAAGGCCAAAAGAAACCAGAAGGTGAGGTCAGCTCCTTTCCCAAGTTGCTCTACCGAAGGCGGACAAGAGCCCTTGCAGAAGCAGAAGGGAACGCACCTGCATTTCATTTCTCCCTCCCACACTCTCTCCCATTGCCTTCATCTGTCCTTCAGACCTTAAAGGTGGAGCTCTGTGAGTTCTGCACCAGGCTTCAAGGTGGACCACAGTACCTCATCCGCACCCTCAATCCCTAGGCTAATGCTCATGGTTCCGCGTCTGTTAAAAGTTACACATGACGTTCTGCATGCAGCTCAGGTCCACCAGAAGAGGACTTTCATGTGCACTCATATTTCTGTGATTCTAGTTCAAGACTGACCACATGTTATGAATTACACTAATTTTATTAATTTCAGATGTACAAAACCAGACATTAAAATGCCACATTAAAGTCAGTGCTCTCCCAATCATCCATTTTAGGCAAACTCATATAAATTAGCAGCTTTAAAAAAGTGCTTTTGCTCCATGTTTATGGAAATTTTATTTTAGGCATATTTAAGGGGAAAAGCCAATTATGCTGAAACTATCAATATATTGGTAGAGAAAGCTTCATCAGCATTTTCTGGATTATTCAGCAACATATAACTCTGGAACACAGATAAAGATTTTTTTTAGTTAAAAACTATTAACAAATTATTATGAAGAATGAAACAATACAACAATAACAAATAACTAATATCTATAAAGTCTAGAGGGAGTTGACTCTAACACTATTTCCCCGGATATTTAATAACTTTGAAATGTTTATATACCCTGTGAATATCAAGAATATATTTTAACATTTATAAGCAATGGATGAAATCATGTGTTTCTATAATAAAAACATGTGCATGTATAGATATGCACACATATACACATACACAAATATTTATTGTAATATGAAATCCTAAAAAAGTATAATAGTTTGGAATGTAAGATTATCATTATTATCTAGACAGAAATTATTCCAGATATTATTCAATAATATACAAGTGCAGGCACACACACGTACACACACACACACACACACAACACACACTGTTGTTTGAGGTCCTGTTTTTGTTGTCTGTTTGTTTCCTTGCTCCTTGTGTGTTTATTCATATGGCGCTCTGGGGAACAAATCCAGGGTCTTCACATTTTAGGAAAGTCCTCCACCACCAAGCTGTACCTGCAGTGTAAACTGTTGTAACTTTGATCACCAGAAAACCCAAACACAAATTTCATTAAAAGGAGCATAGATTTCAGAATGCATATATATGGCTAATTTTGTTGGTCAACATGGACCAAGCCACACAGGATGGAGAACAGTTTAACAACTAAGAAAAAGGCATTTTATCTCCTCTCCAGGAGTCTGTCAGTGGTGCAGTTTTGGGGGTCCCCTCTCACTCAGCCAGCCCTCACTTCCTGGATTCTGGGGTAAGTCCACAGAACAGGCACTCATTACCCTGTCCAGGAAAAGAAAGAAGACTCCTCCTCCATTTTTGGTTTGCCAGAAGAAAACTTGCCTCATCCGTTCTCCAACATAGTCCTCTGCCCCTGTCATTGTGGGAACGATCGGATTCCCGCTGTAGTCTACTGAGCTAAGTGTGACTAGCTTGGGGTATTGATATTTATCCTTAATATGGGAACATCATCTTTTATACATACATGATTATGCTGAGGAGGCTGCTGCCCAGGAAGAAAAACCAAGCTAGTGAACAGGCAAGCAAAGGGGCAGTGTGTCCCAAATACACATACACCCAAAATACAGGCAATTTTCTGTTTTATTTTTAAACCTATATATAATAAAAATGTCATCCTGTATGTACATCTACACAGATACACTGAAAAGAAGTGAAAACAGTGATAAAATCAAATCAAAGATATTATACTAATCACAATCATTCACATCAAGAAGCAGAGACCTACTTAGTTCCATGTGCTTACTGTCTCAGCCAGATGGAGAGTTGCTTTCAAATTATGCCAGACTTTTCAAACCATCAAGCCAAGATGTAGCTACCATTTTTGGTGTATGTTTTGCATTCAGAAGTGAAAACCTTAGACTTCAAGTCTTAATATTTGCATTTATTTGATGAACTGAAAAATAGCCCTTAATAATAATGAAAACATTGATATCTGGATATTTTGTGTAAAAATGCTTCTAAACTTTAACATTCCATCTACATAATCTTGCGTTACTATCATAAGGTTGTAATTTGATCGTGATCAAAGAACATTTTGTTCTTAATGCAATGTGCTAGTTGGTAATTTTTCTAAAGCCAAAGAAAACAGATTTTTTGAATCTGCATACATTCGCAATGTGCTTACATTTAAGATGTGATGCGACTGGCTTTGGTATTTGCTGGAAGCCTCATGGGTCTCTCACCCTCCCTCACTCTCATTTCCAGATTGAACTCGTGATGTCCGAGGTGGATCAAGGAGGGAACAGTGTTGATTTTCCTACAGTCTGACACTTCTATCTGTGGCCAGGAAATGAATGAACTCTCCTTTTTCCTACGTGGATGACAGTACAAGGACGACAGGAGGCTTGAGAGGACAGAGTGGTCAATTATTTCCACCAGATCTTAGACAATGATTCCTCCAGATAGCACATTAATATTTATCCCTTTGATAAGCAACACATTTTTTATTAAAGTATCATTGCAACTATTGAATGCCAGGTACATTTTTGTGTAATAAATTTCCAGGATCAGGCAATGTTTTTCAGGTGATGACTCAGGGGGTGTAGCAATACATGCTTTTGTCTGCTCAGTATCACTCTTCATGCTTAGGAAATGAAGTACAGCTGATGTAGCCACCATAATTTAAGTCTCCCCACATCGCTTACACTTCAGCACAGAGGTTGGTCCAGTTTCTACCAGTGAGGAATAAAAAAGCAGAGATTAGAAAACTTTGGAACATCTCAGAATTGTAAGATAGCAAAAGAAGTAAAATTTCCAAATGAAATCATATAACCTGAGAGAATGCCTTAAAAAATGATATACACTATGTTCATATGTTAATAAATTATGTGTTACATATCTTTGTAAGTATTTTATATGCTTTTCAGAAAAAACTGGAAAGAATCATGACTAGACCCTGTACTGTAAGAAATACTAAGAAACCTTTTTCGGGCCCAACAGAAAAATCCCACTTGGGAGAGGAAAAAAAAAAGAGTCCCAGAAAGGGTAAATATCTTGGTATTTTAAAAATAGTATCTTGGCATTCTTCAAAATACCAAAATTTGAGTGAAATACACAGGTAAATACTATCACAGAGCTTTAAAATACATAAATCAGTAACTTACCAAACTAAAGGAGGTGAGGTGAGAGAAAAAGTTGCTATGGTGGGCATATTTTAAGCACGCTTTATTCCTAGAACCGACTCAGTGAAAAAAGAAACAAAAACCTAAAGATCTAGAGGATCTGAATAGTACCTGCCAGGTAATCTCCAACGCACACAGAACATCGCCTCTACCAGCAGCAGAGCATACACTGTGTTCCGTACATGGAAAACCTCCCTTGGGACCGACCGCAGCCCTAACCATGGGTCACGTTGTAGTAAGTTCAAGAGGACTTAAATGAGGACACTGGTAGGTTAGAAACCAGCATCTGTAGGACAGCCCGAAAAGCCCCAGCTATTTAGGAGGTGTGGTGGAGAATGGATTCATTGTCAGCTTGGTGAATGCTCAGGGGCACTGTGGTCCAAAAGCACAAAAGGAGGCCGGGAGGGAAGGGCTCGGTCGGTCGTCCTCATCTTGGCTTTGGACATCGCCTCCTGGCTTCCCGTGCAGAACCCTCAGCCTCCGCCTCAGAGCTCTCTTCTTGTAGCACTGGCCCTCGGGCTTTTCCGCGCTGAGCCTCGCTCGATCTACCCATCTCGGACCCTTCGGCCTCCTGATACGACCTGATCTGCACGGGCACTGCCTGAGGCTCCAGACCCCCAGCGCCCGCACAGACACTGTCCACTCCTGCACATCTGACCCCGCGGACAGACACTGGCAGCTAATCTCCTAAACTTCTGTGTCCTGCGATAAAGCTGTTTCTCTCGCACATACTAACTACTGTCGCGAGCTGGCGACGCAGAGCACTGTCCAGCAGTGTCTCAAATCTGAAAGAGCAGCTGGATGGAGATGGGGCAGAGAGAAAGAAAGGACTCCAAGAGAAGAGTCTGATCAAGGCGACGTTTATTGCAGGCAGGCATCAGCCTTTTAAAGGAAAAGACCGAACTATTATGGGCTAGGATTACCATAGTAACCTCAACACCCGCTCCACGGGAAAGAGGGTTCACACGGGAAAGAGAAATCAGGCTCAAGAAAAACAAATTAACAACACTTGCAACTAATAATCACGATTCCCAAATAGGTGGAGGAACTTAACAAAATGGAGTTACAACACCTGACTCCTACAGATAACGTCAGATCTTTAACAGGAAGCACCTGACTCCTACAGATCTTTGGCTGTCCGAGTTTCTCCCGTGCAGGGTCAAAAACAAGTTTAACACGTGCAGTCCTTAAAAAGGAACAAATGTTATCTTTCAAAAAGCCAGTGGGCCATGGCTGGCTTCCCACAAACTACAACAGGAAGTGAGCAACACAATTCTACATAATCTAGATGTAAGGGCAGAAATCACAAGGAACATCAGAAAATAGGAAACTGAATGGCAGTCAAGGATGAAACTTGAAGAACGGAGTTAAGACAGGTAGAAAAGGGAGATGAGCATTTCCTAAATGTCCACGCAGGAAAACAACTCTAAAACCGTGTGTCCATGCTTCTGTCTCAGGGACATAAAAAAGCAAATTAAATTCAGGATAGTAAAAGAAAAAAGTGACGGGGGAAATCAGCGAACAGGAAACAAATCACCCCTAAGAGAATATGAAGAACATACTCATTAATTTATTTGTTCATTCATTTATTTTTTTCCTGGACTGGGGATCGAACTCAGGACCGTGTGGCTTGCGAGGCAGGCTCGGTGCCACTAAACTATATCCCAGGCCCCTAAGAACGTGTTTAAATCAGCACACTGGGGATGGATCGGGGCCTCTTCCAAGGTGACATCATTGGGACGAGCCAGAGAGCACGCAGCCGCCCCTCCCCAAGAAGGCGCTGCCCACACGCCCTGCTCCGGTGCTCGGGGTCAGTTTTCTCCCGCTGGAAAGAGAAATAAGCACTTGCTGGATTCAGTTCCACCTGGCTTTCATTTCGTTTTGGAGCCGTCCCTGCCCCTGGACACCCATGTGCTTTGCTGCTTGGTGCTATAAACTCCCCAGGCAGCGTCCCCTGGGCAGGAAGAAACGAGGGGCCCAGCTGCGTGAGCACAGCAGCCAGGTGCGTTCTCCATTATCAGAAAGCCACCTGGTATCCGATGGCCACCAGTCTGTTTTCTCCCGATTCTAAGAGGGAAAAGCTCTGATCTGGAGCCAGGCATCTTGTGGTTCCGCGGTGCTCGGCCCTCTGGCCTTGTCTCTGCCCTTCTCTCATCCTCGCTCTCCCTTCCAACTCCACCGACACAGGCTTTCAGAAAGCTCTCTACCTCTCTTCTCCGCATTTTCTATTTGAACTAGACGAAAAGGTCTTCCGTGACACAAAGTACAGGGGAGGATCAGAAGAGTGGAAAGGAAATAGAAGCCGACCCTCGGGTGATGCTGAGGGCCTTCCTGGAACCCTCAACAGCTCCAGGCCGGCCGTGAGGAATATCAGAACAGGATCGTGGGGGGGAATAAAGGCTGGAGGAATTATGCAGGTGATGGGACAACAACACCGATGCAAGAGTGGGGAGAGGGATGCTGCAGGCTGTGAATCTGCTTACGGCACTGTGATTTCTCACCTGTTTCCAAGGTTGCTGTCTTTTAACACCGCTTGCATTCTACTCACAAATGTGGAGTTGAGACTGAACAGGGCTCGGAAAGCCTGGGAGGACGGATGTGGTGACGCCTGTCGCAAGCCGCGACGTCAGGATCCTGCCAGCAGGTCCTAAACCTGAAAGGACGAGGACAGAGAGACGAGAGGCACCTTTCTTCTCAAGTTCCTTGCTTGCTTTATTACCGAACCTCTTCCTTTTATATTCTCCAGCTGCATGGGCGCGAGAGTACCGCCCACACATTCCAGAGGGAAACAATAACAACCATTATGGGTTACATCTGCTAGGCAATAGATCAGACCACCAGCTGAACTAGCCCATTGCTATAGCGACGGCACGTCCACACTGCTCGGGTGAATCACAGGTCAATATGGCTGCGTTCATGTCGTGTTCCTTTACAATGCTCTCCATAGACGCCGAGTGTGGAAAATGTTCAGTCATCCTCGGATGACCGAGATTTACCCTTGAAGGCTGCAGAGCACTCCTGTCTGAAGTCACTGCACCTTCGGGAGCCCCCAGGACTCATTGCAGATGAGACAGGGCAGCATTTGAATCCAGACATTGCATGCACGATTCCAGGACAAGTCTTGATGTGTCGAGGAAGAGAGAATCCCGGAGAACCCTGGAAACACCTGTGGAGTGAGCCCCCACATCCCTGACCCCCTAACAATTGTGCACCCAACCCTGATTTCATGAAGAGGCGGGGCCTGGGAACCTGGTCTTACTCATTTTAGTTAACATGATTGCAAACTAACGTGCGTTCTCACAGAGCTGGTAAAGCCAGAATAAGATGATTCTAGACAATTGCAAACATGCTATTTAGGCATTACCAAAACATCACCCCAAAGCTACAGTCAGACTGTCAGAGTCGCATGTAGGTGCTTAACCACCTGTTTCTCCTTTAAAAGTCAGAAGCAGAGCCCTCTTCAGAGCTGCACAGCAGAGATCTGGGTTAAACTGACACAGGTGAGGAAATTCAGAGTTAAGGTTGTCCCATCCTATTTAGAATTCTTCTGATGTAAAAAGGAAATGAAACCACTGATGTTCAAAGTCATATTTGTAAATAATGCTAAAATCAGAATCACTCCATGGAGTGATTCCATACTTGCCCAATATTTATTTTTCACTTCTAAAGGTGTAGAATGTTCTGAACAAATATAGCAATTTTTATAAGAGTTGAAATATTTGAAGTCCCTGTATTGTCGAAGGCAGAATGGACCTGAATCATAAAACACATGGAAATCATTTCCATCAAACGATAGGACAAGGAAGGTGTCCTTGCCTAGCTCAGCATGGTGAATTTAAACCCAGCATCAGGAAATTGATCTCTATCACAGGTGTCTTTCATTTAATTTTTCCCCCAAGGTAAGGTCATTTAGAAACCACTGTATAATTCTTTTAGGGAATTAGACTATTATCAAGTAATTCTTCTTCACACACACAAAAATTCCTATTAGAGTACACTACTTGTGTATATAAATAGAGCAAAGGTCATGTTCTAATTATGGTGCATGTATGATAGATGAAATGAACCTAATTATTTTTTTAAACACTTGTGAATATTGTTAACACTTGAGGGCACAATTGTCAACAGTAAAAATCTTTCTATTCTACTCTGATTTGCAAGAACAAAAAATAGAATTTAGTGCCATTAAAATATATACAATACGAACAGCTGATTAAAAATCCACCTCCAGAGTTAGAAAGAAAACTATAATAAATATGCACTAGCATAGCAATTATCTACCAGGGCTAGATGTGCTGCATGGAACACATATGGGTGCACACTCACACATGCATGTGTATGTGCGTGTAGTGTAGTGTTATTCCTCTTCCTGTTCTTCAAGACAGACTCTAAGTACTGAATGGGAAGGAAGAAATGTTTTCTCCTGGTGTCGGTTTCAGGGAAGACCAAAGTGTGCCCTTCGGAGAGTTACACCTTCAGATGTACTATGGGCTGAAGAGCCTTGTTGACTCCCAATTCATAATTAGGACCTTCTGACCCAGTGGATGATGGTATCAGGAGCTGGGGACTCTGGGAGGAGACTTGGTGAGGAGGGGGGAGCCTTGATGATGGGACTAGGGCCCTCGAAACCCCTGGGAAGCTCCCTGCTGTGTGGGGAAACTGTGGGAGGTTGGCAGTCTACCCCTCAGGAGAGGGCGCTCACAGAAGCCAGCGCCATGGGCCCGCTGACCCAGACTTCCACCCTCAGAACTACAGAACCAGAAGCTCTCTGTGGAAACCCCCACGCTGTGGTGTTCTGATAAGATGGACAAAGACAGGCTTTACTTTTTCTTCTTTTAGTACCTATATATTTTAAAATATTCTTTTGTGTACCTTAAATATTTTCCCTATAAATATCTCTTTGGATCCTAAATAATAACAGTGATGCTGTATCTGTTTAGCATGGTAGGCATTTCCCCTACTCATCAGTATTTCTTGTTTCCTGTATTTCCTCGGCAGATGGTGAATTCTGCTTCTCTGCCTTCCTGAAAATCAATTTAGATGCAAACTCATGGTGCGCTCTGGCCAATACAATGTTGGGTAAATGTGTGCTGCTTCTAAGGTGAGGCATCGCAGGACGATTCTGGAGCATCCAGCTTCCTTTCGCTCCACCCCACAACTTGGGTTCAAAGAGAGGCACCCCAAGGTGGAGGCAGCTGGGTCAGTGTGTAGGAGATGAATCCCTCAAAGCCAGTGTGGGCAGGATCACTTGCTGGGATTTGGGTCATTTTTCTCGTTGAAATGCAGCTGATCTTTTTCTTGTCCTGACTGAATCAATCCTTCATTCAAGTCAATATTTTGAAGCACTTTTTTGTTCTACCTGAGAGTCAGTGTAGTAAATATAACTAAATTATGCATTTTAAATCAATTGTTGTTGAAGTGTACATATATAATATGGTAAGTGTACATTCGGGGGATTTGGCAAATACACACATCAATATAATCATAAAAGGAAAACTTTCTGTCACCCCAACGATTACATCATACACTGTAACTTCTATTCCTTTTCCCTGACAGTGGCCTTGGGAGGTGCATGTTGATATGTATTAAATTTCTATCCATTAATTTTTCTTTCTTCATATATGTTATTTGTATTAGCATAAGTCCCAGAAATGTGTAGCTTGGATACATTTGGAAAGATGAACGCAGTAAGAAAACTGTAATTATCCATCTTTTAGTCTCAAAATACCCCTATGTATATAGAAAGATGAATAAATTCATCTCGTTATTTGAAAAGTGGTTACTTGAATGCGATATGAAATGAGACAGATGGAAAGATATATTAGCTTATTTCATTATGTTTGATATATAGATAAAAACAAAACCTTAATCCTCCATTTACAAAGAATATCATTTGCCTACTCTAGAAAGCTTTTTATTATCCTACATTTAATATTTGTCATTTGTAAAGTAAAAGGCAATATTTTGAAACAGCATTAGTAACTGCATGTTTATCTATCTATGTGAAAAATTTTGATACCAGCTCCAAGTCTCCTCCTTTCCACTGTATTCTTCCCCGTGTGTGTCCCCAGCACTCACCCAGGGTGAAAATGTGGAAGGCAATGAGAATTAGGTTCACGCTGTCACTCTAACCTCAAATTCTGTAATTTTAACTCAATGCTTTCACTCTAGCCTCAGTTTTCTCATCTGAAAAAATAATGCAGTATCTGCCTAAGTATCTGTCTAAAAGGAATATATGAAAAATGTAGCAAGTATGAGGCGATCATTAAGTGTTTGTTTTCTCTCTCACACACATGCTGTTCACAAAATAATGGCTTTGAAAAGAATTGGATAAATAAATTAATTAATAAATAATAAATGAAGTTTCTTAATCCACCATTGTTTGTGAATTATTATCTCATTTGCAGCAACTGTTTTAAATTGAGCAGATGGCTGTCTAGTTAGCCTAGCCTGTGTATTACCACTTTCACTTTTCCCACTAGGGTTTTCCTACGTAGTGATTCTGATATATTTTCAAGATTTAGACAAATAGAATGTTACAGAAGAATTGCAAGTTCTTCTTGCATAGAATCTAATGTCTTTTTTCCATAGGAAAAAATATTTGTATTTTAGGAAATAGGTTCAGGATGATTAAACCCAAGAACATCACAACAAAAGAATCCCAATGCCAGCTACATTTGGTAAGTCTTTGGAAGTAGTCTAATCTTTCATGCTGAGCCAATGAAAGCATGTGCAGAAGATATTCAGTCTTGCATTTATAACATCAAGAATTGTCTTAAAATATAAACACCCCCTGAAGTACATTTTAAGATAGAATGTTAGTTTTGGGTTGAATTATCAGAGCTGTGGCCAAATTATTATTCATGTGGTCAATAGTTCTTTACTGAGCTTATTTTAATGAAATTGGAAAACAGCAATATTATGGCAGTTAGCTTGAATTAGGCAATGGCTTCAAGGGAAATACATAGGGAAAATCCACGAACACTTGTGGAGTCACAGTTTATAAAATAGTGTGTTGATGTTTTCTTCGTATTTCACAGTATCAGTTCTACATTCTGATCTGAAGTAGGAGGGGTAAAGGACAGGAAAGAAGGGAAAAGAAAATATACCAGAAAGGGTAAAACATGGAAACAAAGTCTTTGTAAATAGCGAAGGGTGGAAGACATGAAATTTGGGCAGGAAATGGGGAAAAAAATACTAACCAGGATACATCATGTAAAGGTACAAGATCCTAATGAAAAAAAAAAATAGTGTGTTGAATTACAAAAGAGGGATGAGAAATATGTGGTGATGACGGAAATTCCTACCTCTGATGATTCGATAGAATATTGTAGAATACTGTAGCCCCTGCCTTTCCTGATTTCTAAACTCTATCAGATTGTGTAGCCTCAAAAGGTTTTACTGTGGACATTTTTCTTTTCTGCTTGGAATGAAAAGACTAGATCAACTAACAGACAATTTAAAAAGCACTTCTTTTAAAAATATAATTTCCCCAAAGTGATTTTAATGCAATGGACAACAATTGGGTAGGAAAGGGGAATATTTAAAGGTTTCTTGGTGTCATATTCCAGGATGCAAAGAAGCTGGGAACAATCCTCTGTCAAAGAAAAAAAAAAGTCCTTTATAAACACAAAGAAAATGAAATCACCCTTCAGCTCCCTTCTTTCCATGATAATGGAAATCAACTTCTTCAGCCACTCTCCAGCATCTCAATTATGCAACAATGAACCAATTCCGTTGGTTACTTTCACGCTCACTTTTATAAATGTTGTACAGCCCCAACCAAACTCATCTACTCCCATACTTCACTCCCCTAGCAGCCAGTAAAAAGCAACTCCTTGAGAGAATGAATTTCAGAATTAGGGCCCTAGACCAGCCATGCACCAGAACTAGCTCACAGCAGCGAACGCCAGCCACCTGTGCTCAGAATTCAGTGACATCTTATGAATAAACAGATCATTTTGGTCTGCGTACATGTGAAAGAAGCCAAAGGTATGTATAAGGCTTTCTCCAGCCAACTACCAGACACTGTTGTTCAAATTTTATCAGCAAACTTCTGCACAAACTGCAGATGTATGAGACCCTTTGCATTCTGCATGGCGGATGATGGCTACCTCTGATCTATCTCAAAATTCAGAGACTTCGTGATGATTTGGGAAAGTCTTTGCTCAGCACTCCAAGTCGCCACAGTGCATGATTGGAAACTGGCTCCAAGTAAAAGCCTATCCAACACTTTACCATGTGCTCAGTATTTCTAAGCCATGCCCTCCAGAAAATGAACTTATAGGCAGTCAGAAGAATGTATTAATGTCCTCGTCCCTCATCCAAAGGAATCTTCCCTATTGCCATCGTAATACTATCCAAGCATTTTAATTCATTCTGTAAGGAACACAGCTTCTCACCAGCATGGCTAGCTTACAGCAGTTGACTTGTTTACTACCATATCTGGCTTTCTTTTAACAATAACTTCCCAATGAACTCATTTCAGTAACACGGAAGTTCCCTGGATTAGGATATTGATTATTGGGTGGTAAAGAGTTCCTGTAATTCACATAAATTCAGTGTCCTTGGTCAGGAGATCTCAAGGCATCTCGAGTCCTCCTCTCAGCTTGAGAGGCCCATGAAAGCAAGGGGACAGCTCTCTTCTTGTGGCCTGGCCACCTGGGCTCACTGCCAGTCTCTCCAACCCGCTTGGGCCTCCAGTGTGTTAGTTACCGTGTGGAAACATAATCAGACATGGAGAAGCCAGAATGATCATGAAAGAGGAGCCATGCAGCAATGAAGAGAAGCTGAGCCAGGAGCAGGGTACTGTGCTGTGCCTTTCCCTGTCCATGGCTCCAAGTGGGGACATCTGAGCTCATGTTTGCTTGCTGTCAAAGTACTTTGGATGTTTTCCCTATTACTTTTTTGAACAAAATTAGATTTCTAGTCATCAGTCTAATTGTTATTTCTGTGTGAAGAATGTTTCTTCTCTTGTTTAGCTTTTTATGAAATGATTTTTTTTTCAGCCTTTTAAAAAAAGTTTTAATGGGGAAGGGAGGAGAGGGTGAAGGGAGGGCAGAGGTAAGGGGAAAAAATGAGAATCAAGACTTGTCATGTAGAGGTACAAGATCCCAACAATGAATGTAACTGTACTGTATCCCTGAAATGTACCAATAAACTCAATTAAAACTGGAAAAAAAATTTTAAATGTTTCTAAATTGACAAGCAAGAGTTGTACATATGACTGTGTGCTCAGCGTTCTGAAATAAGCACACACTGTAAAACATTAAAGGTTAATTAAATACGCATTACACCGCTGACCTTTCTCATGATGAATGCATTTCTTATGTACTCTTAGCAAGTTTAAAAAATACAATGCATGGTTATTAGCTATAGTCACTGTGTTGTACATTGGCCTCTTGAAGTTATTTGTTCTGTCTCCATGAAAAGGAATATGGAGTGTGAATGTATGTGTACAATTATGATACTGGGATTGAATCTAGGGCCTGAGCTCCAGCCCCACACCTATTTTTAATTTTGTTTTGAGACAATGTCTCTCTAATTTCTAAGTTACCCGGGTTGGACTCAAGCTTTCAGCCTCTGAGAGTGCTACGCCACCATGCCCTGGATTTGTGGGAATTTCTCAGCTTGTGATAGGAAACCGGTATTGAAATTGTGTCTTTTTAACATTTGTAAATCTGCTTAATACGTTCAGCACTTTTATACACAGCCCTGTTTACACTGTTATGTTTATGTGCAGTACACTGATCTATCTGTCTCTTGTCCCCTCACCTTGTGATGGGTAACAAGGTTGTCACTTTGCCTGGGTTATGAGTCACTAGGACAGTACAGAGCTGTAATTTTAGCACTACAGAGGCTGAAGCAGGAGGCTCTTTCTGGGTTCTAGGCCAGCCTGAGGTACACACAGTGAGTTCAAGCCTAAACTACATAGTGAGACTGTGTGCAAAAGGAAAAGAAAAGAGAATAGGACAGGAAAGAAAAGAAAAACATAAAGGAAAGGCAAGGCAAGGGAAGGCAAGGCAAAGCAAAGCAAAGAGAGCCCCCAGGAGACTGGTGAGACACAGGACCTCCAAGTAGGGGCTGACCACAGGGCTGTGTCCCCTCAGCCCCTTTCTCTCTGCCATTGTCTCACAGGCTCTGCTTCCCAGGCTGTCCTGAAGTCAGCTGCTTTGCTCCACCACACCCTTCCACCCACCTGGTCTCCTTTGGAGCCTTGCGCCTCACAACTGCTGGGCGCGAGAGCCAAGTGTGCTGTTCCAGGAACAGGAACCCTGAGCCTCGCACCCTGCTTTCTTCCCAGAAGACACACAAGGCTTCCGGGGAGGCTCTGGCCTTGGCCTTTGCTTCCTGCACTCTCTGGTCCTGAGCCCTGCTACCCGGTCCCAACAGCCTGTGCACAGTGCCCTGCAGCAAAGGTGCTGTTGCTTAGTCACCTTGTGACCAGAGCTGACATCTCTGGGATCCAGAGTGGATATCCCATGTGTTATGATGTCAAATATTAGAGATGTTTGACCATAGTTCCCTGGGATGAATTTATCTTTTTAAATGTGACCATATCTGTGTGTAGCTATAACTGTATATCTATATATGTGATTCAAGTAAAAACATATCTACAAAGAGGTTCAGTGAATTTAGGTAATTTTATATACTGTTCATTGTTTCATGAATAGAACCCCTTTGTCTATAAAGAATCATGTGAACACTGATTTCAAAGGTGCTACTTCAAAAAAAAAAATCCAAAGATGTAAAGTTATCCCCTAACTGAAATAAACATTGGTTTAGAAACTTAGCTTATGTTGAAAATTGACAACAAAGCTTTCATTAGTATAATATCATCCCCACTCGAGGAAATGATTTAAAGTTGATTGAAAAAGTATAAAAATATCAATATTCTTTTCATAATGTATGGCTTGGTCATGAGGAAATTGCAATTGAAGTTATAAGTAAAGTTATTAAGAAGACCAGTCAATAATCTATTGGCAAGCTCTCCCTGTTTACTAAGATTCTTAAAAATAAAAAATAATAATTGTGCCTGGGGCTTAGCTAATAATTTAAGTGATGGCACAAAAAAAGTTTGTTTTCAAATCTTGTAATTGTTTCAGAAATATCCTATTACATTTTCCTCTTCTAATTTCATTTTGTATTCACAGATTTATGAGGCATTATTTTACCTATAATTGAAAATACCATGTTTCCTTTTCAGTTCTTTTGGTTCCATATCACAAATCTAGTCTTTAATTTGCCACCTACTCTAGCACACTGCCACTAACAGTGACTAAGAAAACAACTGGAGATCCATGGGAAAAAAAAAAAATTTCCATGCACTCAAGGCCACGTACACTGAGAAGTCTTAATTAAAATACAAGGTTTGATCTGTCCTTGTCAAAGATTACTGAACGAGAAAGCAAAAGAAATGTGGATTTAAGAAAAGAAAGACACCCAAGTTCTAACAAAGACTTCTCAGTTTCACACTGCTACTTTTCCCCCTGTATCCAGCAGCTTAGGAGTAAAAGTCAGGGTGGGAAAGCCGGGAGCGAAGACCTCTTTCCGGCGAGTTTCACACACACACACACATCCACATCAATGCAAACAGAATTGGGAACAGAACTCTGGAGCAATGGCTCGTGCAGCACAGGGCTGTGTCACCTGCTGACTTCCTGGGGGTCACTCCCTGTTCATTTGTTGGCCCCACTGATCCTGCGGGAGGAGCTGGCTTGCAGCTCTTGCTTACCCCAGCCAAGGAAATGGACATGCTTTCAAGCTTTCAATGCCAGGAGTTACAGATTTAGGTCCAGCTCGGTAGTAAGAGCATCTTCAACATCTTGAGTTATCAAAGAGTTTTTATTTGATAAGTGGTTTCTTTTCCCTTTTTTTCTTTCTCTTCATTTCATTCTGCTCCCAGTGAAAATGTAGACACGTTAAAGAATGCCTGTAATAGTAAGAGAATTACAATGGTATTTTAACCACTTTCTGGTGATTACACAATCAAGCTGGTGTAGAGTGGACCTGATATTGGGCTCTTTGCTTCCTACATTGTGTCCTTTATATTAATAAAATGTCCAAGCTCATTTGATCGCAGAAGGTGCACTACTAATACAAGAAACAATACATTGATATTACTAACATATTATCTACATTTCCCTCATTTTCAGGTTTCATGATGCTCTGAATTAATACCACTTGGTTCTATGCTATTTTCAAGTTCAAGTTCCACTAAGAAAATGTGACTAAATTGAGGAAAATGCCCAAAGAGTGAGTATGAGCCTCTTTATAGTCCTAGTTGCACCTGAAGAATCATTTGAAGAAAGTAGCAATGAGTAGGTTTAATTATGTTCAGAATACATGAGAATGATTGCAAGCAATATCTTTGAGTACTTCCCCAAATGACCCTTGAAATTGAACTTCGGATGTAATTTTAGTCTTGGCAACTCTGTTCATGCCTTCACCAGGGGCTTGCCTTTCAGCACAGGGGATGGGGAGAAAGTTGATGTCATTGAACCTTTAACATCTTCCAACTACTTGGGAAGTTTTTTTGACGTTTGTGCTCATACCCATTACCTAAAGTCCATTTTGTTTTAAGCAGCCCTAAAACCAAAGGCTAATTTTGCATAACAGAAATGTTTGAAGCTGTGCTCCTTCATTTTCAGTCAAGACTGCATGGAGATAGACTTTTCTGTCAGATCTGAAAATGACAAACTTCACTTTCTGTGCAGTGATTCCTTTGGCAAAATAGCGAGTATGAGAGTTAAGATGACAGTTAGGACTCCCAGGAAATGTGACCAGCCCAGGAAGCCACAGATAGGAAGAAGAACTTTGTTTTAGCTCCCAGATCTTTTTGCCACTTCTCTTAAGATCTAACAACAAAAATAAGCTGTTACCGGGGATAACGTGTTCTTTAAACTCTGTCATGGCAAATTACTGTTAGAATTTTTTTTTTCATGCACCTAACTCCATTTTGTTAAAATTATACAGAAGTGGTCAAAAGCCACACCTAAATGAAACAGGCACAACAAAATGGAAAATAAATAACACATCCTCGTCGGGGACGTCATATTGATAGAGCTGGAGGCCATAAGGTTTTCGTGTTCATTCATGCGGGTGCTGCCTGTCTCAGACATATATTTTTATTTTCCTTTCGTATAACTGAAACGTCATATTGATAGAGCTGGAGGCCATAAGGTTTTAGTGTTCATTCATGCGGGTGCTGCCTGTCTCAGACATATATTTTTATTTTCCTTTCGTATAACTGTGTGTGCCTTTTTCTGTTTGCCCAATACACTCTCTTTTCTTTATCTATCAAACACCACACAAGTAGCTTGTCAAAGAAGAAGAAGATAAATTAAGTTTTGGGATCTCATGAGGCAAAATATAAAAGCTTTATTAATAAGAGGTGTAAAGCAGTAAAGGTTACTTGAACATGTCATTGTGCATGGGAAGAAAACACCCAGATCTCAGTCAGGTGGGAGGAGTGAGGAATATCCTGACACTAGAATGCTCTCTTCCTTCCACAGAGGATGGGTTTATCCCAATTTTGGTGATTTGAATTATAGCACTGTATCCCTTGTTGGATGCTGGGAAGTAACCATGGGGATACAGTATGTAGGACCATAAGGTACTTTTTAAGTCCACCTAAAATGACTCAGGAGGTGAGGTTGGAGGGTAGCAGGTTTGAGACCAGCTTGGCCAAATGTACAACACCTGTCTGTTAAAAAAAAAAAAAAAAATGAGAGGGGAGTGGATTCAATGACCATAGACTGAAATAAGAAAACCTACAGTTCAATCAGCATGAAAAAATTGCTTCTTGGCCTTTTGGCTAAGATCAAATCTAGTATCAACTAGCACGAAAATATTTTCAGACCAGGAATTCACCAATGGTTGGCTTCCATTAGCCGAGGAAAATATTGAAAGCCAAGGTTTGCTGAGAGTTGAAACATCAACTTGATATCAAATGTATTTAGGTGTATTGTTTAGAATCCTAATTCAAATAGAGCTTCCCTACATCATGAACTTTTAGTTTGGTTTATCTAATAATTGTATATTGTGCGGATTGTTTGATCCACATAGAGAGCCCAGTGCCCCAGGAACATAACTACATTTTCCCTGCTGAAGCACAGTTGGGTGTTTGTTGCTGTTCTCTTTCCAAGATCTTATCAGTACCCAAGTTTTCCAAGAGTGAATATTTCCCCCATAAATGATTAGAGCTATCATGGCATCCCCTGGGGTGCTCAATTTAGGGGAGATGTTTAAAGCTTTTATGTAAGAACTACTTTCACATGTGAATATTTTCCAAATGAAAAGCCAACTGAGTGTTCAGTTCCATCCAGAATGGTTACTCATCCCCACAAAGCATTACCATTGCCATTTTTTCACATAGACACACACACACACATGCATGTACCCACTGCACAGTTCCCTGAAGCAATTGCACTTTATTGAAAGAAACAAAGTTGGCAGCAGCATTATAAAACCTTGGCTAGAGAGTTTTATTTGGGAACTTGCCAGTGGAAGAGAACCAAGGTTTTTGGAAAATAATGATATTGATTGCAACAAGGAAGAGATCAAGCCCATGCAAAGATGCTGAGAATCAAGAGCAGTAGGGGATTCCTGGAAGGAGCTGGTGGAGGCTGGATGGGTAAGAAGAGACCCTTCTCTGGCTGAGAAAGCCTTCAGGCCCCTGAGGAACAGTGATGGAAAATGCAGACCAGAAAACCACAGTTTCATACATGTTTTATTTGTGAATGTGCGCGAGCAAAATAGTAAGACGGCTGTAGCTCACGTGCTATAACATGGATTCAATATGTCTGAAGTTATTCTTTTGTGATCTATATTAAATCCTTAACATGAACATGCCTTTAGGTTGGTTCACAGTAGTGTTTGGACTTGGTAAGTGCCACTTCACTATGGATTTTGATTAAAAAAAATTGAACAAAATCACGTAAGTACCACCCCTTAAAGAAATTTCCCAAAAGCAAAAGAAGCTTTTAAAGTCTATGTTCCTAAAAAATTATCTCTCATTCAGTCCCGGTTCACATCTGTTATTGTTGAATTACAAATCATGATACCTTTCACTCTTGATTTTGTTCTGGTTTGGAAGAAAAATTATCTGAAAATTACGGTCAGAATCATGTCTTTATGATGTTTTTGTTGTACCACAAGGATAGCGAAGGATACCTCCAGCTTGAGATCTGAAAGTAGGTAAAGAGACTCCTGGGGAGTGTAAAAATGTAGGTTATCGGGCTACTTTGTCAGAAATGATGATATGATAAGTTTGAGAGGGTTCTGTGAAGAGGGTGGTATTAGTAGTCCTGGAAATTTGTCCCAGCATGTACATGAGATTTGGACCGGAAGTTCGCAGGATGTAACTATTTGGAGCTCTGGAGTGCACTGAGAATTTTTAGGGAAAAGCTGGGGACTGGAGCGTGGACTGGAGCTCATGGTGAATTTAAACCGGCTTCAGCTCTTCACACAAGTGTGACACCCACTTTCCCCCTCTCATCTCCAAGGCAGATGAATGGGCACCGGTTCTTGGAGTAGCCACCTCAGAAATTTCAGACAGTCAAATGGCTACAAAAAGCATTCAGTCTTAGAAATAGCTCACGTATCCATCATCACATGGATGGATAAAGAAAATGTGGTATTTCTATACATCGGAGTACTACTGCACCATGAAGGATGCAATGGAGGCATTTCAAGGTAAATGAGACCATAATCTTAAGTGAAATGAGTCAGACATTCAGGTTTCAATGTCTCAGTGTTTCTCTTGTGTGAGGAACCCAAAATATACAGGATAGATACTGGGAAATAGGAGGAACTTTTCAAATGAGAGGGGAATAAGTCATGGGGAGGGTGGAGGGGAGAAAGGGAAAATGGACTTAAAGCAAAAACGAATTGAAGGGAATAAAGGAAAGAGAGCGTTTGCAAATGGGGAGGGGGAGAAGGATTGGAGCGTGCAGAGAGGAAGAGGACAAAAGGAGAATTAACATGTGTGACGTACATGTACAGTTTCCCCATGATGAATGTGGTCGCTGTGTGCTGCAAGCATGGACGGATAAAATACAGCTTAGTCCCGAAATATCCCAGATATCTGTGCTCAGATCACTGGTTACTGCTTCTGATTGATTTTGTTTTCTCTCTTTATAACCAGACATAGACGAGAAGACCGTTCAAGGCAACTGTAGAGATGGGAGAGATCAGAAAATCACCATGAATTAGCAGCTGAAAGACATACGCTCAGCAAGGACTGGAGAAGAGGGAAAGCTGACACCCAGGGCAGCGCTTGACACAGAGATTGCACATGAAAATTCTAACACAACAAAAAAGCATTAAGAACAGGAGTGGGAAATTCTGGAAAGAAATCTGATTCCTAGAGTTACCATATTATTACATTCAAATGTCTGGAATTCAAGGAAAAAAATCCTAAAACACACAGAATGCTAAAAGAAAAATGCTGTCAAATAAGAGTACTATATCCAGCAAAACTGTGTCCCAAAGGAAGAGAAATGAACACATTTATATCTCAGCAAAAGCTGAAGGAGTTGATCACCACACACTGCCCTGAAAGAAATACTAAAGCAGTCTGGTAGTTAAGTGAAAAGGACTCAGCGCCATATGGAAATGTTAAGATCCCCTAACGGGAGATACATGGGCAGTTTTAAAAATTAGTGCTATTGTAACAATCCTGTGTAACTCCACTTTCCACTTTGCTCATGATTTAAGAGATTAAAACACTCAGAAAATGAAGCAGTAGTCTAAACACTAGTGTCCTAAATTTGATTTGTAACACATTTTGTTTTTTATAGAATGTACAAGATAAAAATATCAAAATTATTTTATTTTTGGATAGGATATATATACATATATATAATGATATGTCTTGTAGCTTGGAAAACTGAAAGGGGTGAGATGGAGCTATTAAAAGAAAAATGTTTTTGTGTGTTACTGAAGTTAATTCGGCATAAATTCAAATTACACTGTTAAACTTTAGCATACTCAATGTAATCACCATGGAAACTAAAAAAATCAGAAAAAATATACAAGAGGGAAATAAAAAAGAAGTTCAAATGTTTTATTAAATATCTGCTAAATCCAAAAGAAGATAAAGATTGTAATACAGGAAATAAGGTACAAAATGATGATAAGTCATATAAAAACCAAATAGAAAAATGGTGGGTATGTATCTTTACTTATATAACAACTTTAAGTGTAAACAGATTAAATTCTGCAATAAAAAACAAAGATTAGCAGCAGGAATTATTTAAAAGATCTAATTTTACTCTGTAACAGACTTATTTTTGACTTAAAACCATAAACATGTTGAAAGCAGAAGAATAGAGAGAAATATGCCATGGGAGTAGTAATTAAATGAGCTATGCTAATATTAAATGAAGCAGACTTTAAATGAAAAAGATTACAAAATGCAACAAAGAGAATGGTGGAGTAAAGCATTAAATATAGCAAGAAGGTATAACATTTACAAGCATTTATGCACCTAATAACCGACCATCAAATACACAAAGCAAAACTTGACAGAATTAAAGAGAAAAATATAGAATTCTACCCTGTATTTGGGGATATTATTACCCAACTCTCAGCCATTGGTGTTGAAGCATCAGATGATAAGAAATAGAAAAGCTGACATGATAAACCAATTAGGTCTAGCATAAGTGTATGTCTAGCACATATTTCAAGTGTTTATGAGGTTTTTTCAGAGGAGTGCACAAGTCAGGCCACAAATTAAATCTCAAAAGATTTAAAAAGATAGATGTCACATAAAATGTCTTCTCAAATCAAAATAATATAAAGTTAGATATGAAAAACAGCGAGAAAACTAGGAAATTCATAAATTTGTGGAAATTATTGCACTCTGTAGAGATCAATAGATCAAAGATTAGGTCACATGTGAACTGGAAAATACTTCAAGGTAAATCAAAATGAAAAGGCAATATCGCAAAATTTATAAGTCACTCTGAATGAAATGTTACTGGAGAAAGAATAAGTATATACAAACACACACACACACACACACACACACACACACACACAACCAAGACCTCAAATCAACAACCTAACTGTACAATGCACATAATTGAAAGAAATCAATACAAACTAGCAGAGAAAATGAAAGAGTAAAGACCAGAACAGACAGAGTGAAATGAAGAACAGAAAAATAGAGGAAATCAACAAAATCAAAAGTTAATTCTTTAAAATAATAGAAAACTGGCAAACTGTTAGTTAGATGGACTGAAAAAAGAAGAAGAAAATTACTAAAATTATAAAATAAAAGAGGACATTATTACCAATTCTACTTAAAGAAAAATATGAGACTATTATATGCAATTGTATGCCAACAATTTGGACAACTCGAATGTAGCAGATGAATTCTTACAAAAACAAAATTTGCAAAGACTGAACTAGAAGGAAATAGAAAAACTTACTTGACAGATAACTAGTAAGAAGATGGAAATTACTAATCTAAAGTAAATAGGCCTTAGGGAAGAAAAAAAGTTCTGGAAAACATTTTCATTAAAATTCTACCAAGCATTAGAGCAACTAACACAGATTCTTCTCAATTCCTTCCAAAGTATGTCAAAGAAAGAATATTCTTTCTTTCTTCTATGAGCTAAAAAAAAAAAAAAAAAAAAAAAAAAAATTGACCAGACAGCAAAGTCAGAAAAGGACACTATAAGAAAATAAAAGCAATGTCCCTTAAGATTGATAAATAAGCCTCAGCAAAACCTAGCAAAATGAATTGAGCACATTTTTAAGAGGAGTGTAGTGTACACTGTGACTAAGAAGGATTTATTCCTGGAAAGCAAATATGCTTCAATATACAAAAAACAATTAGTGTAACACTCCCCATTAGCAGAATGAAAATGGAAAAAGGAAAATTCAAAATCATAATTTATTGATGCAGAAAAAGCGTTTTACAAGCTTCAATACACTTCCATAATAAAAACACTTAACCAACCAAAAACAGGAGGAAACTACATCAACATAATAAAAATCATGAGGAAAACACACACCAAGCCTCACATGAGACGATAAAGCGGTCAAAATCATCCTCTAAGATCATGAACAGAGACTACTTCTGTTTGCCATAATACAGGAAATCCTCACCAGAGAAACTAGGCATGAAAAGAAATAAAATACATGGAAATTGGAAATAAATATGTAAACATACCCATCTATCTATTGATGACATGATCATCTATGTGGAAAACCTTAAGATTGCACAGAAATTAAAATAAACATTCAGGAAAGGAGTGCGGAGTGTAGTCGACACATTAAAAAAAAAAAACTCTTGCTTTTTTAGATGCAAACAATGGATAACTCAAAAAGAAAATGTGGCATCCTCATTTATCATCGCATTAAAAACCATACAATAAAAAGACTCAAATTATTCAAGTATGTTACTTACACAATAAAAATAAAATACATCAAAATACAAAATAAAAGCACAAAACATTTCTGATAAGATTAAGGAAGCAACCAATCAATTGACGGTAAGTCATCATTCCACATCTGCTGAATCGGAAGTGCAGGGCCATTAAGATGTCAATACAGTCCGTTGTGATTTGGGTGTGGCTTATTCCCCAAAGATTCCTGTGCTGGAAGCTTGGACCCCAGTGTAAACTTACGAAAGCTTCAGAAGATAGGCTCTGATTGCAATGGGTAGATCGCAGGGCTATACCTGGTGAAAGGGGGCATTCTCACGCTGTGGGAGGGCCTTTGTCTCCTGCTTGATTAGTCTCCCCTCAGGAAGGGCTGCTGTACAGGACAGACTCCCCATGCTGTCGCCTCGGTACAGGGCTGGTCCCGGACTGCTTCTCTGCTGCATCATGATGCTGCCTAAGAGAGTCACCCATATACTGGCGTCATGCTGATGGGACCCTCCTGCCTCAAGAGTGTGAAACAAATTGACCCCTTTAAATTATCAGTTACTCCACTTCATGTGTGGGCCACATGTGTGGCTTCATGTTTCATGTGTGGACGCTTTAACGCGTCCAAATGATCTGCAGGGTCAAAGTAATAGCTATGAAGCTTCCAACGACATTATTTTGAAAAAATAGAAAAATCTCATCCTAAATATCCTATTTATTCTGAAGAGACCCCCCCCACCCCCATAGCTAAAACAGTCTCTGAAAAGAAGATCAAATACAGGGAATTCACACTTGCTAATTTCAAAATTTACTACAAAGTTATAATAATTAAAACAAGATGGTAGTAACATTAAAATAAACATATCACTGTAGAATTCAGAATAAAGCCATACAAATTATTATTATTATTATTATTATTATTATTATTATTATTATTATTATTATTATTATTCTTTGGTTTTTAAAGACAGAGTCTCACTAAATAGCCCAGGCTTGCCTCAGACTCATGGTGATCCTCCTGCCTCAGCCTCCCAAGTGCTGAGATTACAGACATGCACAATTATTATTAATTATTATTATTATTATTATTATTATTATTATTCTTTGGTTTTTAAAGACAGAGTCTCACTAAATAGCCCAGGCTTGCCTCAGACTCATGGTGATCCTCCTGCCTCAGCCTCCCAAGTGCTGAGATTACAGACATGCACAACCATGCTCAGCAGTTAAATGATTTTGTTTTTGTACCTGGGATTGAACTTGGAACCTTGTGCTTGCAAGTTAGGCCACAGCACCACTGAGCTAAATCCCCAGGCAGTCAAATGAGTTTTAACAAGTATATGAAGACTGTTAATAGGGTAAAGTCTATCCTTTCAACAAGTAGTGCAGGGAAAACAGGATAGCCATGTCCAAAAGAATGATGGCAGACCCTTACCTAAAGTCATATCTAAATTAATTAAAAACAAGTCAAAGACCTGAGACCTACAAATATAAAACTCTGAGAAGAGTGAAATCTTCACGACATTGATGCTTGCAGTGACTTCTTAGATAAAATCTCAGAGGAATAGGAAAGACAGTGAGAAAAGTGAGGAACATCTCAATGTGTTTCAAAAAGTTGTTGATTGAGGGGCATAACCAATAGAGTAAAAGCACCATCTCATAGAATGGAATATTATGTGAATGTGTGCATTTATTATGTTAATAATTATGCAAATAATATGTAAGCCAGAAGTCTAACAAAGAATCAATATCGAGAATATATAAAAGATCTGAAACATTCAGCAAGCAGCATACCAGAAATCAATAATTCCATTCATAAATGACAAAGAAGTTGAATAGATGCTTTTACAAATAGGGTATTAAATGTCTTACAAGCAGTTGAAAGCTTCAAAATCACTCCTCATTAACAATATGCAAATCAAAACTACACAGTCTCACACTCATTAGGAAGACTACTATTGAAAATAGATATCATGTGCTGTTGAGAACTTGCAGAAATGGACCACTGTACACTATAGAATGGTGAAGTGGTACAGTCCCTGTGGAAAACAGTATGGTAGTTCCTTAAACAATTACAAGTGGAATTATCACATGGTCGAGTAATTCTATTTCTGGGTATATACTCAAGAAATCGAAAATATGGGTCTAAAAGTATTTTTTACATAAATCCATAAACATAGTGGCATTTCACAATAGTTGAAATGTAGCAGCATCCCTGATTTCTATTGATGGACAAAGGAAAGAAGCACAAGATGCTTTATACATTCAATGAAATATTCTATAGTCTCAAAAATAGAGGTTTTGCAAATGGGAAGGGGATCAAGACTTAGGAGGAGAAGGGAGGGCTGGAAAGGCCAGGGGATGGAACAGAACTAAGATGTGTTGTGTACCTGTGCCAGCTCCCTAGGAGGATTTGTGCTCTGAAAACTCAGAATAATAAAAAAGAGTGAAAATAAATGAAAACTCGGACATATGCTACCACCTAGATAAAACTTCAGTACAATATGTTAAGCAAAATAAGTCAGTTCCAAAAAAGAAAATACTTCATGATTTCACTTATATTGTTTACATTGGACAGTAGAAGTCAGATATTAAAATAGAACTGTTCTGCCAGGGGCTATGGAGGGGAGAAGATGAGAATGCATTCAATGAGGACGAAGTGCACCTTCACAAAATGAAGAGAGTTCTAAAAATAGATAAGGGGATGGCATGCTGAATGCATTCAAGATCACTGAACTGTACACTTAAAAATAGGTAAATAATGAACTTGGTTTGTATGCTTTAAAATGGTACAATAGAAGAAGAAAAGGACAGCAGAGGACTGGGTCTTCACGTTTGTCATGTTACCAATCATCTGAGTCAACCCTGGTAGGGTTCTTCCGTGAAACCTCCTCTGAGAAACTGGAGGCAAACAAGCGTCCTGTCACATCTCCACTTCTCTGCAGCCTCGCCCTTCACCACGGAGCCAACAGGGTTAAAAAGGCTTGACCCCTGCTTTCACATAGCCAGTCAGGTTTTAAATGCTAACGTTCCTATTAGTGTTCATTGATAATACCTAAGGAAGGGCGCCTTATTTCTTTACTACCTCTCTCCATATAGTTAGGCTTTACTCTTTATGCCTTCTCCCTCTACGTCTCGTAAGTGCTGTGGCCAAGTTGTTCTTACACTGCCAAACCAACTCTTAAACGAGTATAGCACACACATACACACACCCATTTCCATTTAATTTGTCTCTAAGCACGGGAAGTCCTGTGTTGCTTATGGTTTAACTCAGGTGTGCACTTTAAAAGCCGTCGAGGGGAATCCGACATTACAGCAACCCCAGTTCCACACTGGATGTGTCCTTATTGCACACAGTTCTGGCCACAGGTCTTGGAAAGGAAGTGGACTGGGAAAGAAATAGCCAGCCGCTCTGGGCTGCTCACCCAGCCAGCATACAGATACTGTGAGGGAGGAGCCAGGGGGAGGGTAAGGAAAGAGTTGAAGGGAAAAATCAAGAGCAATGAATAGTTGCAATTACAAATTAGGTAATTGGGCACGGAAACGTCTGCTTTCATTTGAACATTCTGCTGTGCATTCTGAATGCACTGCTGTCTATTTGTGTCATGCATCCCTATTTCAGTTTTCTCAGTTACTTTAAAAAATAATTATCTTCAGCTGGAAATAAAATATTCTATGGGGCACATCACGTAGAGGAAACCATATCCTACATAAGTATATAATGACAACCCTTTGTGTTTTGGTTACCAGACATCTTAGAAATGAAATGAAGGGAAAATTCCATTCTTACATCACGACCAAGGAACTCATGCCTCTGGAAAAAATACAGAATACACCTATAATCTTACAGTTAGGAAGTAGAACCGTTAACTATGCATCAAATTGGAGGGTTTAATATCAGCTATACTTTCTAAATGTGGTGCCACATGGTCAGTGGAGAAAACTGGGTTACTAGAGGGAAAAGTATTTGAAGAGTTAAAATTATTTTAAGAGAAACAGTATCTTAATGATAGCCCAGAAGTAGGATGACTCTCACCTAAATTCTTGTGTATTGTCAAAGAAAGCATTTTCTGAGAGATCACAAAGAATTTTAGAAACTGTTTTCACCATCAACAAAATCTTTCTCTTGTTAAACCCAATATAACTAAATTTAGAGGACATTTTGTCCTATATATATTGTAAAACATAACTTGCTAAAAGCCTTTTATGTTACAGTGACTTCCCTAATATTATGGGTTTGTGGGGGTATACGTGTGCATGTCTGTCTGTCTTTTAATGAGTCTAAAAAGGTTCCTTTTTCTTCTAAAAGCATAATCAATATTAACAATTATAGAAAACAATTAAGTAAATTAAGTAAATATTACTAACCTAATATAACCCAAGCTATGTGGATTTTTGTATTCTAATTAAAGTAAGTGCAACTTCACACACTGATTTCGGGCATGAGAAAAAATTTACTGGTTCTGTTTTTAGATTATATTAGATTTTGGAAAAAAATATGTAAAGAAGAATAGATATTCAGATAGCTGGAACCCTTGCATATTCGATGACATACTGGTAGATTGTATTATGGTTCAAACAATGAGCCATTGCCAGCAGTCATTGTAGCATTCTTTTTGGTCAAGAAACTAAAAGTCGGAGTAGCATATCTATTTTAAGTAGAGCTGTAGAGAAGTACAGAGCTCACGGTCTTGCCATCTCCCACTGCCAGCTATTTTCAGGAGAGAACATACTCCACTGGACTTTCTACGGGAGGTGAAGAGGGGCAGGACTGAGGCCAACTGGATGTGGACGGGTAACACAGGTGCAGTGTCAGCCTCCGGTGTACGATACTGAGGGGACGAGATCATTCACACCATGGTAAAGCTTAGTTCCTCCCAATTCGTAGAGAGTGGGCACCTGTGTGGAAAGGCTCCATGTGACATCCAGACCACGCAGTGATAAACAGGGACAGAGTAGCTCCTCCCCAGCCCCCATCTGAAGTGGAGCACTCAAAGAAGCAGAGTTCACTGGCTTCTACTTTTTTGGAGGGAGTCTAACATTTCGATTTAGAATCATGCATGCTGCTATTGATTATTTCTGGAGTACATAATAACGTAATTACAATCATTTAAAAATGTATTTTTCCCAAACTTAGAATAACAAGACCTTAAAGTAAGATGGTATGTTTTACAGCTCACACAAAACTTAGAAACCAAGGAAGACTAGAGATAAAGTAGGACATTGAGGCTTTCTAGGGCCAGGGATTTAGCTCAGTGATGCCAAGTTCAAGGTTCCAAGTTCAATCCCTGGTACATGATAAAGGCTTTCTGTCTAGCTTTTTATAACAGATGGTCTTCAGGCATGCAAATTACATGAAATCTATTCAACACTTGCCATATCGATAACAGAAACATTTAAGTTTCCCATGTTACAATTATGGATTTTAGTTGCCCTCAGATTGAACATGTACCATTTTCTGAATAAACATACAGGAAAGCAACAACTATCTGTACCTCAATATATGGTCCTTGACAAAAAAAAATAATAATAATTGTTCTATTTCCACAGGTCTTCTTAAACACCAATACCTTTTTTCTGTGCTTAAAACCCTAACAATATGTTCTACATATATTTTAACTTGTAACGTAATAATAAAAGCAGCAAGTATTAGCACTTACTTTTGTAAAAATTTATTAGTGAGTGGAACTTCTCTTTTATCTGGACTGAAATACAAATAAAGCTACAGATAGACATATATGTATGCAGAAAAGCGGCTGCGTGGCGCTCGATGAAGTTTATGTGTGGTCTGTTTCGGATATTATGCAGCAAGACTTACTGTTTTGAATTCCTCCCAAACTCTTGTGGGATGCATTCCAAAATGGTACAGGGGCAAAATTATGAGCATTTATAAAAAGCAATTTCATTATGAGATTCAACTGATAAGGACTCGTTTGCATTTACGACCAATCTTCATCTTGTTCAAAAGTCGTTCACAGAAATGCACTTGGTTTGCACCAAGTTGGGAGGAAATGTTGAGCAGGTATTGAGAGCTCCCTGTCTGCTGAGTCACCCTGACAGTCAGGGGCTGGATCACTCCTGCCATCCTCTGTCACGCGTTTCCTTCTGATGACCTCGAGATTGGAATTGACCGTACTTTCTAGTTGGTCCTCTAACCATCTTAGTAGTAGTCCGTTGATTAACAAATGAGATCGGCAGTACATTTCTGCGATTGATTCAGTCATTAACAATAAATGAAACTTTTCCATTTTGGCCAATGCTAAAGGGAGACAGAATGAGAAACAAGTGTCAGAGAGCTCATTTATGGAGCCTAGATTAACACAGCGATGACATTCAAGTTTATTAAATTCCATGCTTTTGAAAATTCCCCTCACTCATGGATTACACTTAATAGCTGACAGAGTGCCAGAAAATGGTGCTGAAAAAGAAAGCGTGCAGCCCTGTGGCTTTGATGCTCACCCCTCACGAATCAGTTCAAGGGGAACTCTGCACAGAAACATCGGTGTAACAATCCCTCCTCTCATTAAATAAAGCTACCTCAAGTAAAGATTCATGGGAAAGAGGGAGCAAATGAGCGTCTAAAGCAAAGAAAGTTGACTTCTGAAGTCTGCCAAATGTGTCCAGAGGGGAGGGCGCTCCAGATGCAAAGATGTGAGCCTGCAAGTGAGGGAGAAGCTCTGCGAGGAGAAAGGAGAGCGAGGAGCTGAGGTGTGGGCGAGGTGAGAGGGTGGCGGTGATGCACATGAACCGGCAAACTTTTACCTCCCTTTGAGAAACGCGGCCAGAACCCATACTGCATAAAACATCGGAGCACAGAGTGGGAAAAGAAGACATCTTTGCAAATTATCCAATGGTAATGACTTCTTCCTGCAGAATGGAGCTGTGGTTGGCAGGTTGGTCCTCAGATGATCTTTTCATTATTCTGATTCTCAGTGGTACTTTTTATTGAATATGGTTTCGTGTAAGAAACTTGAGATAGTCAGCCATCTCACTCTTCAGACTTCAACATTCCAGTCCTTTCTATACGACTCAGTGGTAAGTGTGTGTGTGTGTGTGTGTGTGTGTGTGTGCCTGCGTGTGTACAGGTGCACGTGTGTTTCAAATTTCTAGCCCACACAATATTGAAATAATGAATACAGTAAAGACATACAGGTACAGTCTAAGATTGAGAACAATCCAGTTTTTAACACGTGTTCTAAATTACAAAACAATAAATGCTTCTCTCGGTTGCAGAGGTCTTCGGTTTGTTCATCTTCCATTTTCAGGTGACTGGCTCTCCTTTTGATGTTTGACATATAATTTCTGCCTTTGGGCATATGAATCTCTGAAACGTCCTCATTTCCCAATTCTTTCAGTTTCTTAGGTATGACATTTTTAGTAAAAATTACTGTACTGTTATTAATATCTTCTCTGTTTCAGTGAATATTGCTAATATAGCTTCAATAGCATGATAAATCCAGTACAGAACTGAGTAGATAACATTTGAATATCTTTATATTTTCCCCCAAATGCTTCTTTTCACTGCTCACACTTTGTCTTATGAAGTCATCAAAAAATATGTGTTGAAAGCTGCTGCAGTCTGGAGGTGATTTTTTCCTGAAGCATTCATACGATGGGAAGTTCTTCCTAAGCGTGGTGAAGCTGAAGGGGTAGGAACTTTAAAACTGGGGGTCTAGTGGGAAATTGCAAGATTGGTTCCTCCCCTACTAGGCTTCCTGCATCAACATGTGATCGCTCCCTCTCACAAGCATTCCTGCCACTTTGATTCCATCTTCCATGATGTCTTGCAGTTAAGGAGGGCCGGCTAGAGCAAGTACTATGCTGTTTGGGCTTTCAGCTTCCTCTGTACCATGAACTAATTAAATCTTTAAAAATTGCTCAGCCTCGGGCATTTAATTATAGAAACAAAAAGAGAGCTAAAACACATGCCAAGACATGGAATAATATCAGAAGCTAACCAATTTTGAAAGTTTAAATTAGTAATTATCCTACCCTCCAGATGCTCTAAGTTGAGTGAGAACAAAAGATTTGCTAAAGGACTAAGCAACACATATCAAAACTGCTACCTGATATTAGCAAAAGAGTGAGCTGAGGGCCAGGGATTTAGCTCAGTGGTTCCGCCACCTGCCTCACAACCGCAAGGAACCAAGTTTGATTCCTGGTACAAAAAAAAATGAGTGAGCTGAGGAAATATGGAACTTTGCAGTAATAGAGGCAAGAAGGGAGCCCTTTCTTGGATGTTGATGTTTGCCTGAAATTTTTATGCAGAACCCTTAAAGGTTCAGCAATTTCTCACTCTGCGAAAGACATGAAATTGTTTCGCTAAGTCCTCACAGCCTTTAGGAAATACTACTTGGCATTCTCCGACATTTGAGGTGTCTACAACCTTACATAAACGTTTTGAACATTTTCCAGAAGGAGACAGGCACTGGATGTAGATGCTGGCGTGTGACAGGAAACATTAACAACCTCGAGGAAGTCTGGAATGGGCAGCAACGTTCCCACTTCCCCAGACATTGGGAACCAGTGTGCAAGGTGCTGCACAAGGAAGTCAGTGACAAAATTCAACTTACTGAATTTAAATGTTGCAGAAGTTCTCCCAGCTTGCTCCCAGGTGTCCAGAAAAATCTCAAACACCAAATATCATTCCGATGTAGACCAGAGGCCAGGGAGGTCTAACTCATCTGGGAAACCACATCAGAACCCACTCATGTGCTCACCCATCTCCAACGTTCACTGACTATATGATCAAGAGCAAGCTACTGAACATCTGTTCTTCATTCCTTTTGCAGCAAAATTAGCAAAGAAGGTTCAGTCCACACACACAGTGAATCTGAGAGCGCTTTGGAAAAGCATAAACTTAGAGCACTGTAGTAAGAGAATAGTATGGCATTTTAATCATAGACTGTAGGTACATATTTATACACTTATAAAAATTTTACAAGGAAGAAAGGTTATTATTGGCGATGCAATCTGCAGGGTGTCATGACGATGAATGTGAAAGGAAACTAGCCAGGGAAATAATGTTGTTTCACCGGAAAATATAATTTCCAAAATGTATTTATGAAAGTTAGGATTTTGCATAGCAATGGTGAGAAGTGCTTTAGTTAAAGAAGTTTATCAAAAGCTGAAACTGCTTTGGAAACAGCATCCTTCTCTATCTGCACCAGCACAGGTAGGTTCTTTCACAAGGGCACAATCCTGACATAAGCAGTGTTAAGCAAGGTGCCCATCTCCGTCCCCCCTTTTCTGTGTACAGGGGATTGAACTCAGGACCTCGCGCTTGCAAGGCAGGCAGCAGCACCCCTGAACTAAACCCCTAGCCCACCATCCTTCTTTTCTCACAGCCCCTGGCTCTTTCAAGATCCGGTGAAAAAGAAACAATTGAAATGTTAGGAAAGGTCAAAAGTCAGGATGAAGAGACATTCTGATTAAAAGCTTTCCCTGAAGGCAGCAAGACCTTTCCCTCTTCTCTAATTCAAACACAAAGATGTCTAGCTCATGCTAGTTTTCTGGTTAATTTTTCAAGAATATGGGTTGTTAGAGATCAGAATACTGTATGAGCTTCAAAAGACTCACAAGGCTCCAGTTGGACCCAAACGGCTTGAATTGGGCCTCGCTGCTGCTCACATAGCTCTTGCTCTTTCCTTTAACTTCTGCTTTTTTTTTTCTCCATTCTTCACATTTCTTTCTGACATCTTTCACAGTTCTGAAAGACTCATTCCGAGCTATGTTACTTAAGACAAAAATTTCTACAGAGCTTTGGAGGGGAACTAAGTTCTTTAGTTTCCAAAAAGCTAGTAATAATTTTTCACAATATCAGTGGCATTGATATATGAACCTCAAAAATTTTTAAAGCTTAATCTTTAGCCCAACTACTTTAGTGCAGTCTCAGAAGGTCAACTTTTCTTTTTATATTCTTTTTTCCTTCCTAGTTTCAGCCACATGTGATGCGCCACAAAACAGCTTGACTTGGATTTTTAAGCTTAATACAAAAGTTTCCAAACTTGAAAATTGATGGAAAGTGATTCTTCACTAGCTAAATATGAGAAGCAAAGGAGAAAATGGTAGAACGATATTTGAAAGGATGGGCAGACATACTACAGCCAGAGACTTACAGTGTAGGGTCCTACCTGATATCTATGGAATCCCTGGTGTTATGGCTTGTATCTAGTTGTCCCCAGCTGGACCTAGGTTGTGTGACATTAAGGGTATTTGTACTAAATTAGTCCACTGGTTCATTTAGCATAGTTCTGGGTTTACATAATGGGAAGCCACACCCTGGGTCGGGGTGGTACCACCCAAAATGCCTGCAGCATGGATGAGATGAAAGGGAAAGGGAGGCTCATTTCACTGCTTTCTGCCGTGCCATGGACTGTTTTCCTCTTCTGCCATGCTGCCCTGCCTTGGAGCCAGCTGACTATGGACTCTACAAACTGTGAGCTGGAATAATACTTTCCTCCTGTCCTTGTGAGTGTTGGGTATTATGTCTCAGCGAGGAGAAAGTAGCTAAAACACCTATCACAGAAATTTGCAAGTAATATTAGTTAAAACCTAGAAAATGCTACTTTGATGAAAAGTTATACTTGCATGTTAATATTATCCAGAAACTCCACTCTGAAGTGCGTGTCCACAGAAATGAAGACTCAGCAGATACTTGTACATCAATGTTCATAGCAACACTACTCCCCTTATCTAAAACCTGGATGAAAACCACATGTCCATCAAGTGAAGAATTAGGCAAAAGGTTGTATATAGATAGATAGATAGATAGATAGATAGATAGATAGATAGATATAGATATAGATATAGATATGCAGTAAAATGATGCTCATTAGTAAAAAGTAAAAGAGCATATAGATAGATAGATAGATAGATAGATAGATAGATAGATAGATAGAGATATAGATATAGATATAGATATAGATATAGATATGCAGTAAAATGATGCTCATTAGTAAAAAGTAAAAGAGCTCTGGCATTCACTACAACACAGATAAACATTAAAATCTCAGCTATGTGAAATAAGCCAGAACAAAAGCAGAAATGCTGCATGTTGCCATTTATATGAGAGTAGGAAAGTTCATAAAGACATCACAGAGTAATGATGATCAAGAGCTGGGGTGAGGGGACATAAAGAGTTGTGTGTCATGGGGATAGGGCTCTTGTTTGTCATGATGAAAAAGTTCAGGAAATAGTCGGTGGTGATAGTTGCACAGCATTGTAGATGAAATTAATGCCACTGAATTGCATTGGGTGTTTGTTTTTATGTTGAAATGGTGGGTCTTATATTTCACATATATTTGTATTTAATGCATATTTTTACATACTAAGATATAGTATATAAAAATAATCTGTTAAATTTGTAGATTACAGTCTGTTCACTTTCACTTATATTATTTGCATCTTTGGTCTCACTGGATTTGAGGCTGGGAGTGTTTCTCTGTCTCCCATCTGGACGAGGATGGACTGGGCTGGGCAAGCTCCTACCTCCTACTTCCCAACCCCACAAACACTCACCTGCAATCAGTCCTCAGTTTTGTCCTCCCCGGCCCCTGCCACACTTTGTGGAAACACCATGGAATCAAGTGACATCACAACCTCTTGATACAAGTCACACAGAGTAATGATACTGTGGTTGGTCTGTCCTCATAAAAGTAAATCCAGACAAAAGACCTGCTCTCAAAAAGGAGTTGCAGACTGAGTGAGAACACGAGGCAAGACTAATAGTGCCTTGGGACCCTGGGCTTGTGGGGGTCCTCGAACTCCTTGCCCTGTGGTGAGGCACTGGAGAATAGTTCCTAGGAGACTTGGACTCAGAACCTTTTGCAGTGCGGGACCAAGTTATCCTCTTCTGTTCCTGAGGCTCCGTGATTGATCTTTGGGCTAGTCTTTCAGCCTCACCACCCCCAGGCATGAGAGCACTTCACCAGTTCAAAGAAAAAGACAAGTGTCTGATGTAGAGTTCACAGAGAAAGGTCTCTGGGTGCACCCTTGATGTAGACCTTTTCTATTTTAGGAAAGAGCAGAGGTGTTAATCCACGTAGAATTCACACCACTGCCTCTGCCATGCATAACCTTCTGACATCCAGATTGGTTTGTTTAAACAACTCTTTGCTGATGCCGCTCAACTCTTTCCCTCAAAGGCTGGCACACTTCTGCACAGAGGGATAATCCAGAAAATCTGTCTCAGGGCCCCAGAGGCAGATTATTGACATTGCTGGCCAGCTGCCAGGGCCTCTCACTTTACGCACCCTTTTCTCTATTTAAATTCATCTTGTAGTAGTAATGGAAACATTAATTATCTCACATTTCTAGAGAATTTGACGGTGATATAGAATGAATGAAGAGTCACAGTTTCTCTCCTTGGCTCATGAATTCAAGGGTCACCGTTTCTGACAGCTACACCATGATAAACATGCACGTGCCCTCTTCCCAGTTTGAAAAACCCATTGCTATAAACATTCTGTATCTGCTTAGCTAGATATATTGGATTTGTAAAGAATAGCTATTGCATTTTGGTATTCTCTTGGAATTTGGCAAGTATTTACTTCATTCTTTTGTAAATCTACCTACTTTTTAATAAAGTTTATTGAATATTTTAGGTATGAAAACCAGTTACATTCATCACTGGGATCTTGTACCTTGACATGGCTCATCTTGGTTCTTATTTTTCCCCATTCCGCAGCCCTCCCTTCAGCCCCTCCACCCTTCCCTGTTCACAAAGACTGTTTCCATATTTTTCTTTTTCTCATATTTTTTCTTTTCCCTTCTTCCCTTTCCCCTACCTCTCCCACTTCCTCTACTCATTTAGACCTTTTCTTCCTATTACACAGTATGAATTATACATTTTGATCCTTATTTGCACTTTTAGTTTTCCACACCAGAGAAACTGTTTGGTATTTACACATGTGTGTCATATTAATTTCACTTAACAGTATGGCCTCACTGTGCATCCACTTAGCTATAAGTATCTCTAGTTTTCGTTCTTTATGGCTGAGTAGTACTCCATTTCATTAAAATACACACATGCACGCACACACATCTTCTTTTCCAGTCTCCATTTGATGGGCAATTGGGTTGTTTCCAAGTATTAGCTATTACAAACTGTGCTGCTATAAACACAGGTGAGCATATATCACTGTGGTATGATTCTTTCAATTCTTTTGGGAATAGCTGGGTCAAATAGGATCTCTCATCCTAGTTTTCTGAGGTATCTACATTTGATTTCCACAGTGGTTGCACCAGTCTGTACTCCCACCAACAATGAAGAAGGGTTCTTTTCTCCTCAGATCTGTGCCAGCATTTGTTACTTGCTGATTTCTTGATAGCAGCCATTCTTTCTGGGATGAGATGGAATCTCAGTGTTATTTTCATCTGCATCTCTCAAATGACCAATGATATTGAACTTTTTAAAATATGTTTATTTTTTGTTTTTACTTCTTTGTGTGAGAAATGTCTGTTCCTTTCAGATGCCCATTTTTTGAATTGGGTCTTTATATTTGGGGGGATCTGATTTTTTTTGAGTTCTTTAAATATTCTAGATAGTAGACCTTTGGCTGAGAAACAGCTAGTAAAAATTTTTTCCACATTGTAGGTTTCTCTTATCTCTGTTGGTGTTTCTCTTTCAGTGCAGAATATTTGTAAAAAGATGAGATCCCAACTGTTGATTCTTTGTGCTAGTTCCTGTGCTACTGAGGATTTGTTCATAAAGTATTTTCCTATGCCAATACCTTCAAGAGTTCTACCTAACTTACCTTCCAGCAAGTTTAGTGTTTCTATTTTAATATTTAGATCTTTAATCCACTTGGATTTTAGTTTAGTGCATGTGAAACATAGGGATCTAGCTTTACTCTTTGGCAGGTTGAAATCCAGTTTTTCCAACACCATTTTTTAGAAAGGCTATCTTTCCTCCAGTGAGGATGGTTGGCTCCTTTGTCACTGATGAGGTAGCTGAGTATAACTGGAGTTCTGCATCTTCTAATCTATTTACATGTTTCTATATTTAGGAGAACAAGACTGCTGTCTTATGACCAGAAATTCAAACTTTTCTCTTCTTCTCTGATTTCACTCATTAAACCAAAGAGCCCCAAACTTTCTTGTTAATTTGCCAGCTAGATGGTCACATTTCAGTACTAAGCTATGAGTTTTATTCCTGTGATTTTTTCATTAATCCATATATATGTACCTATAAAGTAATCAAATCAAACCAACACTACGGAAATAGCTGTTGTAGATGAAAGCCATTATGGGTGCTAAAATTAGTGGGAAATGTGGATGATGAAAATACAGAATACTCCCATAGGCTCAAAATACCTTCCCAGAAGATACCGATAAATTACAAAGTGAAAAATTGTTACTTCAGAGTGAAAACATGTGGCACACACGATCAGCACCAAAATCCAGCTTTACATTTTATGGAGCCCTGATGTCATGTAATAAGAAAAAAAAAGTATTTTTGCAAAATTGCATCAGTCTAATTATGAGAAAACATTGGACAAACCCCAATTACAGAACATCCCACATAGTTTCAAAATTCCAAATGTCACAAAAGATAAGAAAAGAACAAGGGAATGGGCACAGATACTAGACAATGAGGGCCAAGTCACAGATACAGGCACTGTGGCCCTGGAGCCAGAAAAAAATACATTCTTGTAAAATGAAAAGTTTAGCGAGTCTGTAAAGTGATATTGTTAACTAAAGATAGCAATGGCATTGTGCTATTCATACCATTATCATTAATGTCCATGCTACTCTATTTTACATTATGCTGTATCACAAATTGTTTTATTTTCCACTGTTACTACATTCTTAATAAATAGTATTTAATAATAATAGTTATTCCAGTAGCTACAGAGAGACTAAAATCAGTTGGTTAATGACCTCGTAGTGAGTGCTGGTTTTCTCACATCTATAAATACCTTATGTTCAGATGTCAACAGTAAGTGAGTCTGGATGAAGGGGCTATGAGATGTCTCTCCTCTTTTTACATCTCTTCCATAAGCCCAAATTTTTGGAAAATAAAAAGACTTAAATAAAATTGGCACACTGAGTACACACATTTTGTCCTTTGTGCTCTATCCACTAGCCTGGACTGTACAGGTAGCCCATGGAGCCAACACAGGGGTGCAGAGGCAGGAGCCATGGCTCTGCATGGATTGCAGGAGTTAGGCACTTGTAATGTCTATGTCATACCCCTGCTACCTGCTGCCCCAACTCCCATGGCACACGGAAAACAAGAAGCAAAGGCAAAACAATAAGCATCATCTTTGTATTGGGCCACAGAAAACAATATGGCAAATAATTCTAACTCTTTACTTCTGCACCACTCTTTGAAATTTAAAATTTTTCATAGAAAGTGATTATTCTTTGCAATCATAGGAAAATACAGGTCATAATCCTTTTGCATCATGGGCTTTTATTATGATCATTACTACTGTTTGAGAGGGATCTCACCGGCCAGCCTCAAGCTCTCCTCCTCCTGCCCAGAGTCCCCAGCAACTGGGATGACAGATGCACCCATGACACCTAGCAGGACTGTGTCCTTCAGCACAGATGTGCATGGGTTTTTCTCTATAGAGGAATTTGCATAGATCCAGTGTCTGCCTAGGTCAGAGGTCTCTAAACAAGATGTCCTCAACACGTGTGTGTGTGTGTGTGTGTGTGTGTGAGAGAGAGAGAGAGAGAGAGAGAGAGAGAGAGAGAAAGCAAGTACAGGACACAAAAACATTGACACAGTCATCCGGTCGACCTTTCATTTATGCAGCAGCTTCCAGCTGATGACCATACCATATGCCTCTTCTTACTGGTTAACACCAGTCATTCTCTGGGATCAACCTTATGGCCCTCACTTGAGGAGGGAAATTAAGCTCAAAGACATTTCATGACTCCAGATCACATGACTGGATGCGGTGTGGATGGGGATGGGTGACCGGATTGGCATTGCAATCATAAAATAGAACCACAAATTCTTTATCATTCTCCACTTCAAGTGGGGGGGCCAGCTCTGGAGTGACTCAATTTTATTGATTTATTTCCTCAGTAGAGTGTGTGCAAGTGATTACGGCTTCTAAGATCAGGGCATGAAAGAAATTCTGGTTTCCTCCCTGACCTCTCTTTCTTGGATTCCATATTCAGAGGGAAGCCAGATCCAGGATGTAGGGATGTTCAAGCCGCTCACAATGATTCCTGCCTTCCATCAACACATCTTGGATGCTGTAGCCCTGTCACACATATAGGTGGCTGCAGTCCTGGAGAACATCATGACCACAACCTCATTAAAAGACCTTCTCCCACAATCAGCCAGCTAAACCACTCCCAATTTTTCTTTACCAATAAAATGAAAGACACAACAACATTTGTTTTGATTTTAAGCTTCTAAGATTTGGGATAATTTCTCACACAGCAGTAGTAGCTAGTACAGCTATAATAGCAAAGGCTGACTTGAAATGTAACTTCTCTGACAGATCTAGAATTATTTCTTCCACACTGCGGATGCTTTCTTCTTGCAGATCTATAAGCCACTCCATTATCTTGAGCCAAACATGAGTAATTCAAACATAAAAGTACCTTTAAGATCTTCACTCTCAGTAACGGGACACAATTTCCTATTTTGCAGAATTCTTTTTCAGTTTTTCATAGCACAGGCCTTCATATGGCATCACATTTAATAGTTAATAGAAGAAGCAGAGGAATTATTTTATGCAATGGTGTCCATGAAAAATAAATCATGCAGGGTCTTAGGATACAATTTACTTTTATAATGTATAAAGACAGACTTTATAACTGCAATAGTCTGATGAATCTAAAATGGCAACTAGAGTAACTCTAGCTAACTATTCTATTGGTACACAATTGTTAAAGTTTATGTTATATATTTGTCTATATATTTTTATTCAACATCTTAAAATGAAATGAGTAGAATTGAACAGTTACCAGCAGCACAGAAAGATGTATCTGATATGCACAAATATTGTGAGAGTTATAACATTTTAAAATTATGACTACAGAATTTTGAATTATATGGTTTGCACACACACACACATACACACACACACACACACACAAAACACACATATTCGTCCTTGCCTCAACATGCAATATTTTGAAGTTCTTTCCCTCCCAAACTCAAAAACGGAAGCAAAGGAGTGGAAATTCCTGGAACAACATCTGTGAGACTTCAAGGCAAGAGCAGACCATGGCTTGCAGGATCTTGAGTCTACACCGTGTGTTCTCCTCTCAGACCAGGCTGCTCCTGCTGTCCCAGAGCACTCGTGGCAAAGCACACAGCATGAGGGCCTAATGCTTTGTCTGAATGTGAGCCTCTGTCCCTCAGAACTGGACATTGCAGGTGCAGTGAGCAGAATCCACTGACAGCAGGAATAGCAGTGGCCTCCATGCCCCATGTTCCAGTTCCCTCTGTTCCTAAGCTCGGTGAAGGGGCCAGTCACCTCACTGTGGATGTCTGTGTGCTGCCCAGACAAGTGCCTGAGTTCCTCCACCAAATGTAGACACCACTGAGTCCTTTTCCTGAATGCATCTTCCTGCAGCTGCCTGCTAAACTGCAATTCCACTTAAAAAGCTGGAAGAACTCAGCAGTTGCCAGGAATTCCTTCCCTGATGTTCAAAAAATTTCATATGGGATTTCACTGCAAAAAACAAAACAAAACAAAACAGAGATGTGGAAAGGTATTTAAATGAAAAGTCACCTCTAAAATGTTGACTTACATTTTTATTTGGTATAT
>NW_022900918.1:38232563-38240301 GCF_012274545.1 Fukomys damarensis
ATATATATATATATATATATTTGCCTTTAGAACATTGATAATTGCCATGTACATTTATTTGTTAATTATATTTCTCTGTGAATTGTGCATGACATAGAGATAACTCAGACCCCCAAGGATAAACATTTTTTAAAAATCACTGATCATAAGAAAGTTGCAAATTAGAAGAGCCCTCTAATTTCATTTCACTCCAGAAAGAATGACAATTATCAAGAAATCACCCAAAACAATGCTGGCAGGGCCGTGGGGAGAAAGGAGTCCTTCTCCACTGTCGGTGGGAGTGCAGACTGGCGTAACCATTTCCAGTGTGGAGATTCCTCAAAACACTAAAACTAGAGCCTCCATGTGACTCAGCTATCTCGCTTCCTGGTATTTTCTCAGTAGTAAAACCCTCACACCACAGCCACATAGGAACTGCCATGTTTATAGTAGCACAATTTGTAATAGCAAAATCTCGACATTGGCCCAGATGCCTATCAGTGGATCAATGAATAAGGAAGATGTGGTATTTTTATACAATGGAGTACTACTTTGCTCTGAAGGACAGACTTGAGGCATTTATAGGTAAATAGATGCACCTTGAGACCATACTCTTAAGTGGAATAAATCAGACACACATGAATAAATGTTGTGCATTTTCCTCAGGTGTGAGAAGCAAAAGTGTAAATAAGGACCAAAATGTAGAATAGATATTTGCAAACGGGAAGCAAGTGTTCAAATGGGAAGACAAATCAGGCCAGGGCAAGGCTGGAAAGAGGAAAGGGAAAAATAAAATATAAGGAGAAAATGGAAACAGAGCTTTTATAAATAAGGAGGGAAAGAGGGTTGAAGGGAGGGGACAAAATTGGGGAAAAGAAAGATCAAGAAATACCATGTACATGTACAAATTCCCTAAGATGAATTCCCTAAGATGAATACATGTACAAATTCTATGTATATCTAAAATGTACCAATTAAATATCGATTTTTCCAAATTGATGTTCATATTTGATATAACCCGTAAAAGTCATGGCAGGTTATTTTGCAGATGTAGAAAAACTGCTCCTAAGTTTCACATGCATGATAAAAGCAACTAAAGAAAGCAATAAATTACTGAAGATAAAGTAAGGAGAAGGAAGACATCAAGGGACAGACACAACTTGATTTCTAAATTTATTACAATGCTACTTCTACCAAGCCAGCACCACATTAACCAAACAGTAGACAGATCAATGGAACAGCATAGTGAACAAGACAGAAGAACACACATGCTGTCAGCTAATCTCCAAGGGACAAAACAGCATGCATACCCTTATAGCCTTTTTATTTACAATTTAAACTGGAAACAGGTGAAGTATCTTTCAATAGGTAAATGGTTAAATTGTAGTACATCCCACAATGCACAAACATTCGATGATTTGAAGAAAAAGGATGAGCTGTCAACACATTCAAAGATACAGGTGACTGTTAAATGCATATTAATAAATGAAAGAAGCTGCCTTGTAAAAGCCACAAACCTGATGAGTCCATAATAAAAGACCCTGATACAGTAATATTCTAGCAATAGTAAAGCAATCAGCTTACAGGGCTTCATGGGTTGGAAAGATCTAATGGTGGATCATAAAGATTTTGGGGAGGTATTTGATATTGACACTGATACTAATCAATATGATATCCTAATTAGGAACATATAACAACTTTGCCCGAAGTCTGGCTTTTTCTGAGACTGAGTTATGTCATGTACCAGTAACCTTGGAACATTTGAAATGTAAGGAAGCAAGGGCTAAAAACAGTCACAACTGTATCAAAAAGACACAGCAGCCCATGAAAGGGCCATGTCTCTGCATTTGGAGCAATTTGAGGGAACAGGGAATAGGATTGAACTACAAAGCAAATTACAGAAAAAAATCCATGAATCACTTCAATAAAAGTAAGTGGTTAAAAGAGAAAGCAAACTGGAGAATCAGACAAGATGAATTTCAGAGGTCCATATTTCTGTCTCTTCACTCCTTAGGGTGAGGGGATTCACAGGGCCTCCTTCCCAGAACAGCATGAACCCCTGGAAAGTTAACCTTATGATGAGAAACCTGACACAGCCTCAGAGAGCCTCAAAGAGGTTGCCAGTGGAGCACATCGACCTGTAGATCAAAGTCCCGGCTTCCCCGTAAATGGCAGAAACCCCTCGGACAATATGATGAGAAAGTCCCTGACTCAGGCAGTCCTCAAAACTAGGAAGGCCCCCAAAGAGGAAAACTCTGGTAAACTGTTGTCGAAGTCCCTGGGAATCAGTGAATCAGGGTCAGGAAGCATTTGCAGAGCTGAGCTTCAATATCAGGTCAAAATGAAGGTATCTGAATGAAACACAGATGTTAGTTAAAGACAACCTATGAGTGCTGCTTCTTTAATTTTTAGAACCATGAGATGCAGCATAAGGGACATGGTGATACTATAGGAAGTTGAGCACTGGTGTAGGTGAGTACCCCCTACTCTCTTTGTGGTTTTTCTAATATTGAGTGTGTGTGCTTCAGTCAGAATAAAAATTTAGGTTCAGAGTGCAGCATACTGCAAAAGAAAAAGTGAAAATAAAGAGAAAACATAGAATTAATTTTAGCCAATTTTTCTCATCATTCTACTCAAGTGGTGTCATAAATATTTAGGGGTTTACAAGATGTAGAGCCACGTAACATGGACCCACAGTCACCCAGTGACTCAGGTTCATGTGGGAAGCATGTTAGTCCAACATACTAATAGTGTTTCCCAGTAAGTATTTGGGACACTGTTAATTCAAATATTCTGAATTTTACAAACATACACTTTACCTTATGCTATTACAAAAAAGTAAATGAAGTACTATTTTTTTGTTTCCAGTACTGAGGAATGAACCCAGGGTCACTGCCCAGAGGTACAGTCTCCGCCCTTTTCTATATTTTATATTTTGAGATGAGGTCTCACTAAGTTGCTAAATTGCCTGGGATGGGGGTGTATTTGAGATTCTCCTGCCTCAGCCTCTAAGAGTTTTGGAATTACAGACATACACCACTCTGTTCAGCTTTTACAGTGAGTTTTTTTTTAATGGAGTACCATGGAGAATGGTGAGGTCCATGTAACACTGCTGTCATTCAATTTCTGTGGTCCAAATTCCTTTATGTACAATAGCCTATGAGGGTCTCCATAAAACCACAAGTCTAATTGATAGAAATAAAGAACTAACTCCCTGGAGTGGTTTAAAGCCATAAGATAACTCCTTTATCAGAATTATGAGGTTCAGAAGAGGTCCCATGTGCTCTATAACTGATTTGAGAAGTCCTCCTTGCAACCACTATCAATAAAACTTGAAACCTAGCCAGAGCTTACCAAAAAGCAGTGACTGCAAAAATAACCAAACCTGATTTCTCTATAAAAGAACTGTATTTTTCTAGAGGCATTTGGGTTCAGGAGTAAGGTCAGTTCACTCTTATTTTAGCTTATTTCCTCTTTATTTTAACAAACAAGAAAAGATTTATTCTTGGCAGCTTTAAGAAAAGAAAATATTTCTCTCTCTCCTTGCAAATTGCTGCTCTAGGATTAAAAAAAATAATAATAAAGGAAGAGTTGAATATGCCACTCAAATATGAAAAGTATTTCTTCTTTAAAAACTGTCTATATCTCTTCAGCCCTGATTAGTATTTGTTCTCATGTGTTCTTTTGGATTGTTCTGAAAGTCTGACCCTGTATCAGAATTAAATAATGCTCACTGCATGAATCTTTGCAAGAGAGAGGTTTGGAAAGGTGAATTAGTAGGAGACTCTGAACTTCCGGTGGGGCAGGAAGATGGGGGCTGGGTAAGGAACTCAACAGAGAGACTGCCGCTCCACTCTCCCTCTCCTAGGCACCTCGTCCTCCTCTCCTTTTTCATGGTACTGGGGATGGAGCCCAAGGCCTTCTCACTGGCCACATCCCAGCCCTTTCTAGTTTATCATTTTGAGAGAGCAACTTGCTTAGCTCCTGAGGGGCCCAGAATGTTTAACCCTCAGGCCCCAGCCTCTCAGAGTGCTGAGATTCCAACCATGTGCACAGTTGTATGCAAAAGCCATCCGTGGGCCCAAATGAATAACATCCAAGACACTGAGGGGAATTGTAACAATGGATAATATTAAAGTGCTAAAATGATACTTGGAAATTTTTGATGCATTAATTCAATTACTCTTAAAGGCCCACTATGTGAAAGATGACATTTGCATCCTCATTTTCTTATTGAGCAGGTCGAATTTAAAGGTATTGCAGGTATCTAAAAAGATAAGTCTGCTCTCTGAGTTCGGAGGGATGGACTTTGAATTGTGACAGCCTTCTGACCACCAGATTAAACTACTACTGTCGTCTACTTCTGGTTTTCCTGTGATAGAAAATGCTAAGAAACCTCTTACTGTGGAATGAATTTTCATTGGCCTCTGACCACATTATTACAGATACCCATCATTTGGAAGTAACATATTACCTAGTATAGTGGAAGACATAATCTGACTTAATACATAATAGAGAAGCAATTTGCTCATTCACTTAAGCAATAAATTCACACTTAGCACCTTCTAGATGACAACTATATAGAAAGCCCTAGGAATATCTAAGTAGAATTAGATTGGCCATGCTTTCCTGAAATTCACTGTGTAATCACAGAGAAAAACTCAAGGACAAACTTAGATGTAGAGTTACAGTGGTTTTTAAGTGCTGTTTGGGGGTTGTGGTGGCTTATTTAGCCTTGTCTTAGTCAAGAAAAAGAGGCCAGACAAAGTCAGAAATGATTTGGGATGACAGGTGTGAGCCAGGTGGCTAGTGGGGCGCGTCAGAGGAATATCATCATGTGTAAAGAAAACAGCACTTCTGAGAGCCTCCGGGAGAAGGAAGGGAGAGAAATGAGCGTTACCTAAACCAGAAAGCAAGGGAGATTTCAGCTCGTGGAGGTGTTGAAGGGAAAGAGAGAAGGGAACAGAGCAACAGAACAAGAGCGTCCCGGAGGCCAGAGAAATGGTTTGTTTCTCGGTCCTAAAAGCCAGGGAGAGCCCTGCAAATTAGACCTCTGTCCTTAGAGCCTAGAGGTGGAACTTCAGTATACACATTTCAGGGGACACGATAAAGTATAAAGCAATTAATACAAAGATTTTAGCAATTTTACAGTTGCTACAATGGGTCTGAAGACTCGTTAGTGTTCTGGCTGTCCAGGAACTATTCTTAACGTTGAGAAAACATCTCCAAACTCTTACAAAATAACAGCCTCTAAGGACCCACAGAGGAGCAGACGGAAACCTAGTGGTGGAGCTCCGACCAGAATGGCGGAGTCCTTACAAGAAGATCAGGGGACTGGATGCCGAGTAAGAGCAGGCAGCAGCTGTAAGTCGAGGAGCAGCGTCTTCCCAGAAAGCCACGCTGCCGGCTCGCTTAACGTGGAGCTCTGCCCTCACAAATGTAGAAAAATAAGTTTCCACTACTCAGTCTATATGACTGCTGGAACTTCAACAAGCAGACTAATACAATAATATTTTCCTATTCAGACTTTAAAAGTGACTGCGCGTCTCTTCTAGTTTAACAGCTCTTGCTACGCCGCAACCCTTAAGCTAGGGTTGAGCTTAGTTAAAAGGATACCGAGCACATCAAAAAATAGAATCAGAAACATCTCCAAACTCTTACAAAATAACAGCCTCTAAGGGCCCACAGAGGAGCAGACGGAACCCTAGTGGTGGAGCTCCGACCAGAATGGCGGAGTCCTTACAAGAAGATCAGGGGACTGGATGCCGAGTAAGAGCAGGCAGCAGCTGTAAGTCGAGGAGCAGCGTCTTCCCAGAAAGCCACGCTGCCGGCTCGCTTAACGTGGAGCTCTGCCCTCACAAATGTAGAAAAATAAGTTTCCACTACTCAGTCTATATGACTGCTGGAACTTCAACAAGCAGACTAATACAATAATATTTTCCTATTCAGACTTTAAAAGTGACTGCGCGTCTCTTCTAGTTTAACAGCTCTTGCTACGCCGCAACCCTTAAGCTAGGGTTGAGCTTAGTTAAAAGGATACCGAGCACATCAAAAAATAGAATCATTTATAACATTGCTCTTTCTATCAGGTGAAAGACAAGACCTCTGTGAAATCTCTGAAAAATAATTTGAGGTATAAAAGGTATGCACATACTTAATTTATTTTATTTGGGATATGCTCTTAAAAAGTAAAAAATGTAAAGAATTGTCAGAGGAGATATGGATATTTGTTCAAGATAAGATCATGAGAACCCCAAAAACTGTGACTGGTTAACTAATTAATCAAAATGACTGACATATTTTAAAGTAAACATAGAAGGTTAATAATCTTAGCTCTTTCAACAGCTAGAAAATATGATATTATTTTTCAATAAGCAGAGAAGTATTAAAGACAAAACAATTTTTTTTTTTTCTTTTTTGGGTACCAGGGATTGAACTCGGGTCCTTGCACTTGCAAGGCAGGCCACCGAACCGCTGAGCTAAATCCCCAGCCAACTCTCTTCTGATATTACTGGTTTTATAGATGTCCCGTCCATAGCCAGTCAGCCACATGCAGGATGGAAGTGCTGGGTCCTCTACTGGAGTCCTCTTTCTGCCGAAGGCCCCTGAAGATTTCTGGGCCAGCTTCACGCCAGAGTTTGTGCTCAATCAGAAGCCCATGTGGAAACATCTGGAGTCATGACTCTAACCTGCCTCCTGCACTTCACCACCCTAGCTTCTTAGCTGCCATTACTTCACCAGCTCTCCGACCATGACAGTACACTGGGTTGGGCTGTCCAGGACTCGGTGACCAAAAGTTCAACTACTTTCTGACAGCAGGATCCCTGAGAACAAGAAGTAATTGCACGGGTGAGGACTGAAGAGAGAAGGCAAAGTCTGTGGATATTGTTAATATTATTTTTTATCTTCTCCAAGATATGTAAGGAGGATTTTCCCCCCTCTGGCTTTGAGGGTGATGTGAAACATTTTTTAAAAAGCAGCAAGATGCAGATGTATATAAGCCTGTGATTTTCAGCTTCTTGATAGGCTGAGGAGAAAGGATGTCTTAAACCCATGAATGTGAAGCCAGGGGAACCTGGGACACGGAGAAAAGAAGGGGAGGGAAGGGGAGGAAGGCGGGGGAGGGCAAAAGAGAGAAAGGCAGAAAGGCAGAAACAGAGTTTCTGATACTCGCTGACTTCCTAGAAGTCAAAAGCTTTGCTGGTCTTTCTAATTATTTATGGAAGCCATGGGTAGATATTGTATAGATTTCCTAAAAATCTGTCTTCCTCTTTAATATAACTGGGTACATTGTACATACATTACTTGGAGTCATATTGGAAAAGGCTTCTCATTTCATCAGGTCTGACAAACCCTTTACTGGAGAACAAGTGAGGCTTTGTGCAGAGCCAAAGACTCCCCAAGAAAAAGCACCTAGCTGCCCGGGTCATGGGCTCAGATCCATAGTCAGTAACACGGGTAACCTCCCATCCATAAGGCACCCTAGCCGGTTTGGGGAAATTCACCCAAATGCAGGTGGAACTGAGGAAAGAAATTTCTTTAGCTTGGTTTCTGGGTCTTGGACAAGCACAGAATAGAGGTTATTAAAAGTTTAACTGAAAGGGAATAGATGGTAAACAACTAGGCCACACACACACCTAGAGATCTGACTGGAGATTTTATTCAAGGGTGGGAGTAGAGAGAGAGAGCAGAGAGAAAGAGGGGGGAAGATTAAGGGGAAGAAGGAGGAGGAGGAGGAGGAGGAGGAGGAGGAGGAGGA
>NW_022900918.1:38240440-38252990 GCF_012274545.1 Fukomys damarensis
CCAAATCACAAATCCTGAAATGGAATGGGAAAAGTGGGAGCTTGCCTTACAGGGCCCTAGTCTACCTAGGAAGAGGAGGGGGAGGGAGGAGGAGGAGGAGGAGGAGGAGGAAGAGAGGAAAGGCAGGTCCTTTTATCAGTTTTGGGCCAGGCTATTGATTATTTATGAGGAGTGGGCTACTTTTAACCTATCACAGGCCAAGTTGCCTTTTTTGGGTCCAGCCCTGAAGAAACAGTTTTCAACTTCTCTGTCTCGCTGTAGCCTTGGTGGGAGGGAGACTAAAGATAAGAGCATGAGGTCATTTTAGGAGGCAAGAAGTACCAGAACGCAGTCTGTGATGGCAGCATCACAGCATACTTTAACATGATCAATTCCCTCACATTAACCAGGGCTGGGGATTTAGCTCAGTGATTCCTCTGCCTGCATGGCAAGCTCAAGGTACCAAGTTCAATCCCCTGTACCAAAAAAAAAAAGTTCACCCCATAATTTTTTGTGAAAACTCAGATTATTTTCATATCTTAGTATTCACTTAGTAGTACACTGGTTCAGAATTATGAAATGAACCCAAAATTCCCATCTGGTTAATTTAAATTCTGCTGTACCCATGTAAATAATCATGAACTTCATGAAACTGATCTGGACATTTTCTGATAAAAATAATTATCTTTAGAGATTAATTTCATCATGGTGGGGAGAGACTTTCAAGAAATGAAAGAGGTAAACTACACAGTGTCCTTTCAGTGAAATGCTGGGTGTTCCTCTGGCAGGACCTTAAGGTGATTATCTGAATACATAGATGTGTACCCTTTGGGTTTGGTTCTGACTAGAATATTTTACAATTCTATAAAGATAGAATACCAATGGAAAAAAATTGATAGCAATGCAACATTTTCTTCCCTAAGCAAATTTAAAAAAAAATAAAAAGTCCATTCATGACCACGAGGTTGCGTGTGTTACCTGGAGAATCTGTCACAATCTCACTTTATCTACTGTAGCCTTTTCCTTCCTCCCTCATTGATGTGCCTGCAGGTAGACACAGCAGGAACCAGATGTGTGGAAGGAGCCCAGGGGGTGGGATATTACCAGATCCAGATAAGAGAGGTTTCCTAAGGCTCAGGAGAGGCCAAGGAGGGTGAGGGGAGGACCACACCATCACAGCTGGACCAACGGAGCCAACACGAGCAGCAAGACTGGTGCCAGCTGCGGAGTGACTAAACAAAACAAAAAAACAGGCTATTGGCAATGGCCTCTGTGCCACAATGTCAAACGCCAAAGGTCATGGTGCCCTGTTCCCAGCACAGGATCCCTAAAAGTCCAGGGTTCCCTGAGATGTGAGGAGGTCTTCTGTCCTGAGTAACATGCTCTTTCTAATACACCTCCATCTATGTTCTTAAGGTGACTCTGAATGAGGATCCTAGAAAGCCTCAGACACGGCAGGTCATGCAGAGGACCAGAGTGCCGATCAGAGGCTGGGAACTCATAGCTGCACCCCAACCCCCAGCTTTCCGGCCTTCAGGCGCAGTACTAGAGATCAGGTTATGAAGGCTTGGGAGCCACAAGGTCCAGGTCTGGAGAGTCCGCGGTGACAAACACATGTGCATGCTGGGCAAGGGACTCCTGGAAAGCACCACATCCCCATCCTCCATTCTCCCCCACTGGCTGGTTCTTGAGCTGTATCCTTCATAACGCACCCGTGATCATCAAGCATGGCGTTGTCGGTGTTTCTCTGAGTTGGGCAGAGGGATTATCAAAGCTGAGGTCAAAGGGTGTGGAGGAGCATGACACTGTTTGCAGTTGGGTTGTCTGGGTGTCCCAGCACTGTGTGGCGTCCTCCTGTGGACCAAGCCCAGGTCCTGCAGCTCTGCTCTGGCTCTGGGTTCTTAGTTAGAATTGCACTGTTGAGCACCCATTTGATTTCAGAGCATTGGTTGATTCTTGGCAAATAATCAGTTTTTCCAAAAGTGGTTTCCCGAAGCAGTAGAGGAATGCCAGTATGTGGATAAAACAATGGCATCTACTAATTTAATCATTCAGAAGATTTTGTTAGGTATTCTTTCTAAATCCCACAAAACTCCTGTGCAGTAGGAGGAGGTAGCATTACTCTGCTCAGGTTACAGAAAAGAGCTGTCCCAAAGAGTTAAGTAATTTCTTCAAAGCCACCTAACTATTTGGCAGTGGAACCAGAACGTTAATCCTAATCTCCACTTGATTTCAAGGTTCCCTTTTGGTTCCAACTGTATAATATTTGAAAGCTCTAAATTTAAACTCAAAACATCATTTTAATCAGAAGGTCTTCCTGAGCAGCTAAGAATGTACTTTCAAAGTCCAATAATAGAATCTCATCTTTAGGATACTGAGATCACTGCAGACTTCACATAGGATGCTGCAGTCACTCCAGTGTGTGGAGACTGAAGAGGCCTTGGAGAGGAGGATCTGTGCACAGGACTCCTGCACTGGGACACAGATCAAGTCAACCAAAGCAGAGCAGTGCATTTCAAAGGCACAGAGGCTGGACATACAGTCACAGGAAACGGCGCACAGAGCAAAAGAAAATTCAAGGCAGTGGAATGAATGGGTTTAAAAATTAGAAAGAAAGGAGTATGTTGGGTTTCTCTTATTCTAGTGATAATGCTTGGATCAGTTTATTCAAATCGATATAAGAACAATTTTTCTAATAAGCAGTGATGTGCATGAGTGAGAGTACTGGCTAGGAAATGAGATTTCTAGTCTAGGATGTGTTCAAGGAGGAAGTGTGAGAAGTAGCAGAGCAGACACTATAACTTGCTTGGAAACTGCCATTGTGGTCATTCCCAACTTTGTACTCGGATTCTACAAGAAGTTATTTCAGACTTCAAGAATGAAAATGCAGTCTTTTCCATTGATTGTTCAGGACAGTGTTGTTCAGTTTCCACGTGTTTGCCATCCCTCTGCTGGGTATCTTTCCAAAAGAATTAAAATAATCATACCACAGAGATATATGCTCACCAATGCTTTTGGTGGCACAGTTTATAATAGCTAAAACTTGGAAATAGCCCATTTGCCCATCTATTGGAGACTGGATAAAGAAGATGTGGTTTTTCTATAAAATGGAATATTACTCAGCCATAAAGACTGAGAAAGTATATTCATTCATAGGAAAATGGATACATATTTAGGATATACTCCTAAGTGAAATAAATAAGTCACACATGTGTAAATATCAAATAGTTTCTCTGATGTGAAAAACTATAATTGTACATAAGATCCTAATGGTATAATTGACAATGTGAAATGGGAAGAAAAGGGTAAAGGTGTAGGGGAAGTGGGAAGGGTGGGGAAAGGTAATAAGGGAAAAGAAAAAAATAGGAGAAAGTGAAAAAATGGAAATAAAGTGTTTGTAAATGAGGAGGGGAGGAGGGGCTGAAGGGAGGGCAGGGACAAGGGGAAGAAATGAGAACCAAGACCTATTATGTAAAGGTACAAGATCCCAATAATGAATGTAACTGTACTATATACTCAAAATGTACCAATAAACTCAATGAGGAAAAGAAAGAATGAAAATTTCGTGAATCATTCAACTTTGAATTTCATAAATTAAATCGAGAAAATTTCTTATCTTAGATAAGATCCAGTCTAAGCTATTTGAATTTCTTTTCTAAAGTTAATTTTATTAGTAAATTTTAGGTGCATAATATAATGACATTCATCATTGGGAATTTGTATCTTAACATAATATATCTTGTTTCTTATTTTTTCCTGATTCTCCTGCCCTCTGTCAACCATTCCAGCCCTCCCTATTTACAAAGACATTGTTTCCATTTTGGGATTGCACTGAATCTGAATAGCAGTTTTGGAAGTATGACCATTCTCACTTTGTTAGTTCTTCCTACCAGGAGGAAGGGGTGTCTTTTCATTTTCTGAAATTCTCCTTGATTTCTTTTGTCAGAGTGCTATAGTTTTCAGAGTAGAGGTCTTCAATTTATTTCATTAGGTTGATTTCTAGGCATTTCATTTTTTTGGATGCTATTATGAAGGGAATTGATTCTCCAGTTGCTTTTTCAGTGAATCTGTTGTTCATGTGCAGGAAAGTTATTAATTTTTGGGTGCTGACTTTGTATTGAGCTGCTTTACTTAATTTGGTTATTCAGTCTAGAAGACTTTTGGTGGAGTTCTTGGGGTCTGATATATAGAGTATCATGTTGTTTGCAAATAATGACAATTTGACTTCTTTCATTCCTATCTTTATTCCTTTTATTTCCTTCTCTTGTCAAATTGCTTTGGCTAATGTTTCCAAAACTATATTGAACAGGAGTAGTGATAATGGACATCTTTGTCTTGTTCCTGATTTTAATGTGAAGGATTTCAGTTTTTGACCATTTAGTATGATATTGGCTGTTTGTTTTTCATAGATGGCTTATATCAGGCTGAGGTAGAGCCCATCTATTCCTATTTTCTGTAGGGTTTTTATCATAAATGCATATTGGATTTTTGTTGAATGCTTTTTCTGCATCTATTGAGATGATCATATGTTTTTGTCCTTGTTTCTATTAATATAGTGTAATACATTTATTGGTTTGTGTATATTGAACCATTCCTGGGATGAATCCCACTTGATCTGGGTGAATGATCTTGATAATTTTCTGCATTCTGGTTGCCAGTATCTTATTGAGGATTTTGCATCTATGTTCCTTGGTGAGATTGGCCTATAGTTTTCTTTTTTGGCTGCTTTGAGGATCAAGTTGATGCTGGCTTCCAGGAATCAATTTGGGAGTATTGCTTCCCTTTCAATTTCATCCAAGAGTTTAAACAGGAGTGGCAATACTTCTCCTCTAAATGTCTTGAAGAATTCAGAAGTGAAGCCATCAGGATCTGGGCTTAGATGGTAAGTTTTTAATTACATTTTCAATTTCATTGACTGATGTTGGGTTTTTTATAATAGTTAAGTCTTCTTCATTCAACTTTGGTAATTCACATAATACATTTTTTTCTGTATATTCCATTTTATTGGCATCTAGGTTCTTAAAGTAGGCATTGATGATCCTCTGAATTTCTGCTGGATCCATTTTAATTTCACCCTTTTGCTTCCTAAATGCATGCATTTGGGTCTTTCCTTTCCTGTTTTTTTTTTCTTTTTCTTTTTCTTTAATAAGGTTGGCTAAGGGTTTGTCAATTTTGCTATTCTTTCCAAGAACCAACTTTTTGCTTCATTGATTTTTTTATCTTAGTCTCTTTTGCATTGATTTCTTCTCTGATTTTTATAGTTTTCTCCCTTGTATGAGCTTTGAGCTTGGCCTGCTCTTCTCTTTCTAGAAGCCTGAGGTTCAGCACCAGGTTGTTTATTTGAGCTCACTCTGTTTTCCTAGATGAGTATTCACTGCGATGATTTTCCCTCGTAAGACTGCTTTCACTGTATCCCATAGATTCTGATATGTTGTATTGTCATTGTCATTTAATTGTAGGAACTGTCTGATTTCTTCTTTAATTGCCTCTGTGTCCTATCGGTTATTCAGAAGTTTGTTGTTCAATTCCCACGTGCTTATGAATTTCTTGAATTTTCTTTTGCTATTGATCTCCAGTTTCACCACGCTATGGTCTGACAATATATGGGGGATCAATTCAATTCCTTTGCACATATTTAAACATGTTCTATGAGTGAGTATGTGGTCCATGTTGGAGAACAACCCATGTGCAGCTGAAAAAAAATGTATATTCTGATTTTGTGGGGTGGAACACCCTGTAAATATCTGTTAAATTCATTTGTTCAAGAGTTTGATTGAGTCCTAGTATTTCTTTGTTTATATTTTGTCTAATTGATCTATATATTTGTGACAGTGGGGTATGGAGTACTACTAAATTGGTGCTTATTTGATTTTTCATATCCATTAGTATTTGTTTTATATAGTTCGGTGCACTAGTATTTGGTATGCACATATTTATAATTGTCATCTCATCCTCTTGAACTGTTCTCTTTACAAGGATGCAGTGGCCTTCTTTGTCTCTCTTAACTAGCGTTGGTTTGAAATCTATTTGATCTGCAAATAGGATAACTACTCCTGCTTTTTACTGATTTCTGTCATATGGAGTATTGTTTTCCACCCTTTAACTTTCAGTCTATGAGTTTCTTTTTAAATTGTGTGTTTCTTGTATTCAGAATATTGTTGGATCTTGCTTCTTGACCCATTGTACCAGTCTATTTTTTTTAATTGGCAAATTTAGACCATTAATATTGATATTTATAACTGATATGTATTGACTTAACCTTGTCATGACATCTTGTTTTTGTTGGATTCTACCCCTTTGCATTTAATTTCTTGTTGTGCCTGATGGATTCATTCTGCTGGGCTTCCTGGGGTTTTGATCCTGATTGTCTTTTCCTAGGATATTGTTTAAAATCTTTTGGAGGGCTGGTTTGGTATTAATGAAGTTCCTCAAGTTCTCTTTTATTTAATTGAGTTTATTGGTAGTTTTTAAGTAACCTCAGATGCTCTTTGTCATGAAAGTATCATATTTATCCATCAATTTTGAAAGATAGTTTTGCAGGATACATCATTCTGAGTTGGAGGTTGTTTTAAGGTTTGAAATACATCACTCCAAGCTCTTCTTGCCTTGAGGGTTTGTGTTAAGAAGTCTGCTGTGATTCTAATGGACTTTGTTTTGTATGTGACTTGCTTCTTTTCTCAAGTGCTTGTAGAATTTTATTCTTCTTTTGAGTTTCTGGAATCTAAACTCTTATATTCCTAGGTGTCGATTTTTTTTTTTTTACCCCAGCTTTTTGGAGTCTTATATGCCTCACCTATCAGTATGACAAGTTCTTTTCCCCTCCTTCAGAAGTTTTCTGCCATTACTTCTGTGCACTTTTTTTTATGTCATCTGCACCTCTCCTGTTTCTTCACTGACTCTGATCACTCTTTAGTTTCTCATGACCCCTTACTATTTTTAAGAATTTTTTTTTCTTTTCCTGTCTACTAATTGCAATCCTGTCTTCCATATTTGACATTCTGACCTTACATTGCCTCACTCTGCTGTATAAACTTTCAATCAAGTTTCAATCTCCTGGAAATCTCTTTGCATCTGTTTTATGGATTCCATTTATGAAATTTTATGAATCCTGTGCTAGGATTCTATTATGTTCTTCACATCCTATTTTTTATCTATATCTGCTCTTGGGTTATTAATCATGTCTTGCACTATGGACACTATCTCTGTTGTTATCTGAGAAATTATTTCTGGTCTAATTTTTTCCACATCCTCTATTGTTGCCAATTCAGGGAATCTGGGTGTTTAAGTATCAGATTACTCCATCCCCTTGCCCTTTGGGGCTGCTTTAGGTGAGCTGGAAGTCTGAGTTGAGACTTTTTTACATGTCTTCTCATTTCAACAGATGCAGTCTGCTGTGCCTTTGTTAAGGTGACTTTTTGTTCATACGGTGGTCTTTAATTCTCAGCAAGCCATCTTGCCACCTTTTTTCTACTATTTACCTCTGTACTAATTCCTGGGTTCAGAGTGGTGACCTTCTGGATCCCTGAGCTGACCTGTTGTCTGGGCAGGATTCTGGCTGGGGCCTGTGCACACTTGGATGCTATCTGAGCATGACTCTGACTGGTGTTGCCTCCCTTTGTAGCTGTTTTCTAGGACAGCCTTTGGCTGGGAGCTGTGCACCTGAGTTGTTGGTGTCTGAGCAGGCTTCTGGTTGAGGCTTCTGGTTGGTGTCTGTGAGCACTGACCAGTGGTATCCGGGAGGGCTTCTGGCTGATGCTTGTGTGACAGTGCAGCTTCTTTCCAGGCAGGCCTTTGGCTGGGGCCTGTGGGCCAAAGCTGCTGGGCTCTGGGCAGGGCCCTGCCTGCACCTTCACAGCTCTGGTCTATGCAGCCTTCTCGCTCCTATTTGCATTTCTTAGTAAATGATAAAGGTATTTGCTGAAATGAGTTTAATTAATTTTATATTAAAATAAAGTAGAGCAAGCTCTTCTTTTTCCTTTCACTCTGCTTCATAAAAACATTTCTGTGCTGGCTCAGCATTTCCACACTCAGCATTGTCAGTGTGTGTGCTGGGGAATTCAGTGGGAGGGGTATGCTAAATCATAAGGACAGGAGGGTCTCTTCCAGAAAGTGGCAGAATAAGCTTTTATTAAAATATTCTCCATGCAGTAAATTGTAAAGAATTTTAATTTTTAAAAATCAAATTTTTACCTTGAAGATATGTTATTGACCCATTAAATTCAAGTGAAATTAAGTTTACAGGGATTATCTGAAGCACACAGGAAAAGGTCTATTTTTCTGCCCAAGGGATTGCAGGGACCATGAAGGCCTGCTCATGGGTAGTCCAGTCCCTCTGGTCAGCATTGCTCCCTAAAATCACCCTTACCACATAATTTGAAGAATTTTACTGCAGCTTCATTTATTGAATGGCCTTGAAAACGAGTACATCAGACTTCCTTTTCATCTCAAAATTCTTTGCACTGGAAATCTTTACATATGCTTATGATGGTTCCTACTTTTTTATTCTACAAATAATGCTTGGACCTGCATACTTTTTGCAAATTACCATAAAATATCACAGATTTCTACAAAGAATCTTATACTAACCAGTGAGTCATTTTGCATCTTTGACAGACACATGAGTGCAAGAAATATTTCCTTTCCCCTTAACTGTGCAAAAAGCAACAGAAGTCATCAGAAACTCAGTGTCACATGGGTAGAGTCAAGCAGACAATAGGAGTTGGAGGGTGGGAGGATACATCCAGTGTCTGAAAACAGCTTCTCCATGGGTTCACCACGGGAAGGTATGAGCTCCATGTAAAACGTGCTGGAGAGTCTGATTTTTGTATAAATTCACCTGCTCTCTGAATTCAGATCAAATAGCTGTGGTCACACAAGAACAGCTACACTCTGTGGACCACACTATGCTGACACATTTCTAAGATCTGTTGTGTCTTTGAAACTTACCCAAAATTTTTACAATACCATTTATGTTAAATTCCTAAATTTAGAGATTATATTATTAAAATGAATTGCATTTTACCATGGGTTTGTTGATTATCAACTTAACTGGATGGACAGATTTAGGTCATCGAGATTGGATTGTGAATTCACTGACTCACCAATGGTCAACCCATTCAGAGCTATATGGGCTATTAGCACATGGGCTCTCGCTGGAGGAAGGGGCTTATGGAGGCATGACTTTGGTACTATGTGTGGTCCTGGATACTTTCTCTGGTTCTTTCCAATACACTGTACTTCCTAGCCACCACGAGTTGAACAATTTTCCTTCACTAGGCCCTTCAGACATGATGTTCCTACTTTGGAGCCAGTGGACCATGGAATGAACCCTCTGAAACTTTGAGCCAAATTGAACCCTTCTTCCTTTAAATTCTGCATATAGGGTATATTATGCCAGTGATGATAGCTAATACATCATACTATCTGAACATTAAACTGAGGAATTTTGACAGCTCACAAATATTTAAAATCATTATCATCTAATTAGGAAATTTTTTTCAGTTAAGGCAAGAGCTTTACAAACATTTGATTTATTCATCTTATTATTTTTAAGATACATAAGATTTGTAAGTAGTACCTGTTTTCTTTGAAATATATATATATTTGTGCCTAACCACTCCAGATTAACACTAATAAATAAAGTATATACTAATTCAAATGTGTAAGCTTATAAAATTCCTTTTCCACTGAACATAATGAAATAAAACAAATTTACTTCAAACTGTAGTTGGAAATACAGCATCAAAATATTTCAACTAAGGGAAACCAAGAGGGATTTTATTTGAGCTGTCTTACTTAACAGGAGGGGAAAATAAACAATGTTGAACAATCTGCTGCAGGTGCAATAGGAACAGCACTCCATTTTTGCACTAAATTCTGATAACACAGATCCTTTTCTTTAGCTTGATAGACTTGCGGTAGCATTTTCTTTGAGACAGATCTTCACCTTCTGGAACTATGACAAGCTTTGCGATGTTTATCTTTGATTCTTCATTTTTCCTGCTCTCCCTGTTCATCTCAGTCCTGGAATGAACAGTGATTTCTAGCATGTGTTGTGCCTGTGTATGATATGCACACATATTACTGCAGTTTTTTTAAAGGCACGTTAGTGTAATTTGAAAGGATTTTAAGTCCTTTCTCCCCCACTTTCATATCAAAAAGTTCTCACATTTTACAAAATTCAGAGGACCAAGGTAATGCAGAGAAGTATACCAAACCTCAGTTCAGAATCAACCAAGTAGCACTGTCTGATAACAACATGCTTTTACCTTTTTTGCCATTGTTACTTTTTTTTCCAGCTTTAGTTGAGTTTATTGGTACATTTTAGGGATACAGTAGAGTTACATTGTTGCTTTTGAGAGAGGGTTTCAATCTGTAGTTCAGGATGGCTTTGAACTCACTATGTAGCCCAGGGTGGCCTCAAACTCACAGAGATCCTTCTGCCTCAGCGCACCAAGTGCTGGGATTCCAGGCGTGCACCATCACACCTGGCAACAATATACTTTCAAAGGCTACAAATGTCATTCATTTATAAAGAAAACCTCCTTTAGTAAGAATAGTTTTGAGTTGTCAGAATATATATTTTTGATGTTGCATTACATCTGTTAATTAAGAAAGTTTCCATAATTAATTTTAAAATAAGTTAAGGAACAAATTCAGTCAAATTTCAAAGACAATAATTTGTTACTTATGAGAATATGTTACAAAACATTGTCATTTCTATGAAAGTAACAGACTCAGAAGTTTGATTCTCTAAGGTTTGTTTTACTCAATCTGTAAGCTGATCTGATCCTCACCAGAGAAACTGACAGTGTTACAGGAACAAATAAAAACCAACAGTGGGAGAGCTGTCAGACTCTGCTCTGACTTATTGATGGGTCTGTGGGATTCCTTATTTGAGCACCCAAATGCTGAATAGATAATGCCTGTTCCACTTCCTTTATTAGTTTGGTTGAATATGGATATGGGGTGGCTTGAGATAAATTCTTTCATCATTATGTTCCTATAAACTGTGGCATAAATATAAATACATTTTAGTGTAAAATACAGAGCATATTATGTGATTAAAAATAAGACAACCATTCCTCAAGGAAATGTCCCACAATTCCCAAAGAGGTCTTGGCTTTGCTGGCCGATGCTTGTGACATAAAACTTGTTTCTTTGAAGTTCTGCTTTCAGTGAGCCACACTGTCCTGTCTGGATTTTCCCTTCCTGAGGGGACAAGATCCTCAGAATTTAGGAGCCACAAGTCATCATGCATTTGGGTTTTAGAATGTCTTTAATGGCACTGGTTTATAAAAGGATTTCTGGAAAGAGTCATCCTAAAGTTTCCATTGAATCACTAAATGTGATGTTTTTAAAGTATTATTGTATAGCATACAATAACGGGGCCCAGTGATTATTGAACATAAGATACTCAACTAAAAAAGCATGTACACTTAGAAAAAAATGGTGAACATAAACCTCTGCTAGAATGCTTCTAAATGCCCCTAAACATGGTATTAGAGAAGTAGATACAAAGAGAATTACTGAGAGCAAAATTCACTGGCATTTAAAAATAAATGTCTTTCAAAAGGCAGTAGCATTAAAATCATGTAAATAGCAAATGAATATATCTCAAATATTCTGCTGAACTCTTTTATAAGAAAACTGACAAGATATTACAACCGGTTCATAACACAACTCAAAACGCCAGGGAAACATACGTCCAGGTAGAATAGGAATCCTGAAATACATTTACAAATAGACGACCGATTCCACAGCTTTTCCCATGGGAGGGAGAGTGCTTTGCAGGATGCTGCAGCCTTTTCCCGGACAGAACTCCTTCGGATCTCTGAAAGCGGTGCCCTTGTAATTTCTCTAAGTCATCTGTACCCGTGGAGTGGTAACCGCTTTACAAAGGACAGGAACGGGGAACAGAGCCCCTGCCTCTGGTGTGTGAGGCCCTGGGTCACCTCTTGAGTGGAGGAACTAGGTTGTGTGGAAGGCTGTCCTGCACCACACAGGAAGTTCAGTTCCCTTAATTTTCATTCTTGGATTTTAGGTTCTTTCCCCTCCCTTCCAAACACTGCGTTAGCAGTAACTTTCCCGATAATGAGGGTTCGGGTGAGGAGCACCCTGGGTGACCCTCCAGCCTCCATGTCCTTGTCTCACAGACAGTAGCTTGGCCTGCCTCAGCCTTAGTTTACCTGCCTCGTGTTGGGTAATGGGGTCTTTATTGCAAACATTGGTTCGTGCTCTCTAGTTAATATCAGATAGGCCAGATCAGTGGCACACACGCGCAGACGTGAAGTGAGTTTCTCTGCGCTGTATTCCCAGAGCTCATACTCTTCTCTGCCATATTATGGTGACATCTCCATTAAGTGATGTATGGCCATAACCAGGAGTAAACTTTTGGGTCACTCTGTGCCCTTTTTATAAAGACCTTTCATATTATCTGTAACCTAAATAGAAAAATATTTTCCTTTTCACCCTCCTGCCCTTTCCTTTCCTTTCTCTTTCCTTTTCTTTCACTACCTTTCTTCTTTTCCTTTGCATTCTGAGAAGGAGGGCGGAGGGGAAGGGGGAGGGA
>NW_022900918.1:38253357-38322734 GCF_012274545.1 Fukomys damarensis
AGGAGGAGGAGGAGGAGGAGGAGGAGGAAAAGGAGGAGGAGGAAGAGGAGACAGAGGAGAAGGATTTGGTAATGTGATAGCTAATTTCATCGATGTAGAAAGAGTTAAATTAGCTGACTCAATTACCCAGACTGACTCTTTTGATTGATGAAATTAAATTAGATAATTTTCCAGCTCTCTACTCCACAAACAAAACCTTAGGAGTGACTGAAGTTCACATCGATTGGAAAGTAACCAGAAGGAAAACAAGTAGGAGAGAAAACACACACTGTTTCAAAGAACAAAACATCCACATGTACCCCGGCTTCCCGATCTCAATCACGCTCATATTTTTACTTTGAAAAATCAGTTTGTCTCCCAGTAAGTTTGCCTTAAAAATTACCACAATGAAACAAGTGAAAATGAATACTAAAAAGTAAGAAGCCAAGAGCACAGTTAATCCAAAAAATGACCATGAGGTCATTGCCTTCCTAACAAGGAGCTTCGGATTCCGTTGCACAGTCTTCCAGGCAGGGAAGCCGGAAATGCAGACCACAGATTCCCAAGCCTGGGATGAACAGCGAGCCAGCGACGTCAAGGCCAGGGTCCCCTGCCGGTACGGAAGGAAATCATTTTCAGATCTGTAGATGGTGTCTCATAATCGGAGTCATCTTAAAGGACCTCTTGTTGGATTATTTCGTAAACTATCCCTCCAGATAAAGCAGTAACATCATTCAAAAGTCCAAGTTAGTGGAAGCATTTTTGGAAAAAGGAAAGAGAAAGGACACTGAATGATGTCCAGAAATGTGTCTCCGATGTTATTAGTTCATCCAGAAATAATTTCGGAACAGCTAGGAAAGAATGAATTTTAGCTCTTACAAACTACTAATCACAGAGATCGTTTAACTTAGGGAAACTTTTTTATTCATTTTTTCATTTTGCTGGTACAAAATTTAGATTTACATAATGATCACATTCGTCATAAGGAATTTGAACTTTTACATGATGTATCTTGATTTATTTTTTCCAACATTCTCCTCCCCTCCCCGCAACCCCTCTACTGCTTCCCTATAGGATGTGAGGAAAAAGGAATCCTTCTCCACTGCTGGTGAGACTGAAAACAGGTGCAACCATGGTAAAGATCAGTGTAGAGATTCCTCAAAAAGCTAGGATTAGAGGCCCCATTGACCCAGCTGTTCCTTTTCTGGGTGTATTCCCAAAATAATTAAAAGCATCATACCACAATGATATATGTGCTCCTGTGTTTATAATGACTAGATCTTGGAAACAAATCAAATGCCTATCACCCAGTGAATGGATAAAGAAGATTTTTTTTAATATAATGGACTACTGCTCAGCCATGAAGAAGGTAGGCAAACTTGAGACATTTACAGCTAAATAGATGCAACTAGAAGCTGTACTCTTAGTGAGATAAATCAGACACACATGTGTACATATAACTTAGGGAAACTTAACTGGGGCCAGAGGGTGAGAATGAGAGACTCTACTTCCTTACAGACACGTGGCATGCTGATCTTCCAGTATCACCAGTGAGTCGAGAAACGGTGTGGTGGTAATCAGCGGTGTTAGATCTCTTCTCCTAAACAGTTTTGTTACTCACAATTCTGTTTGGGGGTTACCACAGTTACAAAGCTGACCTGTAAAGAATTATTTTAATGATCTCCCACATGTTAAAGATGAACAGAGCCTGGGAGAGAGGAATGGAGAAAGCAGCACATAAAAATAGAATTAGATTTATTTCCCTGACTATATTTTGCCAAGTAGTTCTCTTTATATATTTACAAGTTTGAAATTGTTATTTTAATATTATTTACTGACCTCCACAAAAGATGTTTAAGTTGACACTTCACAACGATAAATGCTTTTATTTATCCCCTTAACAATAATGGCTTTTGCTAAGTTTTAAAATCATTATCAAGCTATAAGGTGAGAAATATATCACTAATTGTATTTGTTCCCTTCTGACCACAGGTAATGATCATCACTTCTGTATTTTTGTTTTTGTTTTTTTGGTGTTTTTGGTACCGGGGATGGAACTTGGGACTTTGTGCATGTGAGGCAGGCAGTGGCACCACTGAGCTAAATCCCTGCCCCATCTTTTGTGTTATGATTGTTTATACATCTTCTGTACTTTTGTCTCTGATACGTTTTCTCATTTTAAAAATTAAGACTTCATTCTGTGGGGTTCTATTCCAAGGGATTAGCCACAATCTCACCTGCACAGACCCCTCCTGGACAGGGCCGTGCTAGTGTCCCCTGTCTGGTCACTGGCGATGGAGCACAGCAGGTTTCCACTCATACCACTGGCTCCTCTCAGCATCTCGACAGCTTGTGTTAGATAAAGTCGGAGCTCCTTCTTGCTCCTGTCACCAACTGGGTCAAATCTCTGCACCCTATGCTGGCCGGCTCCCCTGGCACATGCTCTTGCCACACCACAAGAAGATGCAATGGGTGTCTGCCTGTCCTTTAGCTTAGTCTCTGCTGACTGATTCCATCACCGCAGCGCCCCCGGCCTCATTGTTCTTAGCTCATGCTTTGCAGCTCCTCAGTCCCAGGTGGCATCCCCAGCCCAGGGCCTCATGTGCTTTTCAGCATCAGGGCAGGTGTGGCTGAGACCAAGCACTCATGGCCACTGCTCCCAGCAAGGAGGAGGCTACTGCGGGAGCCGGCTGAGACAGAGTGAAAGAGCGGAGGGCTGAGCAGAGCGCAGAGCAGCCTGCGAGTTGCCCGTAGAGTGGGGAGAGAGGCTGCAGGCCCTGGTGCCAGCTGCATGAAGATCCTGCCTGACTGACCTGTGCCCGGAAGAGAGGGTGACCCTCAGCCTTGCATGGATCCTGTGGAAGGGAAGCACTAAGAATGACTCTGACTTACTTCCCTCCTAGGCCAAGATGATAATTTTCTCAACTTCCCCTGGGGACGGAGCTCACTAAAACCCCAGGGCAGGAGAAGGCCTGGAGTCAGAGCCTTGCACCCACATCTCAGGACAGGGCGGCTCTAAAGGGCAAAGAGAAGCTTCCTGGATGTTTCTGTTCATCCTGCCACTGCCACTAAAACCCACAGGAACTGTGGGCACCGGGCCCCTAAGTCCAGCCACTCTGGGTAGTCACCCGGGCACTTTTTCTTCACCGAGAGAAAAATCTGAGCCCTCCTCCCATAATTTGAATTTCCTTAATCTGCAGTTGGGCCTGACTATGGGCCTGAGCATGGGTCTTTGTGAGAAGTCCCTCTGAGTGCATGCAGCCAGCGTTGATAACCACTTTGAGGTCGGACACCTGCCTCCTGGTTTCACACACGCTTGCATGAGCTAGGGAGTCCCCAGCCCACTTCCCACTGGCACTTCAGGGAGTGTGGTTGCAAAAAAACATAGGTTTTCTTTTCCCTCAGACACGTTGCCCCTGTACCGCTGCATCTCTCATTGCATGCAGTGACCTTGCTCTCCAGCTGAGTTCTCTACACATCCATCCAATCTCGGCCCTGACGGGGTTCACCTCCGCCTGCACCTCCTAGGCTCTTCGTTCCTCCTGTAGCTGCACCTCCTGTTTCTTGAGAAAAATAAGCACTCTCTTTGTGGCCCTTGGGCTTGAGCACAGGCCTTGGTGCTGTACCTGCAGTCCCTTTTAAATTATGCATTTTGGGCGAGGGTCTCGCTGATACCCTCAATAGAGCAGACTGGGCTAGCGTTGGCTGTCCTCAGGCCTCAGCTACCCAGAGAGCTGGATCACAGGCTTGCAGATAAGAAAACTCCAGATCAGCCCTTCACATACATCTTTCTATCAGGAATTTTCACAACTACACTCAAGGTGTCTTCAAAGTGCCGTAACCTTTAAAGTGGCTCAGATGATACATTTTATGTTGTTTATCTTTACCCATGAAAATTTAATCAATTAGGCTTAAACAGAATGACATTTTAGCATGTGTTCCTTCCTAAAGCTCTCTCAGCTAGCTTAGTATGTCATTTAGCTTTCGCAAAAATTCTATTTTTCTTAACTGCTCTCATATATTGTGCAATAGCACATTTTTCGTGTAACTCTGTTTCCTCTTATAGAATTTCACATATATTTTTGTGGCAGAATCTATTTCTTGTTGGTCTTGGTAATCTCAACCCTAAGCACAACACATGCTATGAAATTGTTGCCCCAAATGCCTACAATGCATGAACGAATGAATCAGATTTAAAATATGAATATGCTTTAAAGCCTTTTAGAAAAATAGCTCCTTAAATAATGATTTGATGCGGTGCACACATTAGCTCAAATGAACCCTTCACGGGGCATACAGATTTCAAACATCCTGTTATACAGGATAGATAGATAGACTAACAGACAGACAGGCAGGCAGATAGACAGACAGATAGATAGAATTACTTGTCTATTTGAAAAAATGAAAGAAAAACAGGAAGAAAGAAATTGGAAGGAAGGAACAAAGGAAGGAAGGAAAGAAAGAAGGAAGGGACTTGGGGCCTAACTGCTGGTTAATTGTACAGTGTCTTACAGCTATTTCAGGCCACACAAAGGTATCATTAATGAAAATCAATATCCAGAAGCCCCAGAGGGCCCTAAAACACTGTAAGGTAATTAGCAGATGTCCTCGCAAGGCCCTGTTGCTCGTGAAAGCAACTGTTACTACAATCAAAGGCTGATCACAAACTCCAGGCGTCATTGGAGGAGGACGCTTCAGGCACGGCTCAGCAGTATCTCCTCTTACCAATCCTCTGGGGCACGCATTGCTGTGCCCAATCTCCCTATGAGGAAACTAAGGCACAGGACAGGAAAGTAGCTTGTCCGAAGTTACACAATGGCGAAGTGGGTGTCTGCGAACTTTTTAATGCAAACATAGCCTGTGCTGTCCGTTCCATGAACTTTTCCAAAGAAAACCAGTCAGTGCAGCTGGAATCCGGGCAGGAACTGGAACATCCTCATCTACCTGGTAGTTTCTCTTCTTCCCCAGCCCGGCTTCAGGAATCCAAGAAGGTAGCCACTCTTTGTTGCCATCACCACAGTGCATATGTGCTTGTGTCTGAATGTGAAATAAACGCAATTCTGAACCTCTCAGCTTCACTCAGGCAGGAAGTTTTGTGTGTCCTCCATGCTGCAGGACGTACTAATATGTCCCTCAGCCAGAGCTGAGGGAGCACGCTAGCATCTCCGGGAGGTAGTGTAACATGAGTCCGTACACTGTGGTCATTGCTAAATAGAACTCCATGCCACGGACAACCGCAGTTGATCCTAGCCACTATGATGGCTGCCTGGACTGTTTCTCGTTATGCCAAATAACACTGCCAGAAACATTGTAGGTGTGATTTCTTGTACTTATTTTTTTTTTAAGAATTTCTGCTCTATAAATATTTGGAGTTAAGTTATTGGGCTGCACATCTTGAAATTTACTCCACACATTTTGACTCAGTTCTGGGTCTTTAGACAAACCCTGTAGACAGGGCTTTTCTTTAAGTTTCACTGTGGCCTAGACTTAAGTATGTGATGTCTCGGTTATTTATTTATGTACCAATAATTTATGCATTGTGTTTATGTGTATGGGTGTACAGAGGCACACAGGAGTCCATACACACACACAGAGGGCATCACACAAGTCAGTGACAGGAGGTTAAAACCACTCAAACTTGTCTCTTACTCCCTCATGAAATTTACCATCCAATACTATAATCCACCATTGTCAGCTAAAAGCAAAACAAAAACAGACGTAGCACTTCTAAACATTGTCTTCTTTGAGCCAGCAAGACTACTTTCAACAAACTGAAACAACAGAAAATTCACATCTGTCTTCCTTGTCTCAATAAAAGCAGCACTGTTCCTGCACCTTCAGAACAACATTACCACCAAGGCTCCCCTGCAAAGCTCCCCACACACCTCTCAGGGGCAGGAACCAGAGTTGAGGGTGCGTGCTAGCATCCCCCAGAGGTAGGGTACCACGAGTCTGGGAAAGATGGCAGATGCTGGGCAGAAGGACATTGACCTGGCTTAGTAATGCTCCTTGCTGTCCTTGCCGTGGTGTGGGATCTTTTACCATCAGTGGGAGCTGTCAGGGGCTCAGACTGTCCTGTAGGAGAATTGAGCAAGAGGACACCAAAGGCTTTTGCAGCCTGTGCACAGCCCAGCTGTGCTTATAGCTCAGGGCTCCTGTTGTAATTGAATTGTGGTGTAAAAATTCCACTCGTACAGAAACTATTCCCTCTTGACAATGCCCTCAATAATATATCCTTTTAGAAGAAAGTCCACTTGGGTTTAGTTTAGAGTATGCTGCATGATATTGTAAAAGAAATGTTTTGTGCTTACAATAGCTCCCATCACAGACAAAAAAAAAAAAATCCTGTTAAAATACATTGTAGTTGTGCACAGTGAAAAATTTCTGATTTTCTTACTTTCCTATTCCATTAATCTGTCATGTTAGAGTAGAAATGCCCTAACCAATGCTATAAACATTAGATGGACAGCAAAGACCAACACAAAATGTTAACGTTCCCTACAGCACATCCACACACACAAGCACACAGAGATGGCTATCTTCAGCTCTCATAAAATATGATTTTTTCCTACAATTTTTTTCCCTGGATGCCATCTTCACTCAATAAAAAGCACATTTCTAAAGTATTTAGTGTGAGTTGCTATTTATGCCAGTCAATAATTCACATCATCTGCAAAAAACATGTTTATATCCTTTCTACACCCTTGAGAGATGAAAGGAAAGAATTTGTGTGCTAAAATGGCTTCATGTGCCCAAATCATGCAAATTTCCTAAGCCATTTCCTAAGATTTGCAGATGTGTAAATTGCTTCTGCTTTTTTTTTTTGCTCCTTCTTCTGAGTAGGTACACGATGGCATGAATCTCAAATCAGCTTTTGTCTCACCTCATAGTTCTGAAATGCCGTTCTTCAAATGATGAGAACTGATTTATTACTGCGGTATTGTGAAATCCTGAATGGTGTCTAATCTTCTATTTTAATCTTTTATGAGGCAACTTCATAAAAAATTACAAATGCAAAAGATGTGTGTCAGTGTACGTGTGCACAGACTTACGTAATATATGCATGTGTGATGCCATAGTGACAACGGGACCTCACGGGGGTACCGAGTGACTTGGACACCTAAGAGTTTTGGTGCTCAACAGAAAAAATAGTAAACAGGATAGCAAGGTTAAACACAATCTCTGGTACAGGGAACACGGGGAAAAGTACTTTCTTAGTCTCACAAAATCCTGAAATCACTGCCTTTGGTTGTAACCATTATGGAATAAAGAAGGGATGTTGTTACTGTTCTTATTTCTATTTTATGATATTTATTTTATAGACTATAAATATAACCACTTCCCTTATTTGAGGGGGAAATAATCTTTCTAAGCCCCAAAAGAGACATTTAAGTAGATGGAATAAATATTGCTACAAATGATATCCACTTGTATTTCAACAAAATTTTTCTAGTGAAGGCCGCCGATTTAGCTCAGTGGTGCTGCCACCTGCCTTGAAAGTGCAAAGACCTGAGTTTGATCCCAGTTACAAAAAAAAAAAAAAAAATTCTAGTGAAGTTTTGGTGGTCCTTTATGATTACAGTAGAGTTGCCTTAAAATACATAGAGATGATAGGTGGATGAGTGGATGGCAAAAAGATAAAAGAAAGAAAGAAGAAATAGTTATAGATAAATGAGAGGGAGGGAGGGAGAGAGTGAGTGGGAAGCCAGGAATTTAGAGCAACCCTAGAAGCTCTCCCTTCCTATAGGGTTATGGGGCAGCACTCTGCCATTATACAGAACTGAGCTGACATGACTTTGGTGTGAGGTGCAGAATGTGATTTTCTTATCTTTCCTTGCACGTATATAGCAATATTAGTAATGCACTGGGTAATATTAAAACCAGTCATTTGTTTGTTTGTGTTGATGTCTACACCTCCTGCCTGCCAGAGATTCGGTCCGACTTGGAAAGGTGTACATTTGAACTGGGAAAATGCAGACTTCTTCCTGATGATACCACCCACGGTATTCTAACGGATCCTTTGATAAAACTATTGATATTACTCTTATGACTTGTTTCTTAGCTCTAAGCATATTGGTAACAGCAGCTACAGGAGAAAGAAAGGAAAACATTAAAATGAAGCTTCAGTATGAAGTGGTCCTTCAAATGCCACAGAAATTTGACAAACGTTACACACACACTTTTTGTGCTAAGTATTGCTGTTGAATTTTTGGTCTTCTAAAACCAAATGTTCTTTGCCAAAAATGCCAGTTACATCTCTTTTTTTTTTTTTTTTTTTTTTAAGGCTGTCTTTCTCTTCGCCTGTCCTCAAAGACTTCTGACCTAACATGAAAATGGAGAGAAATTTCTATTGAGGATTCTTTCACAAAATCAGCCATGATGCTCTTTCCTCCTCGAGTTACCTGGAGAGTGGTCTCCCTCTCGGTGTCTCCGCCATCGCTGCCCCTCACCACTGCAGCACCCTGGAGAGAAGCTGCCCGCTGCCTTTGGACAGCTCGCACTTTCTTCGCCCTCTGTGGATCCTTAACTACCCAGTTTATCTTAGTCTCCATAATGTTCCCTTCTCCTGTCATGAAGTCTTTCTATTCATTTGGTTTTTTTTGAGACAGGGTCATGCTGTGTTGTTTGGGCTGGACTTGAACTCACTATGCAGCCCAGGTTGGCTTCAGTTTGCAGCCTCTTGTCTCAGCCTCCCAAGATGGGATTACAGGTACAGGCCACCACACCCAGCTTCCGTTTGTTTTCATATTTTTATTAGTACATGTTTCTTTTTGCATCCCTTTTCTCTCCCTTCCCTCCCTTCTCCCTCCATTTCTTGGTTCCTTTCCTATTTGGAAAACATCTCTGTTTCCAATTGTCTATCTTTTGCTTTATTCTTTAATTATTTACCCTTTGGGTTTCTCATGGAAGAGAAACTGCTGGTTAAACCATGTGAAGATTAAGAGTGTGTGTCTGGTTTATTTCTCCTAATATTGTGGTCTCCAAGTGCATCCATTTTCCTACAAATGACTCCAATCTATCCTTACTTAAGCAGTGCTCCACTGTGTGCAAGCACCACACTTCTTCATCCATTCATCCACTGAAGGCCATAGAGGCCCCTCCAAGAGCTGCTGTGAGCTGCGCTGCTATAACAGGGTGCGTGTGGCCCATTGCAACACTTCTTCCTGACCCTACCCGAGAGCCCCAGCTTCTCCCTCCAGGAGCCTTTCCCAGAGACTTGCTTTATATGGTTAATGTGCCTGTCCTGTTGGCCGGGTGTCTGGAATCCTCCCTTAGGAGGCCCAGTCGACATCGTGAGTTCAATGTGTACAAAATGGAAATCGTCTTTCTACAAAAACGAGTTTCCCTCTAAAATCATCCATTTCTTAGTGCGATTTGGTGTCACTGCTTCTTCTGTAAACTCCCACATGATCATCCTTTGTCTTCTTAGTTTAACATCTTGTCTGAAACTTTTCCTGCCTTTTCTTCAAAAAAATGCCTTAGGGGAACCGTTTCCTTCCCCTCCTACTCAGCCAGCCTCATGATCAGTTGCCATTGTTACGGGAATTCATCCCCACCATGGTCCTAAAACTCTCTTGGGAAAGCCCAGGAGTCACCCCTCACCCATCCCTGCCTGGATCCCTTGTTCCTTCCAGGTCCTGCTCACCTGAGTCCTGCCTGCCCTGACTGAGGGGTGACAAGGCTTTGATTCTGTGGGTTTAAAGTTGACTCATCTGGGGCTGGTGTATTTGCTAATGTGCAGGAGACCCTGGCTTAGATCCTAGCTCTCCAAACAAACAAACAACAAACAAACTGAAACCACACATCTGTAACAAGCAGTGCCTTTATTACGTGCCACATCTTTGTGTGTGCTACCCGAGCAAACAGATTGTATGTTTTCTTCCATAATAATGATTTATTGCCATAGCCTTGATATAGGTTCTACCGGCTCCAGCCTTATCTCTGTGAGTAGTTTTGTAGTGGCTTCCTGTGAAGAAAATCGCCTATTCATCTACAGTTCATTACTTTTTATTTCATTATCTTCCTTGCCCTTTCTGCGAAATGGGGATAAAATCTCCCGCTTCTCCCGTTTTGTCTCAGGTCAAATCCCTGTGCCTGGTACAACTCAGACCTAACCGACACATAGGCCTGCTTCTAACACACAGGGTTTTGCGCCTCACTCTCTTCGTGAACCAGTCCTTTTCCTAGCTGCAGCCCCACCTCACCCGTGGTCGTCCTGCATCCTGACTACCCTGGTTGCACTCCTACACTTCCCGGGGCTTCTCCCTAGTTCAAGTCGCCCAGCCCTTACCAACAGAGTTCACCTAAGGCTCAGGTCCCGTGAGACTTGTAGGCGACTACATTTTCAGCCACAATTCCTGTGTGGGCCTTTTCTGGGTCTAAAACTCCATGGTGGAATCTTTCCTCCTGATGGCCCCTCAAAAAACCTCCCTCCCCTCCCATTGGTTCACTAGGGATTTCATTCAGTGTGCATCATCCAAGCATACTGTTATTGGATAAATACCACATGATACAATCATGCTGATGTGATCAGGCTGATCACACACTAGCAGATTAGGTACGATACAGTCAAACATATCCTTGGATCCAAAAAGTATGTAAGATATTTAAATGTAAGAAACTTTGCCAAAGCTTCTATCATCCAAAGACAGATAAGCGAATGTGTCACCCACAAGAGGTTCCCACCCTAACCCCCACCCCATCTCTCCGAGTTCTGTATCTGAAACTCCTTTTCAAGCAACTATCAGGCAGTACACCAACTAGAAAGCCGATTCTCCCAAGGCATTTGGTGCTTCTCATAGGTAGTCCAGCTGCTGGTATGAACCGAAGGCTAGTAGGTTAAATAAACCTCGGTAGAGGTGTGGCTACTGAGATGACTTATGGCCAGCACATCTCAATTATAACAGGGAATAGCTCATCCTTGACCAGTCTGGATCTATCTGATATCAGATATATGAAATCAGAGCAGATTGGAATATTTCTCCTTTGATGGGCTTTATCTCTGTTTCTCTGTGGTCCCAATAAGAGCAATGAATTTCTATGTAGGATAATTAAACTCTGTATTGTAATGAAGGGTGTTTATGCAAATCTTCTATACTAGAAGAAACCTTGAATTGTTATTTTATATTTTCAAAGCACCAGAGTAGGTGTTTCATGCATGATCTGTAAATGAAAGAGAAAGTATAAATAAGTACTTGTAGTTGAACTTTCTCTGAAGGAACTTCTGATCCCTTTGTTCTTTTAGTCCCTTAAAAGAGAATACATCAGATAGTCATCTAAAGTTATAATTCCCATGAGAATGCTGACATAACATTCAGTGCTACAGCTTCGGTTGTTAATCAGTCTCAGATGCTATTCCAAAATGTTTTCAGCCCATGTGTCATATCTGAATACATTTGAATGATGTCTCCAAGGGCCTGACTGAACCCCAGTTTGGATGCCCCAGACACCTGTGCTGGAGAAGGTGGCTGGTGCTTAAACCCTACACCCCAAGCACCGTCTTGACTTGGGGCTGAGTTGTGCCCCCAGAATGACTGAGTTCAGAAGCTGGGTGACCTTTCTCACTCCAGCCCTCCCAGGAAGATCAGTCCCTGCACTCAAGTCTTACTGCACTCCACTTCAAGAACTTTTGTTCATGCACTTTCACAGTTCCGACTGGCCCACGTCTAATGTGGACCAACCCATTCCTGACACGGTACCTACTCTCCTCCCTGCCTTCCTTCTTGATCCTTGGCATTCCTGACATTGTGTCCAAAGTTATCTTTCTGCTGTCATACAATAATTGCAACTTTCTTCTTTAAACCACTTGGTCCTAGGATGAGGTTCAATACTTTAAAAATACGTGTAACTCCATAATACGTCCTTTACCTATAAATCGTGTTTCTTGCCTACTTGATATTTCCCCACACCTGGACTTTTCATTCCCATTTATCTCAATTTATTTTGGTACCTGGAACACAGGCATTGGTTCATCTAATTAGAATCCTCCGCACGGATGCACCCTATTTCCAGCCCAGGTAGTTGTCAGGTTTTGGCTTAGACAGCACTTCCTGGGGAAAGCTGCTCTGGACTCCTAAGTCCATCGGATTCAGCATCCATCCCCCGCGCTGTCCTAGGGCCTGAGGTTGGCCCCTTCAGGATGCTTCCTCATGTCCGTGCTAGGACGTTTAACATCATCCAGGAGTAGCTAGTGGTTTAAGTAAATACACCTCTCAAGAGTCAAGAAGGAGATAATGTTTATGTGGTATTTTTATTTTTATTTTTATTTTTATGCATATGTGCAACCTTCCGATTTTCATGTAATTTTTCACTGGGCTCCCTCCCTCCCTTCCTTCCCTCTGTTCTTATTATTTTCCTCGTAGATGAGACACGTTATCTGACACCCACAACCTAAAGACAGAGAAGATTCTTTGGGTTTATACTTTGGACAGGTTTCACTCCACAGTCCTGTGGCTCTAAGACAGAACAACATGCCACAGGGGCACCGGAGGAGAATGGTTACCCTCCAGATGGCAGCTAGGAAGCCGGGAGAGCGTGTGAAGCGGGGAGCCAGGGAGGAAGCGCTAGTCTGGCGGGCCACACCCCAGTGACGCCCTCCTCCTCCAAGCTCCACCTCCCCACACCACTCTTACCTATAAACTCATTGACAAACGGATCCAATCCCCCCGTATCACACCCATGATCCTGGCTCCTCCCAAAAGTCCAACTTCTGACAGCATGAGGCTTTGGGGGACATCTGGATAAAAAAAATCGTGACTCTTCTGTTTTCTTTCACTTTCTGCCATTGCCTTTTACCAAGTTAGTCTGTCTCATCTCTATATCTGATCAGTCACTAGATATTTTTTTCTTTTCTCGCATTACTTCAGAGCTCATTTACCTGAAAGCATTCATCTTCTGCGCCAATCTAAACTGATTTCCACACTGCCGTTGATGTGAAACTGCGATTTTTCCTAAACTACTTCCACTTTTTATATAGACTTTGTCTTAGCTTGTGTGTCATTTTAGCTCGAGCACCTCCTGAAGTAATTAATTATCGAAGAAAATGCTGGTGAAAGGTAAATTTTCCGAATGTTTCTAGATTATGAAAATATCATAATGTGACCTTTCCATTTGGCTGATGCTAAGAGGACAGTTTAAAAATTAGTTTCTCTCCACAATCTTAGAAGCATTTCCCCACTATCTTTCAGCATCCAATATTTCCCATTTAAATGTTTTACATTTTATATTGAAAACATATCTGAGTCACAGAATTGTTTCTGTGATGGAAGAAAGTATTCCCTCAAATTTTCCAACGTTGTCCTCTTACATCATGACATTCCATTTGTCAGAAGTAGGAGGTGGACATCCGTATAATACTGTGAACTACAGAGAGGGCTCCACTGGAATTCCCTTAGCCATCCCACAGAGACTCTACTCCAGGACCCTCTTCAATGCACCCTGGTGCATCTAACCCTCACGTCTCCTTAAGCCTTCTAGTCCATCACAGTCAGTCCCTTACTCTAACCTCATGTTTCATGACCTGGGCATTTTTGAGGAAGATTGGTCGGGGTCAGGTATTTTGTAAATTATATTACAGTTTTGCTTTGGCTCATGTTTTCTCGTGATTGGACTTGGGTAATCGATACAAGGGAAGAATGACATAGTCAGGAAGTTATCTTGTTTCCTACAAGAAGGGTTTTGATGGAATCTGATGCCGGCGTTCTGTGAGGGACTGGAGTTTTCACTGCGTGTGTTTTTGTGAGTCCTACTGATGTTTCCAAGTCTGAGGCCATCCATTCACTGTGCCAGGTTGTCACTGGACCCTTTTGATGTGTTTTTTGCATTCTGAAGCTGTGCAAAATTCTATTTATTTTCTCTTTGATACATCCTCCTTGCCTTTATCTTTGCCCTCATTTCATCTGATTTATAACAGCATTTATTAGCTGCTTGTTTATATGGTATCTTGAATTGCTTACATTTTGAATAAATTAGCCATGAAGATAACTAGCAAGGGATTAGATCTTATTGGTCTTTTCCCAAACTTTAAGCGGTAAATTGTAGAGTTTGTTTTGCTTCTGATCTTTACATACTCAAAACTAAACTACAAGCAGGGAATAATTCCAGCTTTGTCTTTTAATGCTGAAAAATCTTCTTTTGTCCCCTGCATACCTAAACAATGAATCATTACTTTGAGTGTTCTTGTCTTCTCCGGCGGAGGGCAGATGAGGTGGGCACCGTCATTGTATGCCTTGGCTCTCTCTGAAGACCTACAGGGATGGCAGCCAACTGTTTGGTCACCCCGACACCAGGCACTCTAGGCAGAGCATGGCTGTGTTTTCTCTGGCGAAGAAGGAAGATGGCCTGCAGCTGACGGTGTCAGGGTGGGTTTGATACCAGCTTCCTCCATTCCCGTAAGGGTCCCCACCACACATGAGGTAATGTTTCCTGTCTTCAGCCACACTTGTCACACCCGACTTTGAGACCCTTAGATAAAGCGATCTTTACGATTTTCTTTCCTCATAGAAGTAGGTCATGCATATGCAGAAAACAAAAATTAGAGCTGTCTTCCTGATTTGTAAGTTATACTTACTCTGCCTTCCCAATTTACTATTAAGTTACTTGAAAACACAGTTTCAGCTGAAATTCTAGAGTCCTTATTAAAAGTCGGCCCTCAAATCCTACAATGAGCTGAGCAAATCAGGGGTGTGTGTCCCCTACCAAGAACCTCAATTCTCATAGCCTGAGCCAACGGCAGACGTGAACAGCCAACTCCAGGTAGCAGAGTGAGTATCCGGGTCACGCACCGTGTGTCTCTCTGGGCTCCTCCTCCTCCTGCAGGCCATGCTGCCTGCTTTTAGTTCCGTTGCTGTTAGTACCTCCACAGCGTGGCAAGAAAGGCAGTTGGGTCCCCGGCTCTGAAAGATCTACTTAAATCACAAAAAAGAGAAAAGTGGAATAAATGGCTCAAATATTTTAGTTTCCTCGAGGATTTCTGTGACGACCCATCAAACATTAATAACTGCAGATGAAGTTTTCTCCATTTAATTTGTATAATAAATTCCCTTTTGGATAAATACAGGCAAAGAGGATGACCTTGTTCGTTAAAATGATATGTGACGTACTTCCAGACACTGTGGCCATCTCCTAATGCTAGAAACACTGGCTGCTGGTACAGCATAGATTTAAAGCATAATTAAAGCTTCATGGCATGAAAATGGAAAACCTGAAACTAGATAGAAGGACCAGTAGCTAAATGTCTTAAGGAAGTCTTCTCTCCCCTTCATAGATTAGAAGCTACATATTTTTCTCAAACTTATTCCATATCCTTATTCCCTGCTCCTGTAATGTGATCGCCATTCACTCAACCTTCTTCTGTCATTCCCTGGAGACACACAGCTCTCGTGTGGGAAGCTGATGATTCCTTTATGGCCAATACAAGCGTAAGCACTTGTGAATGCGTGTGGCCATTTAATCTGGAGGGGTTTATTAGTCGGCTCTCCTATTGCTGGACATAGTAACCAACCTTCACAAATTAGAGGAGAGATTCACTTAGGCTCATGGTTTCCAGGGATTCAGTCCATGTTCAGTTGGCACCAAGGCAGATACTATGGGGGAAGGGCATGGGGTGGAGGGAAGATGCTTGTTCATAGCTGCCAAGATACCCAGAAAGGGAACAGTGCCAGAGAGGAAGGGGAGAGGGACCAGACATAGAACCCCAAGGCCTGTTTCTATTACCCACCCAGAGACACCCAGAAATATGCTCCACCCACACCCCAAAACCAATCAAATTGGCCTTCTTCCCTGGCTGCCACAGTGGACCTGTAGAACACCCGTCAAGTGGAATCTGGGTGATTTGTCTATGTAAGAAGTGCGAGGAATTTCCCTTTGTATGGATGGGCAGAGCCATGTGGCATCGGAAAACATCAACTTTGGAGGGCAATGGATCTGCAACAAACTCTACTTCCTGTGCAGACATGGGAGGGTCCCTGGGAAAGCTGGTAGATTTCAAACATCTTTGCTAATATATAAATGGGAATAATTACGTATATTCAAGTGTCTGTCACAAGCATGCTCATCACTAACATAAATTAAAAAACCTTTTGCAATACCCAGCAGCTGGGGATATTCAATTTTTTACATAAATGTGTGAATAGAAAAAAGTGAAAATCTTCCTTCTTTTTTTTTTGTTTTTTTTATTGTTGTTTTGTTTTGTTTTGTTTTTTGAGACAGGGTCTCACTATGTTGTTGAGACTGACCTGGAACTCACTATGTAGCCCAGGCTGGTCTTGAGCACACAGCGATACTCCTGCCTCAGCCTCCCTAGTGCTGGGATTACAGGCATGCGCCACCACACCCAGTGAAAATCTTCCTTCCTATTGGCACAAATGATAAAATAGAAAACTGGTGTTGTACTAGCGTGTTAAAAATTTAGACTACACTTGAAATCAAATTACTTAGTGAAGAAAAACAAAAGTGAAGTAAAATCATGTTCGGTGCTCCCCTTGGCACACACAACTCCTGGTAAGCGGGAGCCGAGCTCTCCTGGCCCTGAGATGATTAAAATGATCTGTGCCCTGCCAGCTTCTAAACACTTCGCGCTTCTCTTCCTTTGTCTGGCAGGCCCACTGGTAAACAGCCTCATTTCCCTCACATCTTCCTTTCTTGCCTTCGTCTTAATAATGACCTGCAAGCACAAGAAAAATTACTGGCAGGTAAAAGCCTTTTTAATAGATCCTGCAATGAAAATTATAATTACTTTAAAGCAGAGAAATGGTAATCCTAAGAAGGAATACTCAACGAAAAGTTCTTCCCAAATACTCCTTTACCTCTTCAGTGGTATTTTCCGAAGCTCTAAGAGTTTCCCCTCTCCAAGAACTGACACATAAAATATATCCACTCTCTCTCTGGAGATAAGAGCCACTCTGATTTCATATTTTATTACTGTAAGAGTGGTTAAGTAGAAAGATAGATGGTGTCAAGTACTCAGAGCTGTGAAGGGCCAGCTAGACAAAGACACAGTTTTCTAGGCCTCTCCAACATGGGACCTCCTACTGCTCCACAGGAGGAAATGCAGAGAAGACCCAATCTTAGAAGTTAAGATAAAGAACAGAGTGTGCACAGGGAGCTATGGCCTCACGCTGGAGCCTACTGTTTAGCAGGTTGGCATTGGATTTGTCTATGTTACACATAGTGTCCAGCTTTGGGAGGTGGGGCTGCGAAAAGTATATCGATAAACTGAGTAGAGCCAACACTTCTATAAAAATAAGAGTTAGAGCTTTGTTTTTTTTTTAAATATACACCATACAAATATTCAGTGCTACCAAATGTATTGAGAATGATTAAATTAAAATGTATTAGAGTAAAAGACGTATTGCTACTAATCCTTCTCAAAAACATTATGCCTTGCTTTGAGGACACTTATCCCATCCTTTTTGCCACTTTGTGAAACAATTCTGGAAGTTTTTTCAGGAAGGTCTTTATAAACTGTGCTTTAAAAATGCAGTGAACGTAGGTGCCCAGGAGCACCCAACCTATAGGTCTGTAGTATATCATGGTGTGTGTTCCCATCCACCTTCTCCATGAGACCTAGCACTGTGTGACTTCTGCCTCTTCCCGAAAATCACAGCGACATCAACACAGCCAGAGGAGCACAGCTAGAGACTCACAAAAGGAGGCTTCCAGAACTGCTTCTGAAAGTGGCCAGGAGGAAGAGATGAGTGCGTGGGAAGGGAAGGGAGTATCCTGAGGGGAATTAATGTCAGAGTCCTTTATTATAATATATTTTGCTAAATTTAAACATTCACCTTATTTTTCAATATCAGCACATAATGTGTTAATTGCTTCACATAGACTGAAGTACAATAAGGCTATAAATCAAATAACACATCAGGATATACTCTTTAAATACCCACATTCTTAACTTGTCTTCCAGGAAAAGCAGCCAGAACTACTCCTAATAAGTTTTTCTGTTTGGAACTACCTTTCAAGGTCGGACATGAGTGGCAGAAGCCACCTTTGTTCCATCAATTATTACAAATCTGAAGTCCCTGGCTGAACCTACCACCTTCACCTGCCAAACAGGAACAAGCGGTCCACTGATGTGTGAAGAATCACGTCATCCAGTCAGTGCAGCTCTTCTCCTCGACCTCCCTCTTAATCCCTGCCAGGACTGAGCAGGGAGACAGATGTGAGCTTGTAGCTCGGGGCCTCCTTGCCGGCCACCCACGCAGTAAAGCTTTTTCCTTTTGCAAAAGCCCAGTGCCATGGTGTGGGTTCTTCATGCTTCAGGCAGCAAGCCCTTGTTCAGTAGCAGTGTCACGCCCGCTAATCCGCTCAACCACTGCCATTTCACGTGTTATTGTTCCTCTTCCCGGACTGCCGTGGAGGGTGAGGTTTGGAAGAGATGGAGAGCTCCGTCAAGAGCACACGGTGAGACTGCAGCAGCCCCACCCCGGAACCACCCGCTCACGAGCCCCGGGGCCGCCTTCCTAGGGATGATACAGGCCCAGACCAGAGAGGACATTTTCCACCCATCAGGAAGCCCACCCTTTGCCACTTCGGTCTATGAGAGAAAGCTTGTCCTCCTAATAAGCCAGAAGAAATCTCAAAAGCTACTTAGAATGTTAATTTCTGATTATTTCAGGAGCTGCTTGAATGCGTATCCCAGGTCACTTGTTAATTACCATCTTTGAGTGGAATTTTTTTTACCACAATCTATGAAGCATAAATAAACACATAACATTAATTGGTTATTTTTTAAAAAAACAGCTTAGTACTATTTAAAATAACACTTCCTCTACTTCAGTACTGAGGAGTGCAAGGCACACTTGCTCAGGTGAGGTACAGGCCTTCTAGTTGGTGGGGTAACGTACACCACAAAGGACATCGTGTTGCTACGGCCGCTGGGCCACAGGAAGGTGAAGGGGTGGACAGCTCCCCTGGAAGAGGAGAGGAAGCTCTTCAGGTGGTCAACCCTGGACTGGCCCATCCTGAAGGATGAAGATGAGTGAAACACATGGGCAAGGGGCAGGAGGGGATGCCAGATGAGGAGACACGGTGAACAGTGGCCCAGGGGGGCTTGGGACAGGGCTTGGGAGTGTGGGGCACCTGGAGCACTGGTGGGAGTGAGGTGTGAGCTCTGTGTGAGCTGAGCTGGAGGCTGCAGGGAAGAAGGTTGGATCAAGACAGTGAGAGGCAAGCGCATTCTCAGTGTACAAAGGAACCCTCTGCAGAGGCAGAGGAGGCTTTGCAGAGGACAGCGACTGGATGACTCCAAATAGGAATGTCACACAATCGTCCTAAAAATCTAAGAAATCACCCTCCTCCGGTGAACATGCAGATGAATTTGAAAGGGTTGCAGCATTGATCTCCCTGCCTTATTCCTTGGCCGGACCAGTGAAATGGTTAGAGGTGTGTTGGAACATTAGAGAAAATGATGGTCTGAGCTGATGGGAGAGGGAATGTGGTTTGGAAAGCCTTCTTCAGCTCAAAGAATAAGCAGCAAGTGGAGGAAGGAGGATCAGATGGCTCTTCAATCAGGCCCTCTCTCTGATCTGCTTCCCCGCAGAAGTGTGGAAGGGCTTTCTATCAACAGGACCACCCAGTTTGTTTAAGAGTGCACCTCCCATCCTTGCACAGACTCACTTAACACATGCAGGCTGTAACACCCGCTAACACTTTCAGGCATCCAGTCTTTTAGAAAGGGTCCTTCTGAAGGCGCTGTGTGCAGCACACCTCTGTAGGATCTTGCAGCGTGGAGAAGGAACACGTATATAGCAAGGAGAAAATGCAACTAGGTTCTGGCTATGGGAACCATAGCAGCTACAAACCACCTTTACTTCATCTCTGTTTTCTAGCCCTCTGAAGACCGTGAATGTGTGGATTCCATCGCTCATCTCTGCGATGAGTGGACCATTTCACACGTTTCGCTATCTCCAACTCAGAGCTGAGAAGAGAGCTTGCAAAAGGTATTAGATTATAAATAATAGCTAGCAAAACGTACAGCCTTCAGCCTGAAGGAAACTGTTGAGCCAAACTCCCAGGGGTGAATGTGAATCTCTCCCCGAAAGACAGAAACAGAGCTGACTGAATGCACTGCCCCAAGATGGGGTCGGCCGCTGGAGGAGTTTCATCTGCAAAATAAGGCTGTGGCCACTGTGAGCCTGCAGTGGGAGCTTCCAGTGGTGTCCACTTCTTTGTTTACATTTTTGTTTAAAAGGCAGGTGGCTACCTCTTCCTGTATAATTAACTTTCTGGCTTCCAGTTTTTTAGTGTACACCATAAAAATGACATTTGAATTCCTTATTTTTCTTCAACTTATCCTCAGTTCTGTTTAAAAAGCTGACACTGAAGAATGAGGCAAATCAATATTTAAAGAAAAAGAAGACTGTGAAATCAGACCTAGAGCTCTTGCCCTGTGCCCAGCTTCATCTTCCTGTGACCTGCGGCCTTCAGAGGGCTTCCCTGGCCACCCTGCGCTTCTACAGATTTCCCAAAATAATGGAGACAACCTTCTCTTATGCTGTACCACTCTCTTGTTTATTAATAATTGCTAATACCATTGAGCACAGCCTATTCATAAAGCTCTGTAATGGGTTTTACCTTGTTTGATTTAGCTATTTCACTTAATTGTACTTGGGACGCTTTTCTGTAAAAGCAGGCATATGCAAGGTATGGCTTTTGCCGGACATACTCTGTAGCATCATCCCAACCATCTTTTCAGATAGCACACAGGTAACTAAGTGTTGGGAGGGCAAGAAAGCACAGTGCTGTGGCTTATGGATCGATGTCTCCCAAGAGCCTCAGAAGCTCCCTGGGGCTTCGGAAGAGAATTGGACGGTCAGGATGGTACCACTAAATGTCAGGAGGTGGATCCTGGTCAGGGTGTTATTGGGGTTCCGGGGTGCTATGGACTCCTTCTAGACATTATTGCCAGGTGTTTGTTGTCCTGAATAAAGAATTGAGCAAAATAAAAGGTAGTGAAGTTTCACACTTATTACAGGTAGAAAAGAACACAGCCCTTCACAGAGGTCACGGGGCCATGTGGCCTCTTTTATACACCCATTCTGCCCTACGTCATCCTATCAAAAATCTCCTTGATCTCATGCCGGAAGAACTGAAGATAGCATTTTCTGATTGGTTGTAGGTGCAGGACCTGTACGATGAACAGGCAGGCCACGCCCATTGTCCAGATGGCTGGCCACTCCCTGGCCACTCCTGCTTCAAGGGAGGCAAGCTGACCCAGAAGAGTTTATCTCCTTTCCAGGTCCGCCCTTCGCCTGTGCCTCCCTTCAGCCATAATATTAGTATCTCTCCTCCTCCAGGCCACTCTGCCATGTTGGCCTTGCCCTGTGGTCTGAAGATGCCGGACGTGACAGTTAACCTGAGCCACAATAAATCTCTCCTCCTTTACATTGTGGGTGTTGGATGATTTCACACTGTGAGATGGAAAGTGGCTAAGACCATAAGAGTATCAATGCCTTTAATAGATTATTTGACCTTATTTTCAAACCAAACAGTGTATTTGTAAGCTTTACATTTCCGTTCTGTAGAGCAATTATGACTTCTCAAGTGATGTACTTATCGCAGCATTAACTAGCTTCTCCCTCTGTCACATGCTAAAATGACAATTTTGGGTGATAATTGTGTTAACTCTTTGTTAATCCAAAATATTGCCATAAATTAGTTCAAGGGTAAATGCTTTATCAAGGAAAAATTAAAATAAATTTAACTTGTTTAAAATATATCATACAAAAAGTCTTAAAGTATGTTCACTCTCTGAAAACTAACATTTTGTGTATGATTTTTTTAAATGAAAAAAATTTAAAGAAAGGAAAAAATAAAGCTGTCATTCTTGGCCTGGTGTAGTGGTACACACTTATAATTCCAGTACTCTTATAGGCTGAGGCAGGAATATTTGAAGTACAAGGCCATCCTGGACAAATTAGTGACTTAGTGAGACCCTAATCTCAAAATAAAAAAAAAAAAAATATTGCTGAGGATGTAACTCAGTATCAGAGCTCGAAGTTCGGTTCTGCAGTACTACACAAATAAATAATAAATAAATGGGGCCGGGGATTTAGCTCAGTGGTTTGGTGGCCTGCCTTGCAAGCGCAAGGACCTGAGTTCAATCCCTGGTACCAAAATAAATAAATAAATAAACAAACAAACAAATAAATAAATAAAACTAAAAAGTTTTTACTCCAAACAAGACAATGAATAAACATTTTTATGTATCAGTTACTGAAGGGAAAATTAATATATTAAAATATATTTTTAAAATTTCTAGTTCTTTTGATTCTATTAGCTTTGTGACAAATAACACAGCATAAAACTCCCCATCTTCGCCAATTTTCAAGGGTATAGTTCAATAGTTTTAAGCATGTTCACGTTGCTATGAAAGAGAACTGCAGGATGTTTGCTCTTGTATACTTGAAAATCTATACTTGAAATAATAACGCTGCTAATCCACTCTCATGGTAAACATTTTTCTTTTGGTTTCTATGAATTTGACTGTTTTAAGTACCTAGATAAGTGGAATTTTACAGCATTTGTCCTTACAAATCATACAATATTTGTATTTAGTATAATGTCTTCAAAGTTCATCTGTGTTACAACATGAGAAAGGATTTGTTTCCCTTTGCAAGCTGAAAGATGACTATAATTTACTATATAATGTAACTACACAATATTACTGCATACACCATAATATATCATATATAACAAGGCAGAAGTAACATATATAAGGTGGCATATATAGTATATGCACATAGCTATGCCCCATTTTATCCATTAATTTATCAGGAAATATTTGCTGCACCTCTTGATACACTGATATGAATAGTGCTGCCATGAACCCAATTATGTGAATATCTCTTTGACCCCTCATGGTGGGATGGGATGGCAGTTCTACTTTTAATTTACTGAATCATCTCCATACTTTTTTATATCAGTTGCACCATTTTACCATTCCACAAGAGTACATAGACCTCTGATCTCTCTGCCTCCTCACTAAGGCCCAAGACATGCTTTCTGTGTTTAGTTTTTGTTTCTTATCTATGAAAGTAGCCAACCCACAGATGTGTTCTGATGTCTCTTGGTGGTTTGGGTTTGTTCTTATGGAGTAGAAATTCAGAGCATCTTGGCTTAAGCTGTGTGGCCATTTCCATAATGTTTTTAGAGAAATATGTACTCAAGTTTTTTGTTAACTTCTGACATCAGTTTATTTCCATAACAAATTCTTCTGATGGAGTTGTCATTCTCCTCCTATAGTAGATTTATCAAATATATAATATGCAAATATTCCATCGCCTTCTATTGGTTGCTTTAGCACTGTGTCAACTGATTTCCTCATAGCACAAAAAGTTTTACTTTGATGCTACTCCATTTGCCTGTTTGATTTTGTTACATGCTCTTTTTGTATCAAAGTCAATTTATCTTTGTCAAATCCAATGTCATAAAGTTCTCCCCTATGTTTTTAACCAGGAGTTTCATACCTTTAGGTCTTATATTCAGATTTTACTTTGGTGTGAGTTTATTTTTATGTATGGTTTAAGAAAAGAATTTTTTTTCACTCTTTGCACGTGTTGTGTGTCCCGTTTCCCATTGCCATCTGTTGAAGGCACACACCTTCATTCAGTAGTGTCGATGCCATTATCAGATGGTATCTGATGGAAGGGCTGATCCCTGGCCTCTTTAATCTAGTCCTTGGGTCTAGCTGTCTGTTTTTATGCCAGTCCCACACTGTTTTTGTTATTATAGCTTTAAAATGAACATTGAAATCAGAAACTATGAACTTTTCAATTTTTTTCATTTTCAAAATTCTTTTGGTTATTGAAATTCCTTCAGATTCCCTATGAATTTTAGGATATATATATTTTTTTGTCTCTGAAAAAAACTGTCCTTTGTATTTTGACCAAGTTTGTGCTGACTTATAAATTTATTCAGGTAACATGGACACCTTAGCAATATTGTCTCTTATCTCATGCATAGGATGTGCCTCTTCATTTGTTTTACTTTCTTCAGTTTCTTTCACACATCTGTGTAACAAGGGCCCACAAGCGCACATCCCTAGCCAGTTAGGGACTGGGCGCAGAGCAGGAGGTGAACAGCCTTCTGAAGAAGCTTCTTCTGCGTGTCCAGCTACTCCCATCACTTGCTTTGCCCTGAGCTCACCACGTATCAGGTCAGCAGCAGCATAGACTCTACTAGGAGCACAGACCCTACTGAAGTGCACACATGAAGGGGTGTAGGTGGTGAATTCCTTGTGAGAATCTAATGGTTGATGGTCTGAGGTTTGATGTGAGGCTGTGATGCTAGTAATGAGGAATGTAAATATTATACCTGGCAAACATATACTAATAATTACAAAACTGAAAACACCTCCCCCACTTGTAGAACTGATCCCTCATGCCAACAAGTTAGTTTTCAGGCTACAATACTTTTGTCTCCATGGTTAAGTTTATTTCTAAGCATTTGATTATTTTTCATGCTATTTTACTTTTTTTTAGCTGTTGCCCTGACTTATTGAAAATTACAGCATAGCAGAAAGATTCAGACAGCTCCAAGTGGTGTTTTGAAGTTGATCCCAATGGTAGGCTGTGTGACCTGCAGGTTGGAGAGGCTGCCAAAGTCCAAAAACTTCTGCATTTCCTCAGTGTCGGGAACTATTTCAGTGATCTGATCCAAGGCTGAAACCTCAAAGACATAATGATCTCTCCTTTCTCTCTCCTCCTCCTGCAGCTTGATGGAGATCCCCTCACGGGGCGTCTCTGAGGCTGCTTCATCAGATATGTGACATATCCTGCTATCTTGTTGTGAAGCCTCTTGCAGGGGATGATGGCGATGTCCTCGCACACACACTTGTTGGTGTGGAAATCATTGCCCAGGTGCGTGTAGTACTTCTCTATGATGACCCGGGGTTCCTTCCTCACTGTCTTGGTGAGAACGCGGCCCACATTGGTGGGTCCCAGGGAAAGAGGAGGGCATCATGCTATATTTTTTTGTTGGGGGGTACCGGGGATTGAACTCAGGTCCTTGTGCTTGCAAGGCAGCCCACCAAACCACTGAACTAAATCCCCGGCCCTACGTCATGATATTTTAAATGGAATAATTTTCCTAATTCTTTTTTTTTTTTTCAGATTGCTCCTTGTGCATAGAAGTCCAGCTGAGTTTTTTTTTTTATGAAGTACATTGATTTTATATCTTGCAGCTACATGGAATGTGTTTATTGGATCTAACCAGGATGTTCCTGCATGTGTATGCAAGATCTTTAAGTTTTCTACATATAAAATCATAATATCTATGAACAGAAATAATTGCCTTTTCCTTTCCAATTTGCATGATTTGTCTTTTCCTTTCCTGTACCTTTGACCAGCAACTCTAACGTTATGCTCAATAGAAGTGGTCAGTGCAATGTTCTTGCTTTGTTCAGAAAAAAATATTTCAGTCTGATTTTAACTCTGGGGTTTGTAGAAATAAATTCTGAAGTATTAGTACTTCCTTTACTGGGCAATGTTTCACTGTTTCTTTATGCATTCTAAAATTTTATGGAAATTCAGCATTTGAAAAAACAAATCCCCCCTCTTCCAGTCTTTGGAAATTTTTTCATTGGTTTTGCGTTTTGGGCTTTGTGGGATTTTGAGACAAGGTCCCTCTATGTATTTCAGACTGACCTTGAACTCACCTTGTAATCCAAGTTGACCTCAGACTCACAGCAATCCTCCTGTTTCAGCCTCCCAAGTGCTGGGAGTACAATCTTGTGCACCATGTCCAACTCCCTTCTATTCTTAGCATAATGACTCTGTGCAAAATAGACCTTCTCCTTAAAGCACCGGAGGACATATAACTGAGGACCTACCACTTCTCAAACCCTTTTCTAACCTCCTACTTGGTCTGCCAGAAGAGCTGTACCTCCAGCATGCTGCTGGCCTCTTTTCCAACTTCTACACCATGTCTGTCAGTGCTCCAAGGCACACCACACCGAATACAGTTAGTTGCAGTGCTTCAGTCAAGCCAGAAAGTCAAATGCATGACCCACTCTTGAACACTCTGGAAGGAGGAGTCCCAGAGCCTGGGATCCCATCGTTCCCTCTGTGACAGCAGGAGTGACACTGAAAAAGTTTCCAAGCAGTGCAATATTTCCTTCTCACCCCCAGATCCTGTCAAGTGTGCAAGAGAGTTGTTGCAGGGGTGTCCCAGAGTACACAGTGCTGTGAACGCTATCACTAGGGGACACGGAGCTGCTGCAGATTTCAGTCATCATCATGCTGAGGGCGCTCCTTGCCTAACGCACTTTGAAGTGCTGAAACTCAAAATGATACGTCCTTTTGATGAATCCAGCCCTGTCAGCCTTATGAGCTAAACGGCTTTTTCCTTGGCTATATCCTTTCTTTGAAATTCTACTTTCTTTTGATGTTAATCTTAATATACCAGTCCAGATTTGTTCCAATTACTATTCATGTGATATGTTTTCTATACTTTGATTTTTACTCTTTCGTATCATATTTAGCATTAATAATGTCTGTAATACTTTGTATAGATGGAGATTTTCTACGGATTTCTTTTTTCTTGTACTTGAAGGGATTCTTTTACTATTTCTTAAAACCTGTGTCTATAGTTGATAAATTCTTTCACGTTTTATATATTTGAAAGGAGTCTTTTTATTTCTTCTTCTTTTATGAAAGACACATTTTTACCTGACATAGGATTCTACCTTGATAGATGTTTTTCCTTATGTACATGAAACAGCTCGTCCTACTCTCTTCTCACTTGCATCGACCCCAGTGGTAAAACGGCTGTCATTTCAATATTTGTCTCTACGTACATGCATCCCAGCTGAACAGGCCAAAGTCTATGTATCCCTAATTCTGCACAAATTATTAGCTATTTATATGCTTTCTTCATTTATTTTTGTTGAGCTTCTTGAACTTCCTGTCACTGTAGGACTGGTTTTCATCAACTTTGGAAACACTTGGGCCATTGTATCTGTAACCGTTTTTTACATGCTCCCCTTCCTCTCTTTCCTCTTCTTCAAGAGTTCCATGGCTGCCTGACGTTACACATTAGCACATTAATATTCTCTTCACTTTTACTATGATAAGCACCATTAAACATTTTACTCTGCATAATTCTTGGTGTGTGTTCTGGCATATTTTTTAAATTGAGTTTATTGGTACATCTTAAGTGTACAGTATAGTTACATTCATTATTGGGATCTTGTACCTCTACATGACAGCTCTTGGTTTTCATTTTTTCCCCTTGCCCCTGCCCTCCCTTCACCCCCTCCTCCCCTTCCCATTTACAAACACTTTATTTCTATCTTTTCATTTTCTCACATTTTTTTTCTTTTCCTTTATTACCTTTCCCCTACCCTTCTTTCCCTACACCTTTAGCCCCTTTTCTTCCCATTTCACAATGTCAGTTATCTCATTAGGATCTTATGTACTATTGCAACTTATTCACACCAGAGAGACTATTCGGTATTTACACATGTGTAACTTATTTATTTCACTTAGGAGAATATCCTCAATATGTATCCATTTTCCTATGAATGAGTCTAATTTATCATTCTCTAGGGTGGAGCAATACTCCATTTTATAGAAAAACCACATCTTCTTTATCTAGTCTCCAACTGATGGGCAAATGGGCTGTTTCCAAGTTTTAGCTATTACAAACTGTGCCACTATAAACATAGGTGTGCTTATATCACTGTGATATGATTTTTTAAATTCTTTTGGAAAGATACCCAGGAGAGGCATGGCTGGGTCAAATGGAACCTCTAGTCTCAGCTCTTTGAGGTATCTCCATATTGATTTCCATCATGTTTGCACTAGTCTGCACTCCCACCAACAGTGGAAAAGGGTTCCTTTCTCCCCACAACCCCGCCAACATTTGTTATCTGTTCATTTCTTGATAGCAGCCATTCTTTGTGAGGCATAATCTCAGTGTTGTTTTCATCTGCATCTCTCCAATGACCAATGATGCGGAACGTTTTTGCATGTATTTACTTGCTGCTTTTACTTCTTTGTCTGAGAAATGTCTTTTCATTTCAGATGCCCATTTATGAATCAGGTATTTATATTTGGGGGGATGATTGTTTTGAGTTCTTTATATATTCTAGATAATAGTCCTTTGTCTGAGAAGCAGCTGGTAAAAATTTTTTCCCACATTGTAGGTTATCTCTTAGTTCTGTTGATGGTTTCTTTTGCAGTGCAGAAGCTTTTTAATAAGATGAGATCCCAGTTAGTGATTCTTTCTGCTAGTTCCCATGCTACTGAGGATTTGTTCATAAAGTCTTTTCCTATGCCAATGTCTTTAAGAGTTCCGCCTAACTTATCTTCCAGCAAGTTTAGTGTTTCTGTTTTAATATTTAAATCTTTAATCCACTTGGATTTTAGTTTAGTACATGGTGAAAGGTAAGGGTCTAGTTTTAATCTTTGGCAGGTTGAAATCTAGTTTTTCCAACACCATTTATTGAAGAGGCTATCTTTCCTCCAGTGGAAATTGTCAGCACCTTTGTCAAACATGAGGCAGCTGAATGCATCTGGATTTGTTTTTTTGTCTTCCAATCTGTTCCACTGATCCTCAGGCCTGTTTCTTTGCCAGTGCCATGCTGTTTTTATCACAGTAGCTTTGTAGTATAGTTTCAAATTGGCAATTGTTATACCCTCTACCATGCCTCTGTTGCCTAGGATAGCTTTTGCTATTCTAGGTCTCTTATGATTCCAAATGAATTTTTGGATTCTTTTTTCTATGTAAAATATAGTGTTGGAATTTCAATTGGCATTGCATTGAATCTGTAAATCATTTTTGGTAGTAGGGCCATTTTCACTATGTTGATCCTTCCTACCAAGGAGCAGGGGATATATTTCCATTTTCTTATATCCTCTTTGATCTCTTTTTTCAAAGTGCTGTAGTTTTCAGTGTAGAGGTCTTTTGCTTTTGTTAGATTGATTCCTAGATACTTCATTTTTTTGGATGCTGTTGTGAAAGGAATTGTTTCCCTAATTTCTCTCTCGGTGAGTCTGTTAGTTGTGTACAAGAAGGCTATTGATTTTTGAGTGTTGACCTTGTATCCAGCTACTCTGCTAAAAGTGACAATTAAGTTTAGAAGTCTTTGGTGGAGTTTTTTAGGTCTTCAATGGAGAGTACAATATTGTCATCAAATAATTACGGTTTAACTTCTTCCTTTCCTAGCTTGCTTTAATTTCCTTCCCTTGTATAATTGCTGTGGCTAATGTTTCCAGAACTACATCAAAGAGGAGTCGTGTTAGGGGGCACCCTCATCTCGTTCCTGATTTTAAAGTGAAAGTTTTCAGTTTTTGGCCATTTAATATGATGTTGGCTGTTGGTTTTTCATAGATAACCTTTATTAAGTTGAGGTATAGACCATCTATTCTAATTTTTACAGGGTTTTTATCATGAATGGGTGTTGAATTTTGTCAAATGCTTTTTCTGCATCTATAGAGAGGAACATACAGTTTTTGTCCTTGACTTTGTTAATATGGTGTATTACATTTATTGACTTACATATGTTGAACCATCCTTGCAACCCTGCAATAAATCTGACTTGGTCAGGATGTATGATCTTCTTGATGATCCTCTGTATTCTGTTTGCTAGTATCTGATTAAGGAATTTTTACATCTATATTCATTAAGAAGGTTGGCCTGTAGTTCTCTTTTTTAGTTGCGTCTTTCCCTGTTTTGGGAATCAAAGTGATACTTGCTGCCAGGAATGAATTTGGAAGTATTGCTTCCCTTTCAATTTTATTGAAAAGTTTGAAGAGTAAAGGCAGTAGTTCTCTAAATGTCTTGTAAAATTCAGCAGTGAATCCACCAGGACCTGGGCTTTTCTTTGTTGGTAAGTTTTTAATTACATTTTCAATTTCACTGATTATAATCGGGGTGTTTAAAATTTTTTTATCACCTTTGTTCAAATTTGGTAATTCATAAGTATCTAAAAATCTGTCCATTTCTTTTGTGTTTTCCATTTTATTAGAGTACAGGTTCTCAAAGTAGTTATTAATGATCCTCTCAATTTGTTGGATCTGTTGTGACTTCACCTTTTTCATTCCTGATTGTATGGATCTGATCCTTTTCTTTCCTTTTTTTTTTTTTTGATAAGGTTTGCTAAGGGTTTACTGATTTTATTTATTCTTTCAAAAAACTGACTCTTTGATTCATTTATTTTTATATCATTTTCCTAGTTTCTATTGCATTGATTTCTGCTCTAATCTTTATAATTTCCTCTCTTGTTCAAGCTTTGATTTTTTTCTTGCTCTTATTTTTCTAGGAGTCTAAGATTCATCATTAGGCTGTTTATCTGAGCTTGCTCTGTAATCCTAGCATGGGCATTCAGTGCTATGAATTTTCCACATAGAACTGCTTTCATTGTGTCCCATAGATTTCTGTATGTTGTATTGGCATTTTCATTTATTTGTAAAAACTGTCTAATTTATGCTTTAATTTCCTCTGTCATCCATTGATTGTTCAGAGAGTGTTGTTCAATTTCCATGTGTTTGTGAAGTTCCTACGGTTTCCCATGCTATTGATCTCCAGCTTGATTACACTATGATCTGAAAATATACAGGGGATAAGCTCTATTATTTTGCTCTTATTCAGACCTGTTCTGTGAGCTAGTATGTATTCTATCTTAGAGAATGACCCATGTGCAGCCAAAAAGAATGTATATTCTGATTTTGTGGGATGGAACACTCTATAGACGTCTATTAAGTCCATGCGTTCAAATGCTTGGCTGAGTTCTAGTATTCTGTTATTGATTTTCTGCCTAGATGATCTGTCTATTTATGATAGTGGGGTATTTAGATCACCCGCTACAATTGTATTACTGCTTATTTGGTTTTTTATGTTACTTATTATTTGTTTTGTATAGTTGGAGGCTTTAATATTTGGTACATACATGTTTATGATTGTCATCTCTTCCTCTTGAATTGTTCCCTTTATAAGGATATAGTGGGCTTCTTTGTCTCTCTTAATCAGTTTTGGTTTGAAATTTCCTTTTCTGTGAATAAGATTGCTACTCCTGCTTTATTCTGGGCTCCCGTCTCATGAATTGTTTTCCATCCTTTCACTTTCAGTCTATGGGCTTCTTTTTGCACTAGGTGTGTTTCTTGTATACAACATATTGTTGTATTTTGCTTCTTAATCCATTCTGCCAGTCTATTTCTCTTGATTGGTGAATTGAGGTCATTGACATTGATGGTTATAACTGATATATACTAACTTATTATTGTCGTCTTATTGTCCTTTTGTTGACTTTTTTTAATTTTTGCCCTCTCCTTTTAATTTCTTGCCTTGCCTATTTGATTTGGTCTGTTGGACCTCATGGTGTTGTGACCTTCATCATCTTTTTCTAGGATATTGTTTAGAATTCCTTGTAGTGGTAGTGCTGGTTTGTTGTTCATGAAGTTCCTCAGCTGTTCTTTGTCATGAAAGTATCTTATTTCCCCGTGCATTTTGAAAGAGAGTTTTGCAGGATACGTCAGTCTAGGTTGGAGGTTTTTTTCTTTTAGGATTTGAAATACCTCACTCCAGGCTCTACTTGACCTGAGGGTTTGTGTTGAAAAGTCTGCTGTGATTCTGATCGACTTTCCTTTGCGTGTGATTTGTTTTGTTGTTGTTGTTGTTGTTGTTGTTGTTGTTGTTTGTTTCTCTTACTGCTTGTAGTATTTTGTTCTTCTGTTGGATTTCTGGTATCTTGATTATTATATGTCTAGGTGTAGATTTTTTTTTTTTATCATGGCTAGTTGGACTCCTATATGCCTCACTTATCTGTATGAGTAATTCTTCCCTTCTGTTTGGGAAGTTTTCTGTCATTAATTCTGTGAACAGTATTTTAAAGTCATTTGTATTTTCTTCTGCTGCTTCGTGGATTCCTATCAGTCTTAGGTTATTCTTCTTTGCATCGTCTAAGAGTTGTTGGATGATTTCTCATGTTCCCTTCCTGTTTTTAAGAGATCTCTCTTTTCACAGTCACTGACTGCAATCTTATCTTCTATATCTGAAATTCTACCTTTGCAACCTTTTATTCTGTTGCCTACACTTTCAATAGCATTTTTAATCTCCAGATATCTGTTTGTATCTGTTTTATGGATTCCATTTCTTTCCTCTGTTCAGCATTCATTGTTTCCCTTTTTTTCTTATGCTGAGCCTTCATGACCTCTATCATGGTCCTGAACTCATCTATTTTTTTCTCAGTTTCTGTTCTGGAGTCTCGGATCATGACTTCTGTCTTACTCACCATCTCTATGGTTATCTGGGAAATTATTTCTGTTTTGAATTTTTCTAGAGCCTGAGTGATCTGTTTTGTTACTTCCTGTGCTGTGGGTTCAGGGTGTCCTCCTATTTAACCATCAGACTTTTCATTCTCATTTTCCCTACTGTTTGCCATTAGTGAACTGGAAGTCTGTCTTTGTGTCTTGCTTAAGTGTTTTCTCATTTTTATTTTTGTTGTTGGGTTGTCCTTGGTTTAATTTCTGGGTTATTACTTAAATCTTCCTGATATAGTTGCGCTTTGGCTTTTGAGTCTCTAATGACTCAGACATTCTCATTCTCATTTTCATAATATCAGAGAAAACAACTCATTAAATCAATCACAATCCTTTATCCCACTTAATACAATCAGCAGCACAATAGGATCAATCACAACTTTCAAACTGATCATTTTTGGTAGACATTAATCTATCACCTTTAAACCATGTGAATTAAGTTAAAATCAAGAATCAGCCCAAAATATATTTGCAGTGAATACACTTTTCAGTATAGAATCTTTACCATTTACAATGGGGGCTTAGACAGAGTTAGGACCAAAGGAGTAGATAAGTGAAAGAATTGGGGAAGATTTCAAGTGAAGCCAGAGGGCATAGAATGACCATACAATCTTTAGGAAACTATTAAATTCAACAGGGATAGACAGAGTGCAAGAATAAGGACAATAATATATCCATTTAACAGTAATAGGGGCTCACTTTCCCTTGAAACTATTGAACCCTGAGTGAGGTAAAATGACAGAAGAAAAGAACATAAAGAAAAATGATGAAAATAAAGTGTTTGTAGATGGGGAGGGGAGGAGGGGGTGAAGGGAGGGCAGAGGTAATGGGAAAAAATGAGAATCAAGACCTGTCATGTAGAGGTACAAGATCCCAACAATGAATGTAACTGTACCGTATCCCTAAAATGTACCAATAAACTCAATTAAAGCTGCAAAAAAATGATAAAAGAAGTCTGAGTTAGGGCAGGAACAGGAACAGAAAGGGAGATGATGGATAATATGGTGGAGCAAGAGACTGAGTTGGAGAAAGAAGACAGAAAAAAGAAATAATTTGCAGAGTGGAATGAGGAAAAGAAAGAAAAAATGACTTTGAAGAGCTTCTTTCATACTGTATCTCTGCTGTCATAATATACCACATAGACAGCCATGTGCAGAACCAAGTCCTCTGATCTCAGCTAGCTAGTGGCAGATCCCACAACTCAGACTGACCTCAGGTCACAAGCCCAAATTGAGTTCCCCGATCTGCAGGGTTGAACTCCACACAGTTCTATTACAGGTTTCCCATGCCCTTTCTTCAAAGATGTTCAAAGTTGGGAGCTCAGAAAAATACCCTTTATGACCACCTATGCCTCTGAAGAGTGGGTCCAAGAACTGGCCCAATCAGGAGGTCTGAGAGTGGGTGGGGGGTTCTGAGGCACCCATGCATGGCTAACTTCCTTGCTGGAGCTGATGGCTGGAGCTGGTGGTGGAGCAGGCAGGGGAGGGTGTGGGCTACCCGGTCCCACAAAATGGGCCAAAGCAGGCCAGAGGGAGAGCAGATCTCTGTGTGGTCTTCCATGTCTTGCCTTCCTCGCTGGGATGTTCTGGCATATATTTAAAGAGAAATTTCTTGGAATAATCAAAAAAATATATGTGTAATTTTAAATCTTAAATGTGCAAAATACACAAAAATAGAAGGAAAAACAAAATCTTTTGTTATTGTATTTGGGGAAGGGATACTGGTTAATTTTTATTTCTTTACATATTTCAATATCTAAATGGTTTTGTACAATAAATATAACCAAATAAACTTGTAAAAACAAAAATTTATTTTCACTTTTAAAAGTATATTTTCTCTCACTTTTATTTTGGGTAGATTGGATTGTTTTATTGTAAACTTTAGTCTTCTTTTTTTCCACTGGCTACTTTAATATTAATCCCAGTGCATAAGTTTCACATCTGAATCAGTTTCGTTTTTATTTCCAGAAGTTTTATTTGACATATATTTATTTATTATTTTTGCATCTTCTACATCTGTAGCTAACTTAATGATTCCCAAGATATTGCTATAATAAGTGTTGTGATATCCTGGACTACTGACTCTGTTGTTTCTGTCTGTTTTGAATTAATTTCAGATTTTGGATTTTGTTATAGCATTTACCTTCTTTTCTAAGTCACTGTTAATTTTCTTATTTCTTACTTTTAGAAGGCATGTATTTGGAAAATATTCTAGAGTGAACTTTAGTGATTTTCTATTCTCATTAGTGTTCTAGCTCTTTATTCTTGAGTTCATTTAAGTTCATGGGAGTTGCATGTGACATTTTGGACCTTGCCTTTATGATTTCTTAGGTGGGTCTGGAACAGGGCTAAAATTATGATTAACTATCATTAGTGAGGCAAAACCCTTCTCAGTGCGCCCTTCAGGATTCAATGAATTATGAAGGCTCCTGGTCCTTGTACTGCTCCTTTCCTTGTGTGGCTGCAGGGCACTTTGCCTCTCTTGGTTTCAGATAATTTCTTTTTCTTGGTAATTCTCCCATGCAAGTGCCAAACAGTACTCAGCTGAATACTGAAGAGAGCTCTGACAAATACCTGATTTCCTCTCTCTCATCTCAACTTCAGGTTTGCACTGACTTCTACCTGTGTTCTTACACAACTTGGAAACTCTGCCAAATGACAGCAGGGAAAATGGCAGCATTAACGTTGTTTATTTATAACCTCCCAGGGATAAGTGTCGTTTGTTTCCTGATGTAAAGTGCTGTGCAAAACATTGCATTATGTGTTTTATCCATTTTCATTTTTTTCCCAGTGAGACAGCATATGTGTTTCTTGTTAATGCACCTTGTACTCAATCTTCCGAAATGTCCTTTCCTTCATAGTGCTTGCATTTTTTACTTTATCCCTCATTAAATGGTCTGTTACCTGAATAACATGAAGTCTACAGCCACAATATTTTTTTGTAGCTTTTAAAAGTATTTCAATACTGTCTCAATTAGATGAGGAGATGGCTCCATATTGTGTATGAAGAGATTTATAATTTTCAAGGTTATTTTATTTGAATGACAATAGTAAAAGAACAATGACAGGTCTATGAAACTCACAAGGGATGATATTTGCAAATGAGAAAACTAAAGAGTAGATCTTCCTGGAAAATAAATTGGCAACAATGAAACCAGAATCTTTTGCCAAATAAATGGACATTAAAAAGGCATTATCAGCTTCTGGCACTTGTAGGAATAAATTTTTATCCAAAAGCTTGCCTCAACAAAATCTTTGTCCTCTAAAGTATTCACAACAGAAAAACTGTATAAGGAGCCAATGACACACTGGAAATCTATCTTCCTTTTAAGCATATTGAAAGCATTTCATGAACTAAAAACGTGAAACCATTAACAAATATGCATCTAGTTTTTAGCAGAACTGGATTCAACTTTAGGAATGCTCCTTCTGATCAAGAGTCAAGCACACATTTTGAGAACCATGTATTTTCAGAGATTCTTTGGGAAATAATTGTTTTAGTAGGGTTTTCCCAAAGCAGAGACACAGTATCAGGCATCTACAACTTAATGGAAGTGAGGTTAGCTTGCCCCAGATTTCAATCAAAGATCAGGAGGGTGCGAAGCAGAGACGTGGTAGAACGCTATGGTGGGTTAAGCTGCTCTATTCACACTGGCCAGGAAAAAGCAGGAGAACAGAGAGGACTGAAAAAGGAACCATGCATGACGCTCAGGAACCGCATAACCCACATAGACATACACAGGAGTGTGAGCCACTGCTTTCTTAGGTGTCTTTTACTCCAGTGAAGTGGGCAGGGCAGGAGTAAGGGTCACACTTATCCAATAAAACAACACATTCTCTTTGGAGATCAGCTTAGAGTTTTGGCTACTTTTTGCTCCTTTTTAGAATTGGAAGACAAAGATGGGTAATGTGATTCATTCTGTTGACAAGATGTTTTAATCAACTGATAACACAATATCAAGGATTTGTGTTTGCCTATATTAGATTCAAGCACTGTGATATTCTCTCTGACAATCTGCGTACTATGTTTTTTGTTTTGTTTTGTTTTGTTTTGTTTTTTGCAAGACAAATTTACTATATGCAATTTCCTGGGAAGGATTTTTGATGCCTTCTGAAAGTGTCTTCATGTCTGAATCTTGGTTTCATCAAGAAAGAAACAATAGTAGTTATGAAATCAAACCGTGATTACTAATATTTTGGTGAAACAAAGCAATTTGCGAGATAACCCTGCTATTTTACATCTGTAAATATCTATGCTTTTTAATTTACTAGATGCAATAACCATTGCTATAGCTGATGAACAGTTTTAAGCATTAATTAGAAAGAATCAGTCTTAGTTATCACTGTTTGTGACTGAACACAGAAGTCAACCGCATAAATACAAGGCAAAGGGCCAAAGGGCACACACAGACTACACGGGACAGTTGCTGCACGTTGCAGAGGAAGTGTGCCCAACAGCAAGTGGGCGGTAATATGGAGAGTTTCTCCTAGACAAAGCCTTCATGAAAAATGAAAGTTAATGATTTTAATGATCCCTGTGTAGATTTCAGGAATTTCATTACAGAGAGAGTAAGTAGGAAGCTAGGATCCAATTTCTGTCTGTCCTATACATGGAAGAGACCTGACACTTATCTCCAACCTCACTCAATGGAGACAATGTCATGGTTCAAGGCCATGTGGGCCCCTGCTCTCTTTCAGGGCTACCTGCCACCTTTGTCCTTTCCATCAACCCCTGAAGCAATCATCAGGTAACTAACTGCCTGCGAGATGTTCTAAACCTACGAGTACAAGCCACAGGTATGCACAGCGTGTGCATTTCATTTGCTCCACAGGTGAGATCCAGCCACCAGCACAAGGCAGTGGGTGAGCACAACAATTTGGCCTCAATTCAAGGTTGTGTTCACTTCAGTTTACTGCTAAACCGCAATTAAGGAGAGCACAGGATATATGCTAGTGGAGCATAAAAGTGAACAGATGTAGCTTCCTAATCCATGCTTGCTGGAAGAGTGCCCGGAGTTCCCGGTCAGTGCAGCTGGGTGGAGGCAAGAACAGACCAGTTTGGGGTTCACGCTGCAAGCTACACCACCGACTCCTAAGTCTCCACGGTCACCCTCTCCCCAGACTCTTGACCATCAGCTAAGTACTCCTTTTCCAGTCAAGAAACACTGAGTAAATAATCACTTTTTCTTTTCAGTCTAGACAAAGGCACACATTCTGTTCTCTGATATAAGTGATTTTTCTGCAAAGGATTTGAAAGAGATAATGAGAAATGAAGTTAGAATTCCATGAATTTTTTTCAGTACAACTAAACAAATTGACTGTGCATGTGTGTGTTTGTGTGTGTGCACAAATGCATGCACGTGCACAACATCTGGCATTGGAGGAACAAAATAAAAAACAAAGAATGTATTAGGGACTCTCCTTTAAAACCACTCAACATTTGGATTTTACTAGTGTAATTCAATTAGCTTACTTTCCTGCTTAAACAATTAAAATTTTGTGACCGTATTTTATTTTTTTCCTTTGACGATTAAGTGTCTGAAAAGCCACTCTGTGCTAAGACAGTCACTGTATCACACAGTATGCTTTATTAGAGATATAACATCAAACTACCCTCTTCCGAGCTGGTTGGTTTTATTGTTTAGATGTGTGTGCGTGTGTGTGTGTGTGTGTATGTGTGTCTACATATGCACTTCTTGGTTGATTATCTCCAAATACTAAGTGTATTCTGAAAAATTATTCCCTTCACACTTGATATTTGGGTTTGTTTAAGTAGTTATGGTCCTCAGAAAACATAACAACAGTTAAATGTGCTAGCTGTTATGTTCCATGGCGATTTTAGCAGATCATCCGTATCTCAGCACGGCTAGGGCTGCTACCTCTCATGGGCTGGCCAAAGAAAACACTGCACCTGAAAAATCCCACCATGGAGGCAAAGGGAGGAGTAGAAGGCGGAACTGCTGCTTCACATATTGCCTTTCACAGAACTATTTTAGAGCCAGATAATTTCACATCAGCCAGATAGCAATTGGAGAGAACAACGGGACAGTAATAGGATACATTTCATCCTAAACACTCAAAGTGCTTTCCATAGGGTGTTTGCATGCAACATAACTTCCTAACTGCAGTCTTCTTTTTTTTTCCATTAATTAAAGAGGCCACCGTGTCTAGGAAAGGAGATCATAGAACCAAATGTCATATGCCATAATCCCAGCCACGGCCCTCCCACCCCCAAGTCCTGATGAGTGACTCACAGGTGGGCAAACACAGGACAGGGAGTAGCTGATAGCAAGCGCCCATGGCAAGATTCAGACTGCATGTTTAGCCCATCGAATTTTATTTTGCAGGAATGTGAGCTGGGGATCTAACAGGAAATGGAGCCCTCAGCGGTGAGAGCTCCTGTCTGCTTCACGGGGCTCCCCAGACTGGCTCTTTCCCAAGGCCCTGCTGAGCCTGGAGGTCCCATGGGGCTTTCTCATTCTCCTGCTTATGGGACAGTGGTTTGCCTTGCTGAGAACCCACCTTTGATTACCATGCTAGGCTGCTCCCCCTACTCCTGGTGCTCTCATTTACCAACTGTCAAGCCCAGTGCGTCTCCCTCCTGCTGTTATTTCTGTGATCTCACTTTTGGTTCTGAAAGCCTGTGCACTCTAGGCTACTTTCACTTTAATAAACTTGGCCGCTGTTTCCTTGTAATGCTGCGCTACATTCACGCTAGGATCCCCTTCCTGCACCCCGTCACCAGCACTGACACCAGCACCCAGGTTCCGCTGGACTTTGGCCTCACAGGAACAAATCCATCTTTGCTTTCCCTTTGCCCCTGCACTCTTTGCAGAATCAGCCTGATGGCAACAGGCGTGATCATCCCCTGAACACATTCTCACTGCGTAACTTCTCACTCCACCAAAGCCACGCAGAAACACCTCCGTCTGGGTTTCCATCATAACAACTTTCTATCTCTTCCAAGCCTGCATGAACACAATCAGGTTCAGGGTTAGGGAGGGTGACAGGAGAAACGAGGCACCTACACACTGGTGGGTCCGCTTCTAGTCCATGGTCACAAACGCCCAGAGTGCTGCGTGCAGCTCTAACCACACCGCATTTCCCTACAGCCATCGCTCCCCGTCCTTCACCACTTCGCTTTCCCACCTTTTCCTGCGCTCTAAATTCCAACGCCTCCTCCTCCATTCTCACCCTGAGCTGGTTTCTTGAGTTTTGTTTCAGCTAAAATAGTAGCAGCACTTGGGAAATACTCCCACGAGCTGCAGAGGTGACAGATTCGAGTCTGCACATTTCGCCCCTGCCCCTCTACTGAGGGGGCCTCCCCTACACCTCCCGATGGCTCAGCCCCCAAAGTACCAGGGGCTCCGTCTTGTTGGGCCACTTACAGACCTTGCCAAAGTGATGCTCCCTCTTCCCCTTTGCATGAAGATGTTTTTCCTTCACCAGTAAATCCTGCTCAACACAGCACAAGTATGCTATTGTTTCTCTCATGATCTTAAACAAATAAATCTTTTCCCCACTTCTCTCTCCAGATTCCCCCTTCAAATAGCAGAATGCTTCAAAGAGAGTTGCTTATCCTTCCTTTTCCTTTCTTTGTTTTTCTTCTTAGCTTTGTTCTAATCAAAAGCACCTCCGTTCTGCGATTGAATCAATTACTATAAATGCCCTCAACTCCACTTATGTCGCTAAAGCCTAACCCCAGTATCCATGGCTCACCCTTCTGTGCGGTCAGGAGAAAGGGACAGTGAGGAATATTTTAAAGGAAAAGGAGCAGCCTGGATGTAGCAAGAAAGCTAAGCATTACTCTCTTCATTCCCTTCAAACACATGCTCTGTGGAGCTCTCCTCCCTCACAGGTTCCTGTTGATCCTTCTTGGTTTCATCTCTTCTCATCTGGGTCCTTATTACGAAGCAACACCAAAGATTCCGTGCTTGGACTTCCTCTAGCTTCTGTCTGCATTTACTCTCCTGCTAATCCCACTCAATCTATGAATGGATTTCACCCTGGTGTTCTGAAATGTATCCCTCCAGCCTCAACTGTTCCTTGAATCTCAGACTCGTGTGTTACATATCATCATTCCTTGTAAGTGATTTATTTGCAAGACTATTTAGTCTCTCAGGGGAGGGCTCAAGTTTGGAGACTTCACCTGTTCTTTCACCTCTGTAGCTGGCCTTGGGTTTGTGTCTGTCTTGTGCGTCAGAGAAAAGCAAAGGGAAGTTTGAGAAGATTGAACCAGTGACCCCAAGGTGATCTCAGGTTTCTGCTGAAGCCTGACTGGTTCAGTCTGTCCTGGGGAGAAAGCCTCATGCATCTGTGTGGAATGGTGAGAGAAAAAAAATGTGATGCTATCATGGCTTAAATCTCAAATATCCTCCCAGTAGCCCCTGGGGTTCAGAGTTGGGGCTTCTCTAAAGGTGGTTAGAACATGGGGCACCGTATTCGTGAATGGATTCGTCCACTGGTGCACTCAAAGCCAATGTGCTGCTAGGAGAGGGGTCTGGTTGGAAGAGATGTGTCCCTGGGTAGGGCTGGCCTGGAAGGGTGTGTTCTCATCCCCTCTTCTCTCTTCTCCCCCTTCTTCCTGCCCTACCCCAGCACACAAGAGCAGCTTTTCTCCACTGTGCGACTCTACTGCGCCATTTTGCCCTGGTGCCAGTCCCCCAAGGACTGAAACCTCAGAAGCCATGAGCCTTTTCTTCTGCTGCAGGAGTCAGGTATTTTGTCACAGTATAAGAAAACTGACTAACACAAATATTCTTTCAAAACCAGCACTTTGTTTTGTTTCTACTTGTGGTATTTTTCAGACAGATGTGTGATGGTCCTATTACTGTCCCAAAATTCGCTAGAAGCAATGAACTGACTTAGTCACTGCTTAACCCTTATATCACCCAAATCACTCTTTAAAAATAGTTGTAGAGACAATTCTCAAAGTGTTCTGCACAGCTCCCTTCTCAATGGACAGGAAAGGAGGGGGACAGAAGATGACAGAACTGGGAAGGCTCCTGCGTGGTGTCTCTATAGACTCCTCATTTTGGGCACCTCTCCCACGATCTCCAACACTTTCAATGTCTCCAGGCCACTGTACCTGCCTTTTATCCACTGCCTGCACCATTTCCGAGTGGTCACTGAATATTCTAATCTCCCTCATGCATTTACTCATGGTTTACTTATCTCCACTCCCTGTCCTGGTTGAGCTGGTTAAATGTCACCCTGCTTAATCCAAAGCAGGTAAATATGATTACAGAAGAGTAACCATGGTGATGGGTCATGCTTGAGAATACAGGTCACGAATATAAGAGTGTGCCCATGGCCATGCCCAAACATCCTGTATTTCCCATGTTCTTTCACTCACAGCAGAACAATTTCTCTGTTTCTCCCTTCTCCAGTCTCTTGCACTTTTCTTCTTCCACAGTCAGCCTCTTATCTCTCTGAGAAAGCAAAAGTTCCAGGATAGTTCCAGGTTATTTCCTTTCACCCAACCAACAACCCACTTGTGTGACCACACCAGAGCTCCTGAAACAATCAGTGGGAATCGCACACTCCTGCCTAAGACCACAGAGCAGTGGGTTTTATCCCCTTGTGGGAATCCAACACGTTTGCACTTATTCTGTTCTGTTTCTTGGTATCAGTTTTATGTATTCATAAATACATTCCATAGCTTTTCTCCTAAGAATGATAATACCAACAAAACCTTCCTCCTTACAAACGCTCTCCTGTTTGAAATTTTAATTACATGTTTAGAAGAGTCATGTGTACCTGCTGTTTCCACTTCTCCCTGCTCCTTCGTGGCGGAAACATCTACAGATGCCTCCACTTGAAACATCTGCCTGCCTGGAACAACACCCAGCCCATTCTCTCCCGGTTTCATTCAGCTCTCTGCTCAACTGTTACTTCTTTAGAGAAGCACCCTTAATCAATTTTGTAATTAGATATATCATACTCAGGCAATGAAGTTTTGTTCTATTTATATTGCTCTTCTAATGACTGGAGACTGGCTTGCCACTTCTTAAGTCTCTCTCTCTCTCTCTCTCTCTCTCTCTCTGTGTGTCACACTACCTGATTACACACTTTCTATTTTTGTGTCTATATCCGCATTATCACCACTCTCATGACCAAGTGATTAACACACAAAATTTGGAAAACACCTGGTATCCAAGCCATCTCAAACTCAGTCCTTTCTTACTTGAAAACACGGCCTGCAACACCAAGATCAAGCAGAAGAACCAGCTAAGTGTTCCAGACTCTCGAGGCACTGAAACGTCAGGGAATGCATGTATATGGCTTAAGCCACTAGGTTTATTACAATTTGGTCACCAGCACTAGAAAACTAATACAACATTTAATGATGTAATTATTGTAAACTTTCATTCTAAAGCTAAAAATGATATACACCTAGGGCTATGAAAATTCACACTGGCATTTACATGAAAAGCCATAATAACAAGGCTTTAGTATTTCTACTTGGGACTATATATCTGTGTTTTACTAGATTAAAACAAGTTAAACATAAACTAATCTTTTTTTTTATTCACTGACTCCCCAAACTAACAGTATTCTTTGCTCTGACAGAAAATTTTATTTTAGACACTTTGTATAAAGATAATGTACAATTTCCTTCTCCGTATATGGAATGACCCTCTTTCCTCTGGTTGGACCTTATCTCTTTCATTGTTGCTGTTGTTGTTGGGTGTGTGGCATGTGTGGCATGTGTGTGTGTGTGTGTGTGTGTTTTAATTCAGTGACCTCCTAGTGAATAGCTATAGAATGAAAGAAGACAAGCTTGAAGTGCCACAGGGTACAGTCTTCTACTTGTCTCTGGAAGTGTGCTTAGCACACGCATCAGTTGTAGAGTGGAGGTGGTTGACTTAGAAATATGTACAGAAAACCTCCAGATCATACACAAGAAGGACTCAAAGCTACAATTCTGCTCATATCCCCTGGTCTCTGGGGCTGTGATTATCCCACAGAAAGTTTTAAATGAGAAATACTCATAACTCATATTTGATAAGATCTGTTTGAAATTCTACATAATTAAGCACAGTCTGTACACAGACTTAGTTTTAAAAGCCTCTTTTCCTTTTCACTGCCACCGAGCATCCTTGTTGAGTTATATAGATTTTCTGTTGTTGTAGGAAATTAAGTGTAATATTTATTAAAAACAGGGGATGATGTTAAGAATTCATTGTATCCTCCTTAAGCTAGAAATTCATATTCATAACTAGTGTAGAAACAAGCCCCTTTTTGTGATGATCTTTTGTGATTCCTGCGTTTTGTCAAAGTGTGTTAGTTTTGCTTTATTTTACTCGGTTTTGTTTTTATTTGTCTCGCTTCAAAGGTGAGATGGAAATGCTCGCTTATTTCTGCTTCCCTTCTCTTGATTCAGGGATGTATAGGATTAATGGATAGGAATTCATTTTCTTTATAAGTCAAAGTTCTGAACAAGAAATAATGTGTAAAATTTGATGAAGGAATCCACATTCTTCACTCTTTGGGAGTTTCACAATATACCGTCCTAGAAATGTGGGTGGGGTGATTTACCTACTTGTGTGTAGTAAACTGAACCAATGGTGTCCAACTCGGCTGGAGGAGCCATTGTTGATATCTGTGGTGATGAGCCTGGACCACGTCTTCACAGCAGATCCAAGTCTCCCCACCTTCCAGTTTATTCTTGGAACCCATTTAACCTTCCTCACAAAAGCAGGACTAAATCATCTATGCTGTACTTGAAAGCACCAATGATTACCTCCAAGCGAAGACTTCTGAACCTCGTGTTACCATGGTAATAGCTGAATCTCAGCATTGGCTCACTTTCCCAAATCATCCCAATGTTCCTGTTTTAAAATGTCATCACCAGTAAATCTACTTTGGCTTAAAATACATGTAGTAGTAATTCGGGGAAGTAGCACCTTTTTATTTGCCTACGACATAGCAATCCTAGAAGTCCATATATATTTATAGATCTAATATATATAGAAGCGATGATTTCTGAGCTCATTTACTCTGAAGGCAACGAGTCAATATGCATTTGAACTACAATGTAGATATACAATATTCTGCCATTTATTACTTCCTGTGTCTGCTCTTTTGTGTTTTTATGAAACCTAATTAGACACACAAGAGAAAATTAAGGAAAATGGTTTTAGCTTACACTTTCTTGGGCTTGTAAGTCTGAACAATGTAAAACTCCCAGAGGAAAGAGGATCATTTCATCATCCTAAGGATATAATAGCTATATTCCCCAGAGCTGCTGGGAATAATTTTATAGAACATCATAAAGCAGAAAATAGTTTAATGTAATGAAAATATGGCACAGGAAGAATTTCCACCATATGTACAATTCATACAAATAAATCCTATCTTTTCTGGCTGTTAATTAAGCCTACTTACAAGCTTTTCCGTCTTGTTTAATGCATCTTTGGAAATGAAAAGAAAAATAAACCCATTGACTTATAGAAATGTGCTAATATGCAGTTAATTTAAGAGATGAGAATTTTTTGAATCACTATATATCTAAAATTAATTACTGACAAGAGACAGGGTCTTCTTTCAGTCTAACAGAAATAGCCAGTTTCATACTTTCAACTACTACTTTGAAATATAGACACTTTGATATTCATCCAAAGCAGTCTGATTGTTTCTCAAGAGCAAATTTACTTTGGAAAGGGTATCTTTCCCTGGTAGTGTAAAGATGGATTACACCCTCCCTAAAGCAGTGTGAGTGGTTGAACAGGGGAAATTAATTATTGCATTCGATGTAATTTCTTGAAATGTAGTTAAGAACCTGATGAAATTCTTTATAAAACTCAAAAACTTTAACTCAGAGTGATTTTTGTTGAGTTTCCATTTCCTTTCCAAGAAAAATTGATTTTGATATATTATTGGGGCAGAATAGAAATTTACCAAATAAAGTACATGAAAGCAGATGTACACAGACATTTGTGTTGGCCCAAGAGGCAGGACTTCTCTTCAAGTAATGGTACTCCAGCATTCTGAAGAATATGACAACAGGTTTGGTTTCTCTTTTCAGAGTCGCCCAGAGTTGTCCTGTTGAGAAATGTCCTGCTGGCTGCACCGTGGACTTCTGAGTCCCTCTGCTCAGCTCAGTGAGTTAAAAGTGGGGAGCAAAAGGAGACCATGAAGGGCAGCTCTGGCAGATGATACCCACATAAATGCATCTCTCCCTCTGACAGGAGTGGCCTGGCCTGGGTTGTCACAGACCCCAGACACCTGAGATGTCCACAGCAGATCAATCTGGCTTCTTAGTCAAGTGACAGAGTCACAGGATTCCTTTTCAGACTTTTCACTTCGCATACATTTAGACTTCTATACTACCTAGCACATTAGCTTTCGAAGGGAAGTGTTAGAGGAGTGTTGAAATGATGCAAGGAGAAGAGAGATTTTCCTTGGGGATGAATTTGTCTAAATCATTAGGCTTGCTAGGAAGCATTACTTTAAGTGCTTCAGATATTCATGTAGTCCTCACAACTATCCAAAGGTTGAAGAAACAGAGGCAACAGCAGGAGTTTAATAATGAGTGCAAGGCTACATCTCATGGACGCAGATAGGGTGGTAGGGCCGTTCTCCAGCCATGGCGATATGCATGACAGCTTCATCATCTGCTCCAATGACCCAATAACCCCAGTGAGGGTGTAGTTGATTGAGTCTGACATTGCTCAAGTCAAAATTTAAACTTCTTCCATCCATTTAAAATATAGTCAAGAAATATTGAGAAAGTACTGAGCCGCTCTCTAAGTGTCTTCAAATGAGGTGGGAGGACAGACAGGAGCAAGGGCCAGCCCCGTGTTCCTAACATTAATGTGTTACAGGTAACTTTCTGGAGTTTACATCTGAAAACATAATGTGACCTATGGTTTCTATAGGTGTGTATTGAGTCAATGTGAAGGAAATAAAATTTCGTCGTTCTTGGCAGAAAATCTTTATCACCTAGATGCGCGCCTTCAAATGAGGTGGGAGGACAGACAGGAGCAAGGGCCAGCCCCGTGTTCCTAACATTAATGTGTTACAGGTAACTTTCTGGAGTTTACATCTGAAAACATAATGTGACCTATGGTTTCTATAGGTGTGTATTGAGTCAATGTGAAGGAAATAAAATTTCGTCGTTCTTGGCAGAAAATCTTTATCACCTAGATGCGCGCACACACACACACACACACACACACACACACACACACGCATATGAGGAATAGCTATTACATTTACCACATGCCTCTATTTCTATTTAACATTTCAGATGAAGCACACACACACACACACACACACACACACACACACACACACGCGCATATGAGGAATAGCTATTACATTTACCACATGCCTCTATTTCTATTTAACATTTCAGATGAGTGTCTGTCTTCTCTTTCACAGACAGTCGATCGGTTACCCCAAGACACATGCCCAGCCCAGCTGGCCACCTGAGGATGAGTATGTCACTTACAGTTTCCTGGTTGCATCTGCCCTAGACTGCAATTATTCCTCAATATTACTGAATAGCTTGGTCCGGCCTGAGTGGCCCTCAACTTTGATAGCAGACAATTCGATGGGTCCTAGTTGTGAAAAGTTTAACGCGATGACAACACCAGCCTGTCAAAGCATCCGGCATGATTTGGTACCAGTCAGAGTCACCCTTACTGTAACAAGAGTGGCCACCAGGCACTGGATGGTGTCTTTCGTGCAGGCACCAATCTGAACTTGATGCGTCTTAATTCCGTCAAGTGACTGTGAAGACAGAGATACTTATATCTGCACTGTATGGCTGAGGAGTGGGAACAGGGACACAGCTGAGTACCCTCCTCAAAGCCAAAAGGCAGTAAGTGGTGGAAGGAGTTTGAGGGAATCAGTCTGCCTGGGGAGTAAACTTCCAGAAACACAGGGGTCTCTTTAGGGAAGGCAGTTTCTCTGACTCACAGATGGAGAGCTAAAGTTCATGTTGTATATTTGAAAAAATAAATCTTGTGATAACTGCATGTAATGGACATCCACTATGTCTTTTCCCATGGAAAGTTAACATGATATAGATCATCTGCATTGAATACCCCGCATCCAGCAGTGAGTCCATGGCTATTTGGTAGATAACCTCCTTATCATACTAAAAAGTATCAGGGCAAACAAATAGCCCAGGAAGAAAATAAGACCATCAGCAAGAAGATAAGGAAGTGTGCACAAAGCACCTTGTATAAATGGGTGGCTGTCAGGTAAAAAAATCTATTTTCTGAGGACAAGATCAAGAGCAAAGCAAGAGAGAATAAATAAATCCAGTGTACGGTCTTCTCTGGAGGGGTGGTACACCCTGCGTCAGCTCTAGGGATGGCAATAACAGATGCCAGGCTGCATTTCAGTGCGGGGCGGATGAAGGAGGCGCCAGGCCAGCAGGAACTTAATGCCTGGTTAATGAAGAGTATTTCAGGTTGCCTACAGCAAAGAGGCCAGGCTGCAGAAAACTGGGGCTTTGAAGATTTAATGGATTCCTCATTCTCTGTCAGTAGGTCCGCTCGGATGGGTCAAGCATTAGCTCTGGTTTTCCTTCTACTTAGGGTACTGTTTAGCTATGGTTTTTACAGTTTAAAAAAATCAGTTTGACTTTGCCCGAATGGGCAATAAAACTTGAGGGTGAGAGGTGGTGTGTTATAAAGCGGCTAGACAGGGGCCGGTCATGAATTAGAATTTGAAATTGAACGTTTCTACAGTGACAAAACCTGTGTTACCGAGAGGCATTCTTAGGAAATATTTGAAATGATTAACACTTGCACGAGGAACTGGTTTGCGAAGAGGAAGAAAAGGAGGAAAACATGAAGACAGTTCCACAGTGAAATTAAGGGTCACTTGTTAATACCAAAAGTAAAATGCTAGCTGCACTGGAAGGAGCAAAAGTGTTGCTAATGTTTTGCTCTATAGGAATGTAAAATCCACTGTAAAAAATTCATAAATGAGACCTAGAGACTGGCATTACAGCAGATTTGATGATTTTAAAAATGCGTGCCTTTACAAAGAATGTACTATTATTCTGTCTAGACTTCGTGGCACACCATAATAAATAAAGACTGACAGCATCAATATATTTCATAAATACATAAATGGAATTTACATTATTGCTGGTGACTAATACTTTCTCTATTACCCCCAGGTAAAGCAATGTGTACATTTTATAGAATAAAATCTATTCATAATGCCATTTCTGAGCAGAAAAAGAAATAGTGATGGCATTTATTCCTCTAGATATATCCATCTTCTTAAGTAAACCTAGGAAACCTGAACTTGGACACATAGATAATTCATTAGTTTCAGTCCACAGGATTGTTTTCTTGGACTCTTCTCACATGTGTCCTAGCAGTCTTTGGAAGACTGCTTCAAGAGACTTTTTCTTTCCTTGAATAGGCCAAGCTTATATAAAATAAACTATGATGGGGAGCTTGTAAAACTATCAGTTGACATGAAGCTGAAAGACATCTTTCTAAAACATTCCTTTAGAGAGAAAAGCATTTCTGAAAGGAACCCACTAGCAGCAGATGGGCGTTCATTGACACATGCGGCAGGAGTCTGCTATTTTTTTTCAGTCTACTATTTCCTAGAGCTGTGGATACAGATGAGGCCACTAAAAATATATTTCTGGAAAACAATTATTCACTTTTAGGAAGTCTATAAATATGGTAGGAAAGCAATATGATGTACACCCCACGGAAAGGGTGCGCTACATCATGTTATGCCATGATGTGCAGTTTGAAGTAACACAGATACGGTTCACTTTTTTTTTTCACCGAACAAGAAAAACGAAATAGTTGCTTTGGCTACAAATTGTCCCAAGACTGTCTGAGTTCACGTCTGGCCCTCCTGCCGTGATGCTTGCTGCTGGCTTTCATCCTCTTTCAGTACTTTTCTGGAAGAGGGAAAGCTTTGCTCGTCTACCTGTAAGCTCCTCCACAAGTGCACAGCCCGAGTGACAGCTAGAAATGGCAGGCCTGTGATGAGTGCTTGTTTGGCCATAGAACTGGTGTGACTTTCCTCAGGAATCTTGGACACTGACCAGAGCTTCACTTCCCGAGGTGGTCAAGGGCCTTCACCCATCTCCTGGGAGCAGCCACCAGCCTGACCCTCTACCCCCTGAGAAGTCAGCACTGGTCTAGGTACTTAGATATAGGAACCTTCATGAAAGAATCCTGGTCTTTACAATGCGTAGCAACAGCTATGTGATCCAATGCTGCAAACAGTTTTCTACCTATTAGCAGTTTCACATGATTCCTTGTACTATCCGTTATTTAGAGCTACTATACACAATAAGAACTTATGTTTATTTTTCAGATGGTACTCCACAAGTGCTTCTATTCTTAATGAGAAATCTATTGTCTAGAATAACTTTTCTAAGTCCAATGAATGATCTGATAAATGATTGTATTCTGCTGTTCAAACCTTTCCTGGTTTGTTCATTAAAAATATTAGCCTCAAATTCTGACTAAAATTGGATCATAAGACTCCTACTGTAATACAGACTTCAATCTTACAGATTAAAATGGGAGTCTACAATCTACAGCATGAGGACCCAGACGGGCCCTCTGCCACTTTGTACCAATAAAGTTTTATTGGACACAGCAGCACATTGTAGCAGAGTTTTTGAGTGGATGGGATATCTGTGCCAGATCAATTCGTCTGAAAACAATCTCTAGCCTTATCAGGATTTTGATCCAAAAGATGCACAAAATCAGTTCTACTCAAAGATCTATAAAGGTAGGTCGGCCCAGATACTTTGGGGAAAATGCCCTGTCTCTTAAGAAAGAACCACAGGAACATTTTCACCCTTTTTGATAAAATTTAGTGCTGTACTCTGTGGCAAGTAACAGAACTTTTTGGTCTGTGTTGTACAGTACGCTGCCCGCCAGTCATGCATGTTTCTTGGCTTTAAAGTGTGACTAGTAGCCCGGGGCATGTGAATTTTGAATGTGATTCAACTATGATCAACGTAAATGTGAGCTGCCTGGTATGTCTGGTGATTGCTGCTTTTGAAATGCATAGTTCAAAGGAGTGTCACAGCTGTGTATATGGTGACTGCGGTCCTGTAGCAGAAGCAAACACCTTAGTGTTCAGTGGCAAATAGGAACAATGGGCAAATCCCACATTCTTGGTACATTTGTGAATCTCTAAGCCAGGCCCATTGCTGCCTCACCTCCAATTTCTTATTAGGCATCTACAAAGATTTTATTTTGCTTTTTCAATTTGCTGCTGCATGCGTTGAGTATTCAAACTAATATAGCTTAGCACTTACTTTTGTGCTGCTCTGAGCTCTCCACTCTTCCTCTGGATAAAATGTACACTATGTTTTTGCAAGAGGTAGCCCGACTTATTCACTTGACTTTCTTGTGCTGCTTGCAGGACTGGGCAGCTACACCATACCTGTTCCTAGAAAAGAACCTGGAAGCAGGTGGAGACTTTTCCCTTGCATTTTCAGCAGCATCAGTGAGGAAAGGAGTTGCCCTGTGATGCTAGTGAGCTAGGATGCCCAGCATTACAGATGCTCAGATGAAAGGTCTGTCTCCTCTTACAGGTTTTCAGAAAGCAACACTAGAGACGGCCAAGATGAGCAATGGAGAGAACTGGCCCATGAGGCAGCACCAGCCTCTACAAGAAGCAGCACTGAAGACTTACCCTGCATCCAAAGTCCCTACCAAGTGCTTAGAGAGTTCTTCATTCCTGAAGTTGGAATTCCAGTTATTCAGACTTGAAAGCTCCCTAACTCAAAATTCTCCTTAACTGTATCTGTTGTGGCCTAACGGTACCGAGCTGTCTTTACCGTCGTGAAACAATCTGCAATAGTTTTCTAACAAAATCAATGTAAACTACGCTCTTGTTCTTGCTGTATGTGAGACACTGTGGAGTCATTTTTTTTATTAACTCACTTTTTCCTGACAACAGTCGGAAGAGGTTGGAAATGTCCTGTTTCAAAAATTTAAAAGAGCAAACCACAACACAGTACCCAGTGGGCTTGATCTCACAGTGGCACTGAAAGCTCAGGGGTTGTGTTTTTCACTGAATTTTTTTACAATAAAGAGCAATTTCATGTCTGTTTGCATGTGCCCTTCTCCAGAAAGTCCCTTCTTTGTGTTCTTTGCATTGCTAAGCCTGCTGTTCACAGTGTCCTTCCCCAGGCACTTGCCTGCTTCCTCTTTTGCTGTCTCATCTAATACGAACATTGGAGTTTACCTGAGGATCTCTGTCAGAGAGGCCAATCCCCCCCACACCAGGACTGCGATGGTGAACCTTTCAGAGCGTTCCATGATAATGCATTGCCAACTGTGGCACTCGTGCTGTAGGTTTACAATGGGACAATTACTCATTGTAAGCCTGTTACTTGGCATGGTTTGTCTCAAATAGCTTTTTTGGTTACCAATATTTTCTGTCTTTATTGAAAAAGTAACCTTTCATTTGCTGCGTAGATCTCTCTCCCTCTCTCTCTCTCTCTCTCTCTCAGTCAATGAAACTCGGGGAACCTCTACCACTGAGCAACATCTCCAGCCCTTTCTGATTTATTTTGAGACAGAGGCTCACTAATTTGTTCAGACTGGCCTCCAGCCTGCGCTCTTCCTACCTCATCTTCAGAGTAGCTGGGATTACAGAATTGCATCGCCATGCCCTTGCATGCATTTATCCATCACCATACATGGATTTATTATTCTTTCTTATAAACTGCTTGTTCTCCACCAGATTATAAAGCATGTGCAACTCCCCCAAGATTTTAACTTATTGACCAAACCTGTGGAATTTGAACTCAGCTTTGTCTTTTTGATACAAGTGGTAATTCTCTCTCATAAGAAAAGCATTCTCACATTTCTAAGTTAATCATGTAAAAAATAACACCATTCACTTGTCTAGTTTTTCCCATGTGAAAGAGAATTTGCTATATCACGCCTCTGGGTTCCTGCCAGATGCTGTGGCTTGTGTCAGGGAAAGCATGGGAAGTGAAACCACCGCGTGGCTGGCCTCACCAGCGCTTGGCTTCTAGGCGCTAAGAGCTTGCTGTGCGTCTGCTATCTGTGAATGCTCGCCCTGAGTACCGATGAAAGGCGCTGAGACAAGAAAGCTGTCCTCAGACTCAGATTTGGATTTTACATTACTGAGTCCTGGCCTTAATTACTCGCACACCTGCGTGACCTCAAGTGACCTTCAGCGCAGTTCCTTAGCTGCTCTAGCGTGCTACCTCACGAGGGGGGTTGACAGCTTCCCTTTTCGTCTTCCTCCTGAAAGTCGTCCTGCTCCAGCCTCTCAGTCTCAGTGCCTGGCACCTCATCTCTCTACATCTCTTGGGCCCCAATATTCAACTCATCTTTGCCACTTCATTTTCTCTTAAACAACCTGGCATTCCATCGAGCACGTGTGATATCAGTTCTGCATTCAAAATAGATTCAGAGCGGGAGACTCCTTGACCGCACATAACGCACTTGCTATTTTTATGCAAGAACAATGGTTGAGAACCGAACCTGTCTCTTGGATTCCACGTTTTCGCCTTATTGTTGAATGCCAGTGAAGCTGCCAGTTATCTTCTCTCTTAAGTGGACTTTACCTTTTAAGCAGTTTTGGGTTCACGGCAAAATGGACTGGAAGCTACAGAGTTGTCCCAAGTCCCCTTCCCTGCACACATAGCCTTCCCTCTGCCCAGTTCCACCACGTCCCTTCACGGCCCTGTGAACGCCTTTGTCACTCGACGTCAGTGATTTATATCAAGTTGGCTCCTGGTGCTGTGTACTCTGTGGGTTAGGGAGATGTGTAGTGACTTGTGTTCAGCCTTTCAGGGACATACAGACTCGACTATTTTAAAACCTGGCTGAGTTGGGCGTGGTGGCGCACGCCTGTAATCCCAGCACTCCGGAAGCTGAAGCAGGAGGATCGCTGTGAGTTCAACACCAGACTGGCTACACAGTGAGTTCCAGGTCAGTCTCAACTACAAGTGAGACCCTGTCTTTAAAAAAGCAAAAAAACAAAACAAACAAACAAACAAAATAAGTAAATAAATAAATAAATAAATAAAACCTGGCTGAAATCTTTTCCTATGGAAATGCCCCCCAGTGATTTGCATGCCCTCAAACGCATTTCCCACTTCTCCCTGGATTCGGGATTCCTCCCCCAAACCCTTCTCTTCCCCATCTCAGCGCGGTCTTTCCTGTATCTCTGCTCAGTGCCCTCCAGCCCCGTGAACTTGCCCCTCCTCTCCGGTCACACTTTGGCTGGGGACCTTCCCACGCCAGGTCCTTTGTCACGGGATTCCTCACGCTCACACCTGCTCCCCTGTCCCCGTGTGGCTGCTTTGACCCAGCGTCTCTCACCCCGCAGGGGCAGCTGCGTGGCTTCTGTGGAGCCCTGGTCCCTAGGAGGCCCCCTCCCCTTTCTCTGGCATCCCGGAACTGATCTGCTCTAAACAGGCGACGCAGACTTTGTGTCTGGGTGTTTACTGTCTCTGTCCAGATGCAAGGCAGCCTCATGAGAGTGAGGACTCCTCTGTGCTTTTTCATTATTTCTCAATAACGCGTGAATTTTTCTGTGATCTTGTCTTGATCTCTCGGCATCAGTACTGCCTTAGATGTTTATCCAACTAAAGGGCCGGGGATGTAGATCGGAGGGAGAGCATGTGCTGAGCACCCAGAAGGCCTTGGGTTCAATCCCCAGCACAGAAAAGAAAAGCGGAATTGGTTATTGCATTTAGTCACTCGTTTGTTTTTTGAGCTGTTGAGGCTGTGTGTGTGTGTGTTTGCGCATTGCTCCACCTTCAGCTCCCAGATTTCTCCCGGATTTCTTATAAGGAGTGACATGCATGTATTCTGTTTGTTGGGTGGTTTCATGGTTTTTCTACTGAGGGTATTGTGGGGAGTGAAATTCCCAGAGTGAGCTTGGGCTGAAGCAGTATGGGGGAGGTGGTGGCAAAGCACCCTTTTAATAAAAATAATTCCATGCATTTCTTGATTTGAATTGTAATTTCACAGAGGAAAAAAATGTCTATATTTAAAATCAGGGTTTGCCCCCTTGCGCCAACTTTTTTCTTTAAATTCCTGCTTTTGATAGGCCACTTAAATGATAAATATGTAAGGAGACAGAGACTTCAATGAAGAGTCCTCACCACACCCCCAAAGTAACCTACAAGGTCGTGATTACACTTTGAAACATTTTGAAATGCATATCCTGCATTGATTTTTATCCATTATTAGAATTAAGGTTTACCTCTTAAAGCCCGGAGATTTACTGAAAGAGAAAATAACTGAAATGATTTACCAAAAGTGCAAATGAAAAGATGGGTAATATTTCCCAAATCTCTTGTAATATTAAGAAAAGAATTGTGGCTCTATCGAATCATTAATGCAGAATCATTCTTGAAGGTAGGCAGACATTCTGATATTTATTGCCAGCTGAATAAATAAATACTTTCAAAGTATTACTTTAGAATGATGGTTTAGTGCATGGAGCTCACTTGCTTCTTGGTTTCAGCAGAAGACAGAGTTTGACGGTAACAGGCAAGTGAGGAACGCTGGCAAGGCAGGAATTATGGGAAGCGGCAATGCAAAAAACCAATGCACAAAACTCTTGCTAAATATGTGAGAAAAAACTTGCTACCTCCTTTTTAAGGGGGAAGAAATTGCATTCTAGAAAGGTAGAAGAAGTTGCCCAAATCACTGGGATAGGAATGATGGCTGGAAGGTAGAAGGTCTTTGCTCCTTATTCTGTAGAATTCTACGGGATGGCTTGCCTATTTATTTATTATTGATAGCATAAGCATAGAAAATATAAAGGCCCAGTCAAAGTACTTCCAATTACTCTGCAGAACTATCACTGTCATGATTCAATATAAGTTTGTCAGTTTTCTGATGTGCATAAAGTTAAGTGAAATACAGCAGGCACACGAGCTTAAATATTGCATGGTTTCTCTTTCATGAGAAGCCCAAAGTGTAAATAAGAGAACCAATGAAGGGCAGGCAGTGGAAACAGGGAGATAGAGCTTTTGCAAAAGGGAAGAGGATGGAGAGATGGTAGGAGGGAGATAGGAGGAGAGGAGAAAGGGATGAATAAGGAATTAAGATGTGTTACAAACATGAACCAACTCCCCACAAGGAATGTGTCATGTCCTACAAATATGTACTAATTAAAATAAAAGTTTTCAAAATCACAATCTTGGTACCAAAAACTTCAAAAATACTTTTTTTTTATGTATAGACATGAGGATTTATGCATTACAGCCTGGCCAAAATTGGGCTACATCTTCTATTATATATCGATACAGTTCAGTGAAATAAAAACATTAAACACACCCATATGAACATACAGGATCATCCAAATCTAGTCTACTTTCTCTTTAAAAACTGAAATCTCTGGCAAAGTAGGTCACTGGTTCCTGCATGGCAACAATCCAGGTGCATCATGAAGACTACTTGTCCAGTTCTTCCTCGCTCTCCCCCTCCAAGCAGGATGGAGACCAAGGGTCAGAGGTCCCATGTCACAGCAGGCCCCAGGTGACTCGCAGGGCCCTGGGAACATCAGAGTTTGCAGTCTGTGTATGGGGTTGCTTTTCCCACTTCTGGTTCTGCTGGGGCAAGCTTTCCCTATCTTTCCTCCATCTCAGAACCCCTTGCCTAGGATCCATTGTCCACGTGCCTCACGATTTACCTGAGTCCTTCCCCTACTGTGAAGGAGTTGAAGTGCTTCTAGTTGTTGCTCTGGAAGTGCTTTCGTGATCACCTGTCTTAGTTATGGCTCCATTACTGTGACACAGCACCTGACACCCACTATTTAAGGGAGGAGAGGTTTATGTGGCATGAGGTTTTTAGAGGTCTTCCTGTGTGAACGGTCCGCAGGCGCTTAGGGAAAAACGGGGTGGTGCACACCTTGCAGAGGAGAAGAGCTCCTCACATAAGGGTGAGAAGGAAGCAGAGGGGAAGGGAAGAACTGGGGAGGGAGACAGATTCTTCCAGGTCACGGACTCACTGACTTGCCTCTGACAGCAGCTTCCCAAGAGGACACAAAACTCCTCAGCTCATTAGGGGATGAACCCACAGGTGAAAACGGCACCTCCATCATCCAGTCACCTTCCAGGGCCTCTCCTTGGAGCCCTGGAGCTTTGGGGGCCGTCCTTTTCCTGAATCATAACAACATCCTTAAGCAGATGGATTTCCCGCTATGTTTATTCTGGAATAAAACAAGTTCCTGGAGGCGAGACTTCCGGGTGAAAGGTGTGCACATTTGGTGCCTTGGACAGGTTCTCCCTAAAATTTGTCCTGAATATATTACAGGTACAGGTGTGTCAGAGTCTGTGCTCCCAAGAGCCCTGGAGCAGAAAAAGCCCTTCATTACCAGACACTCAAATGTGGGAACCACTTGGGAGAACCCAACATTTGACAACAATGAAAGAAATAAAGTACTACCATCTTGATTTTAAAGTTGCTTCAAAAACACTGAGTCCACACTGAACCTTATTTCGATGTCAGTGTGGACTGTGCTATGATTATTCTTAATTTTAACTTAACACTCTGGGAAACAGGCTGCCAGAAGTTGGGCGCCTCACGGCTTAGACCGTGCTTGGTGAATACAAAGAAGGACCCTGAGAAAGCAAACCACTGTCAGGCGCACTCTACCAAATGCGGCTCTTTAATTGTTCCTAGCTTTTGACCTATTGTTCAAATACACTTAAGGAAAAAAATCCCTCCTGAGAAAGAAGTATAATAAATACTATTTAGGAAATACAGAGATATAAATATAATTACAAGAAGAATGTGTTACTTCTGCCAAATTGTTGGTGGAAATCTGAAAAGGAAATAAGGCTTTTTTAAACCCATCAAGAAATGCTCACTTTACAAAGAATAAAACCTGCATAAACCTAACCTCAAGAGATTTGTAGAAAATTGGTGGGACACTCATCTCCTAAGAGAACATTCTGAGCACAGGAGTGTTTATTAATGCGCTCACACGATAATGTAATCATCATTCTCTATATTTTCTGTATCAACAGGGATCACTTCTGTTCTTTGATCCATTTACTTCTCAGCAGCTCATTTTAAGCAATCTGTATCTATCTCCTTAAGCATAATATCTTGAGTGGCCCTCACCTTCATTAAGGTTTAAATAGATTTCACTTTCTTTTCAGAAAATAATACGCTTACCCACGTGGTCAATTCTACGCACACACAAAACACGGATACAATCTGTAGTATACAAGGACACCTCCATGATGAATATTTTAAAATAGGAGGATATAAATGCTCCCCACGGAGAGGAAATCAACTTTTGCATATCTTCCAAATAATTGCATTTCTGAATATACCCTTTTTACCTTTTCAGTCTGATTTTTTTGATGAGTGACTTATGAGAGAAAACATCTTTCATACACTTTACTACAGACTTAATGAAAAGAATCAATACATCACTTGGGCTAATTCTTGATCTGACAAGAGAACATTCTGCAGCTGCCTTTTTCCCTCATAGCAAAATGAACATTTAAAGGATTACGGAATTGAATGCAAAATTTTAGAAATGAGATCAACTACTAAACCTACCAAAGTGAACTTCAGATCTCATTTTGTTTAAAAGACTAAATTTTAAAGTATCCCAGTGCACCAAAATAGTAGAACAATAACTCCTTCCTTGAGTATTTACTGAAGGTCTATTATGGTCTATGTCCTATATAACACATCAGTAAGGATAACATAGATGATCAGTTTTTCAAAAATCTGTGTGAGACAGCTGTGTAGAATATCACAAAAAAGCTGCACAACGATTGACCTAAACTGAACAAAGATAACAAAAGCAAACAAAAAGTTCTGTTAAGTGCTACCGACCATAGGGGAGCAAAGACTGGATTTCACGTGGAGAACAGGGATCTTCAGAAAGGTGGGAGCAGGTGCGGCGGCGACAGTCAGAAACCACACAGCACTGAGTATTGAAGGTAGTAGCTGCTGCAATTTTATTTCTAACTCTAGATGTATATATACTAGCTTCAAGGGCACACTTCAAGAGTGATTCCAGTCACAAGCAGGCATGAGAAAGATAGACAATAGTACTGTAAAAGCTAAGACCACAAGGTCAAGGTGAGACCACACCTATATACAATCACAAAAGCTAAGACCACTAATCAAGGTAAGACCACACCTATACACAGTCAGAAGGGGAAGTTTGTAAAACAAAGGACTGGCTTCAGCATGTCACCTTCAGGATCACCTTCAGGACTTCACAGTCCGGGGCTCAGGGTCAGCACTTTGGCCGCCCGTCCTCTTGTGCCCCAACACCTCCCCATCTCTAGGAACATCTAATTGTTCCTAATCTTTGCTGGGCCCAGAATACAATTCTACAGATAATGAACAAATAGTAATAAAGACAAAATAGAACAGAATTATAAATGAACCCAATGTCCCCAAACTGCAGGCAGAGAGGCCAGCTATTCTCTTCACGGCTGACTTCGCATGCGGTGTGTGCCAAGGACCTCCAGGAGGCTTAACCCCGTGGGGACGATACCTCGGGTCTGGTTTCTGCCAGGTGACCGGCATTGTCACGCAGACTCCACTGGAGTGGTCGTGGCAAGAGGCTTAACCCCGTGGGGACGATACCTCGGGTCTGGCTTCTGCCAGGTGACCAGCATTGTCAAGCAGACTCCACTGGAGTGGGAGTGGCAGTTAAGTGTACAGCCCTTCACTTACTTTGAAAATATTCTGTCTTATATGTTGAACTCACAAAGATTTGGGGACTGGATACAACCAGGGCTGAGGTCAGAGTGTAGCAGCTGCTGAGATCCCTAAAGCAAACCTCCTCGACCCATGGAGCTGATCTGAGACTAGAATCTAGGACTCGAATTTGCTTGGTCACTTTTACAAGGGCCAAGCTGAATCATATGGGGAGAGCAGGGCAGCCTACCCAGTGTGTAGCACATGCTCAGCAAGTTTTACTGCCTTCAAACACTCTCTTAGCAGATACCCCATGAGAAACATGAGTTTATTCCCCATTTTTATGCTAAGGATGAGTATAAGTTATGAGGAATAAATTAAATGAAGGCATTTCTCTCCAGATGTTGGTGGTCCAACTCTAGATCAGAAGTCAGAAAACTATGAACCAAAGACCACAGTCTGTGCCCATTTTGTGACAAAGTTCTATTAGAAAATAGTTACAAGCAATCATTTACTTGAACCCAGGGTTTCAGGAGAAGCCCAAATTATGTACAGTATGACTCTTTACCTGTACTTTCTGCTCCCAACACTATTCAGGGAGAGCCCACGGAAACCTTTTGTCAACAGTGTTGATGATTTTTTTTTTTAAATAAAGTAAAGTAAAATGAAAGGAACAACAGAAGAAAACATTACCTGTGCCTTCCGTGTATGAGAGCCCAATGGATTCTCTTACCTCTTGCATTTTCTCGAGGAAGGACCATGTACAATGCCTTCTAGTGATTTCCAAGACTCTATAACACATTCTGATTCTGCAGTGACCAATAAGCAACAAGCCAGGAGCACTTTGCTTGCCTGGTATTAGGTAAGTAGATAGTAGGGTGAAACTCCTACTGAAGGAGTCCCCAGAATCAGTGTGAGTGGAACATACTCAGAGAATCCCGACCCCTCTGTCACGTACAGACACCAAATATGCACAATGCACGGACACGTATATGTCATAAACATGACCTAAGAATAATAACAACAATGTAAATGGGAACGGACATTTAGAGACAGACACAGGTGGGAGGGAGAAGGGATCGAAAAAAGAATCATGTGGTATGTACATGTACCGACTCCCCAGGACAAATGTAAATGTCATGTGCTAATAAAATTAAAATTAAAACTTAAAGAAACATCTGCTGTAAGTAGTGTGGGCATGAATACTTACAGATAACAATGACAAGGTTTCTCGCTATATTTGAAGGTCAAGGATACTAACAAGCTTATTACAAGTCCTAAACAAACTTGATGCTTAGAACTTTGTGTCTACCAACACCATCTCCCCTCGGGGAACCTCTGCCCGGCCTGTGTCCGAATAACTTGGGGTTTTCTCAAAGCTGTTAATTTCCAGGTTTCACCTAGGACATAAAATATCAGGATATTTGTGAATAGGAGGTGGATCAAGATTGAGACATGCACCCAAATAATTCTCCGATGCTATAGGACTAACAAAGCAAGGACTCAGAAAGATCCACAGACATTTCTGAAGAGAAAGAATTCTAGAGCCCGGAACTTATGACATTTCTACAACCCCAGGCCTGTCCACAGTGAGACATCATCAAAACACTGAAGCCATCTGCCTTAGGGCCGCATTAGCAAGGCTGTGCAAGCAGACTTAAGGCTCTAGGAAGAAACATGAAACAAATCTCTGCATCCATTAGAGAAATCCCTCTGCCTAACTACTAGAAAACTCCAAAAAGACCCAGGACCATTTCTTACCTTTCCCTACGGCTTTTCCTAAACCTCCCGGTTCTCCCAGAATTTCTTGTTTCCTAAACATGATTGCTTGATTTTAGTTCTGCCCCATTATTTCATCATTTTTTTGTATTCGATATTACAGAGCCCTGTTGTTTTATATCCATTAATCCTATTGTACATGGTGAAATTGTTTGGTTTGATTATACATGGTGGGACACAGTGGGGATAGCTTAATCTGCTTTAAAAGGCGAGTGAGGTGTGTTTGATTTGCTAATAGATAATGTCAAGTAGATGTAGGCATACGTGTCAGCTTTATGAGTAGCCTTATTCACGTCAATGTGACTAACAACAGGAGCCAAGTGTCTTAGAAATAGGGCCAAGCTACTTCACCCTCTCTGTTTTGATTGCATATAATTGTGTCAGCAATTTTGAGAATGAGGTCTTACGATATTGAGAAATAGCAGACTAAACAACGAAACTAAGAAAACAGAGCACGGAGTGTGATTGTTTTCCTAACCAAATAGTCTCAGGCACAAGTTTTCCCACAGCCCTGAGCTACAAGTTAGTAATTTGAAGAAGAAGAAAGTTTTCTCAAGTGGAGAGTGTGATAAATTAGTATATCCTCAGTATCGTAGAAAACCCGTGTTTCCTGAGCCTTACCCGGAGAGAACTGCTGGAAGCAGGTTCTTGGCAAGTGATTATCGATGAGCAGATGTGTCCTGCAGAGAACGGATCGCAAGACTGAGAAGAACTGAGTGAGTGGGGATATGACATCTTACGGACCAAACTAGAACATTGTAAAGTTTGGGGTCAGTTTCTGGGGAAACGTTCAGTGGAAGATCAGACAGAATCCAAGAACCAGACCAAGAGGAGATCCATGGTTTAGACCTTGGATTCTCGGCCAAAGGGGCGAAGGAGGATGTTAATGTACCGACAGGGAGACACAGGACTGCCAGAAGAGTTGGGGCTCATGTGGGTACAAGGAAGGAGGGTGACATACAGTTAAACTTGGGGGACAGAAGGGAGATATCCCCCTCCTACAAGAATATCTGTGCTTAGCATAAAACTTTGCCAAGTTCTGAGGATAAAATTAGGGTTGAAAGCACAAGGATAGAAAGCAAAACTAGAAATGGCTTATGGCTTAAATCAATCTAACATGCAAAGTGAGCTTCACTGGATTTGTAATTTCCTAAGTGTAAAAACTTATGGCCATAGAAGGTGACACTTTTGCACGAGAACATAATTATTAGTTGACTCATGGGAACAGAAATCAGGCCTTTTGCTTATCTTCTGTGATAAATTCAGTATAGGTAGCCTAAAGAAATGAACAATGATATCACTTAAAAAATTAGGGATCTTTAAAGTTAAAAGGACACACAATGAGGCAATACTCTTCAGTGAAATAAGTAGGACACATGCGTAAATACTGACTAGTTTCTCTAGTGTGAGAAACTGAAAGTTTAACTGAGAATTGAATGGTGTAATAGATAATGTGAAACAGGAAGAAAGGGGACAAAGGAGAAGGGGAAATTGGGAGGTGGGAGGAAAGAAAGAAAGAAATGGAATTAATATGAGAAAAGGAAGAAATAGAAACAAAGTCTTTGTGAATAGGGAGGGGTGGAGGGGTTGAAGGGAGAGCAGGGGAGTGGGGAAAAAATAGGAACCAAGATAGATTCTGTAAAGGTATGATTTTCCAATATGATGTCACTATACTATATATCTAAAATGTACCAATAAAATTAATTTTTAAAATAGCTAAAGACCTATGAACTTTGACTAGATATAGAGACAGAGATATCCAACATGACAAATATTCAATTTCTCCAAGATTAAATCTAATTAAATTGACTTTTTATTTTCTTTTCTGTCTTGATTTTTTTTTTTTTGGAGGGCCAACTTGGAAGGCAATCATTTTCAAGTTTTATTTAAAAAGGTGAAAACAAAGGATATTGTCAATGAAACTACAGTATGCATGTCATGATGAAAATAGATGGTGAAAAAATTATTGCCGTTAAAGACACTTTGCTATTAATTGTCCTTGAAATATGCACTACTGTCTAGAACACACACATCACATCCTTCTTAGCCCTCTCTGCAGCAATCCTGGAGTCCCTTTTCATGAGTGTCGTTAACTTGTCTTGGCGGCCTTGATGTCCTGAATGAATTCAAAACACTCCCCTTTCATAGCCACTGTGATTAGGGGGAAGAGCCAGCAGTCACTACATATAGTGGTATACCACTACGCATAGTGGTAGACTGGGTTAATAGGGTAGATGAGGATGCAGGAAAACGTATTTTCCAGGTTGCCATCCTGTTGGAGGGCACCAGGTACACCTGGCAAAAGCACTCTGGAAAGGGACTTCTGGAACTGCATCAGAAAAGGGCAAGAGCAATGGGCTAAGTGTGTGCAAAGCAAGGGAGTGGGAGAATCATGGCAGCACTGTACTTTTACTTTAATAAATGTAAGCATTTGGCATATATTTCAATCTCCCTGGCTGTTTAAAAATAAATCTTAACCTTCCACTCCCTCTTCCCTATTTCTGTATGTTTGCAAAGCCAAGAGGTGTTTGAGAAACGCACTTGCACATTCCTTATTTTAAGGTAGCAGGTGTCCAATGTGATTTGAGGCAGCAATGTGATCTTACTGTAAAAGACTCAGACACCAAGAATTAAAGTTTGCTCAGAATTTCTTCCCTCATTTATCTTCTCGTCTGGAAGAGACTTATTTCAATACTCTTTCCTTCTCGGAGAGCTTGGAGAAAAATCAGGAGGTGATTTCTGTCAAATGGTGATAGTTGGCATTTGAAAGAGAAAGTAAACAAAATGAAATATTCATTTTTAATCAAAATTACTATAAAACTTCCATGAAATGGTTATAATACCCATAAAATTATCATAGTACTAACATTTCCTCCTCAATAACTGTGATCTATGAACAGTCCAGGAGAAGTCTAAAGTATTTCAGATTTCTGTTGAAGTTCAAAGATAGAAAAACATTTTTAACTCTCCGAGATATTAATGCCATTGATGAAGAGGCCAAGGTAGAACTTTATGGGTGCTTTGCTCACATATTGAACAAGAAAGATACGATGATTGACTTGAGCCAGTTGTTCATGTGACGTAAATGAGATTCTGAAATGGTAAAGTTTCCAAAGAAAAAAGAGATCAAAGAATTCTAAATTCATAAGAAAAACTCAAGGAAGGAATTGCATACTTAAAGATTGTGTGACTTAAGAAAAGACAAGGAATGGCACTCATAAATTACACACCCAGAAATTATATGATAGCAACATTTTGTTGTGTATCTCAACTTTTTGTGAAATACATTGTAAAAAATGAGGTTTTGTGTATGTGTAATGACACACACACACACACACACAAATGAATATTTGGGTAAGTTAGGAACACTGAACAATTCCACAGCATTGGTTTTCTACATTATTTCTGTTTCTTGCACAAATTCCATTACATGGATATCTTTTCGTACCTTTAATCCACCCTCTAGTTTTGCCATGCAAGGATTTTTTGCTCTGATTTTTCCCTGCAACAAAAAAGCCTGTGAGTAACATCTTTTCAGAAAGTGATTAATTCTGGCCATAGCATAATGTTCAGACTCCATTTATGACAGGATCGAAGTGGGACATCTCGTCATCCTTTACAGGGCAACCCAATTCCAGGCCATGGCACGCTCATGGACAGGATGCCCTGTGCTAAGCAGCTGCTGCCTCCTCACCCCGATCCCCCACCTCATGCTCTTAGAGATTGGACACACATGTTTACAACACCAGGGAGGAAGGGGTCCCCCACACTGTGTGATGAAAACAAGGCCCAACAAGGTGAAAAACAGATGACCAGTTCAGAAAGAAGCCTGGCCTTTAGCAAGAAAAATGAAAGAGAGATATTCATCTTCCTTTTTTTCCTCTTTATGCCACCTATTAATATTGAAGCCTGAATGAGCTTTCAAAAGCAATTAATATTGTCCCCTGCCAAAATCTTCACGAAGAGAAATTGTGCTGTCCCTGATTTCTGCAATGTTTTTTCTACCACTGCCCCTCCATTCCCTGCTAACTTTTCTAGACAAACTTACATTCTCCATACTCTTATCTCCCAGATAATCCTCAACCAGCATAATACGTTTGCACCCAATTTTCTTAGCTAATCCAGAGGAAGCATATACTTTCATTAAAAATATAGTGTGAAATATAAATATATAATTACAGGAAACTGTAAATAAGGGAGTGAGAAACTTATATAATCCACCCATATACCTACTCTGATTCCTAAAACTCGAGATTTCTTCTCTGGGCCCCTATGTTCTATTTATAAAAGTCTCCATGGTCAGTGTGGCTTGGAACCAAGAGTCATCTACAATATGCTAATGATTCTTCTCTTTGGAAGATTTGTTTTCAAATACCTCTTGTGTTCCTTTGCCTGCAGGATCCTCTCTTTCCATTTCTTTGCCTTGGTTCTGAGCCTGTCCTATGCTCCAGCCTCAGTAAATCACAGAGCAGCTCATAGTCTTGCACACCGCCTCATATGTGGTGTGAAATGCCTTTGTCTAGGTCACTAGTGTGCCCGGGCTCATCCTGATGACACACAGCTCCTCCAGATCCCTTGGGATTTCTTGATAAAGGAAATGTGCCAGTGTCTTGTCCTTCTTCAGCTGGAGGAGGGAGAGTCAGGTCCTCAAACCACAGGGACACATAGATTGTCAAAAGGCAGGAGTGTCCTCTTACCATGAAGGGCGGAAGATGGATGCTGGTAACAAGTAAGTGTGTATCTCACCGTCTTCTCCACACCTACTTCTTCCACCGGGCCTCCTTCCTGGTCTGCCACACCTGTGTGCTCCCATGAGATCGCTGATTGTGCAGTCAGGGATGGTGACGTGACTCACCCCTGAAACTCCTCACCCGCTGCCTGCCACACTCAAAACCATGTGAACCAGGCACAGACTGCAGGCTGCTCCAGGGTCCCTCTTTGCTCCAACTCCTATTATAATCCAAATGAGAGGCTCAGTTCTCCTAGCAATGTGACTCAATGCTTACTTTAAACTTACACTGTCCTCTTAACAGGAATATTTAGAAGATTTAGATTTCCCTGGTGATCATCCCTACAGGCCGGTCACTTTGTCTGGTGGATGTAATTGCTTTTGAATTTATATTTCTATGCCACTTTGCAAACATTCCTATTGAGGTACAGATCTCATAGATTTGTAGAAATTTATATTTGCATTTCAGTCTCTCTTAGTTAACTGTGAGTTGCCAAAATTGTCTTCTCAGCTTTATAATGCAGCATGTTTACAAATGCTTTGCATAAAACATAAACTCAACAAACATTTGCTAAATTGAATTTTTGGACACTTAGGAACAGAAATATTTTAAAGTTGTTCAGATTATTTCAGTTGATCCAATAAGCTTCAATCATATGATGTAACCATGCCAAAGAGATACAAACTACTCTAGTTATCTCAGAGGATCTTTTCATGCATAGCAGTGCTTCACTGGTCAAAAATTACCGGGAAAATAACTTGTACTATTGGCATGCTCTATGTCTCTAGCTGTTTTCTTCTAATCAGATATAGTTGTTGGATTCCTAAGCCCAATCTGCAATGCTGAACTCAGAGTTTATCGATGCCTTATCCATGCAGGACAATAGTGAGATTCTGATCTCTCAAAACTCAGGGCGGTGCACAGCTGTCCACAATGGAAGGTCCAAGAAAACATCTCCCTGGAGCCACGATGGGATGATTTCTCCGTGTGCAGAGGATATGATTCCAAGTTGCAGTACACTCCATTAATTAAACAAGTCTGCATGCTCATAATTTAATTTACTGAAAGAATTCACAAGAGGGCTGGGAAACTGGGTTCCCTTGCTTCCCATAAATGTAATTGGCATAATGAGCATCTTTCTTCCCTTTTGAGGCCTTACAGGAATACCTGCCTCACGTGGTATCAAGCTCCTTTGAGTTCTATGGAGAAATAATTTTCTAAGTGCAGACTGACTCTACGAAGATAGATATCATATGGCCTGAGAAACTTCAGAAATAGAGGAGATGAAAATTACTTCAATGAGCTTGGGGGGTGGAGTGGTAAAATGTGAGTCAAATAATAATTCACGCTAACATTTGCTACGTATTTCTCTCGCATTGCTGGTATTTTCCAAAAAACGGCTAGCAAAATTTCACCTGCAAAGGAAATATCTTAGGCTGAAATATGAAATAGGTGACTCTTTACTTTAATTAACAATTTACAAATCATCACGCATTAACGCCTGATGTTTTATTCATCCAGTGAGTAGATGAGACTTTTCCTCAGTCTCCCCATCATCCCCTTTCAATATGTGATGAAGCCGAAGGTTGAAGGGATTAAAAAACTGATGAGGCTCAGATCACTAGAAAGGGGTATAAATCTGCACTTAGACTCAGGCTTCACTACTCCGAATGCCGTATTTTGTTAACTGTATGGTTTTAATTTGAGTGCAATACTTACACGGGAATCATGATTATACCGGAAGCTTCATAATCATATGGCCAGTGAAAGAATGCAATATGATAGAAAGCATAACTTTTATCAGGTCCCTTTTTTATCAAATTTCAAATTACAGTTTTCCCTATTGCCAATGACTGCACAATCACACGATTGAGAATATTTATCTCCATTTTCAAGCTTCCCTAAGATGATGAACCCTTTTATTTTCTTAATTTTAAAATGGCATTTTAGTCCTCTGAGATAAAATAACCAATAAAAGGGGAAATGTGAGCCTTTTATTTTCTGAATGAACTTTGAACCTCTCATTCAGTCCCAGCTCAATTCCATTTTTATTTCTCTCACTCTCTTTCTTGTTGGTTGTTTTATTTCCCAGTTAATTATTTGTAGCCTTTTCAGATTTTGAATGCAATCCCTTTTCTTCTTTTCCCTGGGCTGCATTGTTCACAGTCATAAAGAAAAATAACCAGGGAGCTAATAAATGTCATTTTTACATGCTATATAAAGTATTTGTACAACAGTAAGCAATGTTCAAGTATCTCTAGAAGTGGCCATTTAAGCCTTTAATATCTGGCACTGAGAAAAACAGTACCTTGAAAGCTTTCATTTTACACCTAAGCTATAGAAATTTCAGCATGCACTGATAGGTTGTGAACATTCACTAGTGACTGAAACAAATTAAGTGACAAACTCCTACCAGTATTTAAAACATAATATTTTAGTAAGTGCTTCATTTATAAAATGAAATAGAACAAAGAGCAACTACTCAATTAAAGTAGATATATATATATATATATATGCATTTGTGCACATATATATGTATATATACTCATATGTATATATGTGTATATCTGTGTGTATACATATATATATATATGTAGATATATGATCCATTGGTTAAACATACTTCACAAATCTTTAGCTCTTTGATACAGTGTCTATGAGAATGCCAGACACTCTATGTTTTTATCTACACATCTGGATCTACCTCCATTACACCCTTTCTTTCAAGAAGGCTATTTGAAAATATTATACTAGGTGTTTTTGATTTCCAGTACTACATTTGTCTTTCTTTTGAGTGAGTCTTCATCTCATTTTTAGTTTCACAAAGCCACCAGCTCAAGGAAGGCATGCTACAGATAGCAAAAGGTGTGGGCTGCTGACTTTCAGAAAGGGTGCTCAGTTCCATGCAGAGGAGGACCTGCTGTGGACTGAATGTCTGTGTCCCCTAAACTCCCATGGGGACATTTCAAGCTGGATTTGTCAGAGGGCAATGAGGTCTGTGTGAGCTGGTGAGGATGGGGCTCTGTGATAAAATCATTGCCCTTAGGAGAGGACAAGACACCAGAAGTCTGCTCTCTTTTTTCGTGTGAGTTCACAGCAAGAAAATGGTCCTCAGCAACCCAGGACTGTCACACCAGAACCTGTCCACGCAGTCATCCTGACCTTGTGCTTCTGAGCCTCTGAATTTTCAGAAATAAATTCCTGTTTTTTCAGCGGTCTGACCAGTGGTTATTTTACTGGGGCAACCCAAGGTGACTGAGATAACACACAGTGAAATAAGTTCTGTTCTCTGGGCTTGGAGCAGAGAAGATGGGAGAGAGAGGGAGAGAAGACGAGAGGGGGAGAGGGAGAACTAAGATGTGACAAAAGATCTTTGAGTCTTTGAGTCCAGTTTTCTCCCTGTTTCCCACATCCTTTCTTATCACCAGTTCCTTCAAAGGGAGAGATATCACAACCATGACATGTGGGAGCCCGGCCATGGCCCTCTAGGAGCTTGACATTTAAAAGGAAACTTCTTCACCTCTACACGCAAGGCATTGATACAATCTGTAACATTCTAGGACTCTGCTTGTTAAACTTGTTGCTGCAATGGGAGAAACTCAAGGAGACAGCCAAAGATCTGATGTTCTTTGCAAAGAGTCAGAAAATCCGGTCTTTGCATAAAAGATACAAATAGTTGCTTGGTGCTTCCTGTTGATGTGAACCTATAAAAGGAGCTGTTTCTGTGAAATAAATCAGACTTCTCTTCGTCTCCGCTCAGGTTTGAGTGTTCTTTCCTTTCTCAATCCTCACTCCCCGACTCAGGCATGTTCGTGTTGTGACGGCTGGACCGCCACAAGTGGCGCCTGAACAGGGACCTGAAGAACAGGGACTTGAAGAACAGGGACCTGAGTATCGAGGGATTCAGTGAAGGACACCGCTGGATAAAGAATAAAAGGAGATCTCATCAAAAAGAAAGAAGAGGACCTTCAAAAGGAAGGCAAAAGA
>NW_022900918.1:38322788-38332683 GCF_012274545.1 Fukomys damarensis
CACAGTCTGTGCCCATTTTGTGACAAAGTTCTATTAGAAAATAGTTACAAGCAATCATTTACTTGAACCCAGGGTTTCAGGAGAAGCCCAAATTATGTACAGTATGACTCTTTACCTGTACTTTCTGCTCCCAACACTATTCAGGGAGAGCCCACGGAAACCTTTTGTCAACAGTGTTGATGATTTTTTTTTTTAAATAAAGTAAAGTAAAATGAAAGGAACAACAGAAGAAAACATTACCTGTGCCTTCCGTGTATGAGAGCCCAATGGATTCTCTTACCTCTTGCATTTTCTCGAGGAAGGACCATGTACAATGCCTTCTAGTGATTTCCAAGACTCTATAACACATTCTGATTCTGCAGTGACCAATAAGCAACAAGCCAGGAGCACTTTGCTTGCCTGGTATTAGGTAAGTAGATAGTAGGGTGAAACTCCTACTGAAGGAGTCCCCAGAATCAGTGTGAGTGGAACATACTCAGAGAATCCCGACCCCTCTGTCACGTACAGACACCAAATATGCACAATGCACGGACACGTATATGTCATAAACATGACCTAAGAATAATAACAACAATGTAAATGGGAACGGACATTTAGAGACAGACACAGGTGGGAGGGAGAAGGGATCGAAAAAAGAATCATGTGGTATGTACATGTACCGACTCCCCAGGACAAATGTAAATGTCATGTGCTAATAAAATTAAAATTAAAACTTAAAGAAACATCTGCTGTAAGTAGTGTGGGCATGAATACTTACAGATAACAATGACAAGGTTTCTCGCTATATTTGAAGGTCAAGGATACTAACAAGCTTATTACAAGTCCTAAACAAACTTGATGCTTAGAACTTTGTGTCTACCAACACCATCTCCCCTCGGGGAACCTCTGCCCGGCCTGTGTCCGAATAACTTGGGGTTTTCTCAAAGCTGTTAATTTCCAGGTTTCACCTAGGACATAAAATATCAGGATATTTGTGAATAGGAGGTGGATCAAGATTGAGACATGCACCCAAATAATTCTCCGATGCTATAGGACTAACAAAGCAAGGACTCAGAAAGATCCACAGACATTTCTGAAGAGAAAGAATTCTAGAGCCCGGAACTTATGACATTTCTACAACCCCAGGCCTGTCCACAGTGAGACATCATCAAAACACTGAAGCCATCTGCCTTAGGGCCGCATTAGCAAGGCTGTGCAAGCAGACTTAAGGCTCTAGGAAGAAACATGAAACAAATCTCTGCATCCATTAGAGAAATCCCTCTGCCTAACTACTAGAAAACTCCAAAAAGACCCAGGACCATTTCTTACCTTTCCCTACGGCTTTTCCTAAACCTCCCGGTTCTCCCAGAATTTCTTGTTTCCTAAACATGATTGCTTGATTTTAGTTCTGCCCCATTATTTCATCATTTTTTTGTATTCGATATTACAGAGCCCTGTTGTTTTATATCCATTAATCCTATTGTACATGGTGAAATTGTTTGGTTTGATTATACATGGTGGGACACAGTGGGGATAGCTTAATCTGCTTTAAAAGGCGAGTGAGGTGTGTTTGATTTGCTAATAGATAATGTCAAGTAGATGTAGGCATACGTGTCAGCTTTATGAGTAGCCTTATTCACGTCAATGTGACTAACAACAGGAGCCAAGTGTCTTAGAAATAGGGCCAAGCTACTTCACCCTCTCTGTTTTGATTGCATATAATTGTGTCAGCAATTTTGAGAATGAGGTCTTACGATATTGAGAAATAGCAGACTAAACAACGAAACTAAGAAAACAGAGCACGGAGTGTGATTGTTTTCCTAACCAAATAGTCTCAGGCACAAGTTTTCCCACAGCCCTGAGCTACAAGTTAGTAATTTGAAGAAGAAGAAAGTTTTCTCAAGTGGAGAGTGTGATAAATTAGTATATCCTCAGTATCGTAGAAAACCCGTGTTTCCTGAGCCTTACCCGGAGAGAACTGCTGGAAGCAGGTTCTTGGCAAGTGATTATCGATGAGCAGATGTGTCCTGCAGAGAACGGATCGCAAGACTGAGAAGAACTGAGTGAGTGGGGATATGACATCTTACGGACCAAACTAGAACATTGTAAAGTTTGGGGTCAGTTTCTGGGGAAACGTTCAGTGGAAGATCAGACAGAATCCAAGAACCAGACCAAGAGGAGATCCGTGGTTTAGACCTTGGATTCTCGGCCAAAGGGGCGAAGGAGGATGTTAATGTACCGACAGGGAGACAGAGGACTGCCAGAAGAGTTGGGGCTCCTGTAGGTACAAGGAAGGAGGGTGACATACAGTTAAACTTGGGGGACAGAAGGGAGATATCCCCCTCCTACGGGAATATTTGTGCTTAGCATAAAGCTTTGCCAAGTTCTGAGGATAAAATTAGGGTTGAAAGCACAAGGATAGAAAGCAAAACTAGAAATGGTTTATGGCTTAAATCAATCTAACATGCAAAGTGAGCTTCATTGGATTTGTAATTTCCTAAGTGTAAAAACTTATGGCCATAGAAGGTTACACTTTTGCACGAGAATATAATTATTAGTTGACTCATGGGGACAGAAATCAGGCCTTTTGCTTATCTTCTGAGATAAATTCAGTATAGGTAACCTAAAGAAATGAACAATGATATCACTTAAAAAATTAGGGATCTTTAAAGTTAAAAGGACACACAATGAGGCAATACTCTTCAGTGAAATAAGTAGGACACATGCGTAAATACTGACTAGTTTCTGTAGTGTGAGAAACTGAAAGTTTAACTGAGAATTGAATGGTGTAATAGATAATGTGAAACAGGAAGAAAGGGGACAAAGGAGAAGGGGAAATTGGGAGGTGGGAGGAAAGAAAGAAAGAAATGGAATTAATATGAGAAAAGGAAGAAATAGAAACAAAGTCTTTGTGAATAGGGAGGGGTGGAGGGGTTGAAGGGAGAGCAGGGGAGTGGGGAAAAAATAGGAACCAAGATAGATTCTGTAAAGGTATGATTTTCCAATATGATGTCACTATACTATATATCTAAAATGTACCAATAAAATTAATTTTTAAAATAGCTAAAGACCTATGAACTTTGACTAGATATAGAGACAGAGATATCCAACATGACAAATATTCAATTTCTCCAAGATTAAATCTAATTAAATTGACTTTTTATTTTCTTTTCTGTCTTGATTTTTTTTTTTTTGGAGGGCCAACTTGGAAGGCAATCATTTTCAAGTTTTATTTAAGAAGGTGAAAACAAAGGATATTGTCAATGAAACTACAGTATGCATGTCATGATGAAAATAGATGGTGAAAAAATTATTGCCGTTAAACACACTTTGCTATTAATTGTCCTTGAAATATGCACTACTGTCTAGAACACACACATCACATCCTTCTTATCCCTCTCTGCAGCAATCCTGGAGTCCCTTTTCATGAGTGTCGTTAACTTGTCTTGGCGGCCTTGATGTCCTGAATGAATTCAAAACACTCCCCTTTCATAGCCACTGTGATTAGGGGGAAGAGCCAGCAGTCACTACATATAGTGGTATACCACTACACATAGTGGTAGACTGGGTTAATAGGGTAGATGAGGATGCAGGAAAACGTATTTTCCAGCTTGCCATACTTTTGGAGGGCACCAGGTACACCTGGCAAAAGCACTCTGGAAAGGGACTTCTGGAACTGCATCAGAAAAGGGCAAAAGCAATGGGCTAAGTGTGTGCAAAGCAAGGGAGTGGGAGAATCATAGCAGCACTGTACTTTTACTTTAATAAATGTAAGCATTTGGCATATATTTCAATCTCCCTGGCTGTTTAAAAATAAATCTTAACCTTCCACTCCCTCTTCCCTATTTCTGTATGTTTGCAAAGCCAAGAGGTGTTTGAGAAACGCACTTGCACATTCCTTATTTTAAGGTAGCAGGTGTCCAATGTGATTTGAGGCAGCAATGTGATCTTACTGTAAAAGACTCAGACACCAAGAATTAAAGTTTGCTCAGAATTTCTTCCCTCATTTATCTTCTCGTCTGGAAGAGACTTATTTCAATACTCTTTCCTTCTCGGAGAGCTTGGAGAAAAATCAGGAGTTGATTTCTGTCAAATGGTGATAGTTGGCATTTGAAAGAGAAAGTAAACAAAATGAAATATTCATTTTTAATCAAAATTACTATAAAACTTCCATGAAATGGTTATAATACCCATAAAATTATCATAGTACTAACATTTCCTCCTCAATAACTGTGATCTATGAACAGTCCAGGAGAAGTCTAAAGTATTTCAGATTTCTGTTGAAGTTCAAAGATAGAAAAACATTTTTAACTCTCCGAGATATTAATGCCATTGATGAAGAGGCCAAGGTAGAACTTTATGGGTGCTTTGCTCACATATTGAACAAGAAAGATACGATGATTGACTTGAGCCAGTTGTTCATGTGACGTAAATGAGATTCTGAAATGGTAAAATTTCCAAAGACAAAAGAGATCAAAGAATTGTAAATTCATAAGAAAAACTCAAGGAAGGAATTGCATACTTAAAGATTGTGTGACTTAAGAAAAGACAAGGAATGGCACTCATAAATTACACACCCAGAAATTATATGATATCAACATTTTGTTGTGTATCTCAACTTTTTGTGAAATACATTGTAAAAAATGAGGTTTTGTGTATGTGTAATGACACACACACACACACACACACAGATGAATATTTGGGTAAGTTAGGAACACTGAACAATTCCACAGCATTGGTTTTCTACATTATTTCTGTTTCTTGCACAAATCCCATTACATGGATATTTTTTCGTACCTTTAATCCACCCTCTAGTTTTGCCATGTAAGGATTTTTTGCTCTGATTTTTCCCTGCAACAAAAAAGCCTGTGAGTAACATCTTTTCAGAAAGTGATTAATTCTGGCCATAGCATAATGTTCAGACTCCATTTATGACAGGATCGAAGTGGGACATCTCGCCATCCTTTACAGGGCAACCCAATTCCAGGCCATGGCACGCTCATGGACAGGATGCCCTGTGCTAAGCAGCTGCTGCCTCCTCACCCCAATCCCCCACCTCATGCTCTTAGAGATTGGACACACATGTTTACAACGCCAGGGAGGAAGGGGTCCCCCACACTGTGTGATGAAAACAAGGCCCAACAAGGTGAAAAACAGATGACCAGTTCAGAAAGAAGCCTGGCCTTTAGCAAGAAAAATGAAAGAGAGATATTCATCTTCCTTTTTTCCTCTTTATGCCACCTATTAATATTGAAGCCTGAATGAGCTTTCAAAAGCAATTAATATTGTCCCCTGCCAAAACCTTCACGAACAGAAATTGTGCTGTCCCTGATTTCTGCAATGTTTTTTCTACCACTGCCCCTCCATTCCCTGCTAACTTTTCTAGACAAACTTACATTCTCCATACTCTTATCTCCCAGATAATCCTCAACCAGCATAATACGTTTGCACCCAATTTTCTTAGCTAATCCAGAGGAAGCATATACTTTCATTAAAAATATAGTGTGAAATATAAATATATAATTACAGGAAACTGTAAATAAGGGAGTGAGAAACTTATATAATCCACCCATATACCTACTCTGATTCCTAAAACTCGAGATTTCTTCTCTGGGCCCCTATGTTCTATTTATAAAAGTCTCCATGGTCAGTGTGGCTTGGAACCAAGAGTCATCTACAATATGCTAATGATTCTTCTCTTTGGAAGATTTGTTTTCAAATACCTCTTGTGTTCCTTTGCCTGCAGGATCCTCTCTTTCCATTTCTTTGCCTTGGTTCTGAGCCTGTCCTATGCTCCAGCCTCAGTAAATCACAGAGCAGCTCATAGTCTTGCACACCGCCTCATATGTGGTGTGAAATGCCTTTGTCTAGGTCACTAGTGTGCCCGGGCTCATCCTGATGACACACAGCTCCTCCAGATCCCTTGGGATTTCTTGATAAAGGAAATGTGCCAGTGTCTTGTCCTTCCTCAGCTGGAGGAGGGAGAGTCAGGTCCTCAAACCACAGGGACACATAGATTGTCAAAAGGCAGGAGTGTCCTCTTACCATGAAGGGCGCAAGATGGATGCTGGTAACAAGTAAGTGTGTATCTCACCGTCTTCTCCACACCTACTTCTTCCACCGGGCCTCCTTCCTGGTCTGCCACACCTGTGTGCTCCCATGAGATCGCTGATTGTGCAGTCAGGGATGGTGACGTGACTCACCCCTGAAACTCCTCACCCGCTGCCTGCCACACTCAAAACCATGTGAACCAGGCACAGACTGCAGGCTGCTCCAGGGTCCCTCTTTGCTCCAACTCCTATTATAATCCAAATGAGAGGCTCAGTTCTCCTAGCAATGTGACTCAATGCTTACTTTAAACTTACACTGTCCTCTTAACAGGAATATTTAGAAGATTTAGATTTCCCTGGTGATCATCCCTACAGGCCGGTCACTTTGTCTGGTGGATGTAATTGCTTTTGAATTTATATTTCTATGCCACTTTGCAAACATTCCTATTGAGGTACAGATCTCATAGATTTGTAGAAATTTATATTTGCATTTCAGTCTCTCTTAGTTAACTGTGAGTTGCCAAAATTGTCTTCTCAGCTTTATAATGCAGCATGTTTACAAATGCTTTGCATAAAACATAAACTCAACAAACATTTGCTAAATTGAATTTTTGGACACTTAGGAACAGAAATATTTTAAAGTTGTTCAGATTATTTCAGTTGATCCAATAAGCTTCAATCATATGATGTAACCATGCCAAAGAGATACAAACTACTCTAGTTATCTCAGAGGATCTTTTCATGCATAGCAGTGCTTCACTGGTCAAAAATTACCGGGAAAATAACTTGTACTATTGGCATGCTCTATGTCTCTAGCTGTTTTCTTCTAATCAGATATAGTTGTTGGATTCCTAAGCCCAATCTGCAATGCTGAACTCAGAGTTTATCGATGCCTTATCCATGCAGGACAATAGTGAGATTCTGATCTCTCAAAACTCAGGGCGGTGCACAGCTGTCCACAATGGAAGGTCCAAGAAAACATCTCCCTGGAGCCACGATGGGATGATTTCTCCGTGTGCAGAGGATATGATTCCAAGTTGCAGTACACTCCATTAATTAAACAAGTCTGCATGCTCATAATTTAATTTACTGAAAGAATTCACAAGAGGGCTGGGAAACTGGGTTCCCTTGCTTCCCATAAATGTAATTGGCATAATGAGCATCTTTCTTCCCTTTTGAGGCCTTACAGGAATACCTGCCTCACGTGGTATCAAGCTCCTTTGAGTTCTATGGAGAAATAATTTTCTAAGTGCAGACTGACTCTACGAAGATAGATATCATATGGCCTGAGAAACTTCAGAAATAGAGGAGATGAAAATTACTTCAATGAGCTTGGGGGGTGGAGTGGTAAAATGTGAGTCAAATAATAATTCACGCTAACATTTGCTACGTATTTCTCTCGCATTGCTGGTATTTTCCAAAAAACGGCTAGCAAAATTTCACCTGCAAAGGAAATATCTTAGGCTGAAATATGAAATAGGTGACTCTTTACTTTAATTAACAATTTACAAATCATCACGCATTAACGCCTGATGTTTTATTCATCCAGTGAGTAGATGAGACTTTTCCTCAGTCTCCCCATCATCCCCTTTCAATATGTGATGAAGCCGAAGGTTGAAGGGATTAAAAAACTGATGAGGCTCAGATCACTAGAAAGGGGTATAAATCTGCACTTAGACTCAGGCTTCACTACTCCGAATGCCGTATTTTGTTAACTGTATGGTTTTAATTTGAGTGCAATACTTACACGGGAATCATGATTATACCGGAAGCTTCATAATCATATGGCCAGTGAAAGAATGCAATATGATAGAAAGCATAACTTTTATCAGGTCCCTTTTTTATCAAATTTCAAATTACAGTTTTCCCTATTGCCAATGACTGCACAATCACACGATTGAGAATATTTATCTCCATTTTCAAGCTTCCCTAAGATGATGAACCCTTTTATTTTCTTAATTTTAAAATGGCATTTTAGTCCTCTGAGATAAAATAACCAATAAAAGGGGAAATGTGAGCCTTTTATTTTCTGAATGAACTTTGAACCTCTCATTCAGTCCCAGCTCAATTCCATTTTTATTTCTCTCACTCTCTTTCTTGTTGGTTGTTTTATTTCCCAGTTAATTATTTGTAGCCTTTTCAGATTTTGAATGCAATCCCTTTTCTTCTTTTCCCTGGGCTGCATTGTTCACAGTCATAAAGAAAAATAACCAGGGAGCTAATAAATGTCATTTTTACATGCTATATAAAGTATTTGTACAACAGTAAGCAATGTTCAAGTATCTCTAGAAGTGGCCATTTAAGCCTTTAATATCTGGCACTGAGAAAAACAGTACCTTGAAAGCTTTCATTTTACACCTAAGCTATAGAAATTTCAGCATGCACTGATAGGTTGTGAACATTCACTAGTGACTGAAACAAATTAAGTGACAAACTCCTACCAGTATTTAAAACATAATATTTTAGTAAGTGCTTCATTTATAAAATGAAATAGAACAAAGAGCAACTACTCAATTAAAGTAGATATATATATATATATATATGCATTTGTGCACATATATATGTATATATACTCATATGTATATATGTGTATATCTGTGTGTATACATATATATATATATGTAGATATATGATCCATTGGTTAAACATACTTCACAAATCTTTAGCTCTTTGATACAGTGTCTATGAGAATGCCAGACACTCTATGTTTTTATCTACACATCTGGATCTACCTCCATTACACCCTTTCTTTCAAGAAGGCTATTTGAAAATATTATACTAGGTGTTTTTGATTTCCAGTACTACATTTGTCTTTCTTTTGAGTGAGTCTTCATCTCATTTTTAGTTTCACAAAGCCACCAGCTCAAGGAAGGCATGCTACAGATAGCAAAAGGTGTGGGCTGCTGACTTTCAGAAAGGGTGCTCAGTTCCATGCAGAGGAGGACCTGCTGTGGACTGAATGTCTGTGTCCCCTAAACTCCCATGGGGACATTTCAAGCTGGATTTGTCAGAGGGCAATGAGGTCTGTGTGAGCTGGTGAGGATGGGGCTCTGTGATAAAATCATTGCCCTTAGGAGAGGACAAGACACCAGAAGTCTGCTCTCTTTTTTCGTGTGAGTTCACAGCAAGAAAATGGTCCTCAGCAACCCAGGACTGTCACACCAGAACCTGTCCACGCAGTCATCCTGACCTTGTGCTTCTGAGCCTCTGAATTTTCAGAAATAAATTCCTGTTTTTTCAGCGGTCTGACCAGTGGTTATTTTACTGGGGCAACCCAAGGTGACTGAGATAACACACAGTGAAATAAGTTCTGTTCTCTGGGCTTGGAGCAGAGAAGATGGGAGAGAGAGGGAGAGAAGACGAGAGGGGGAGAGGGAGAACTAAGATGTGACAAAAGATCTTTGAGTCTTTGAGTCCAGTTTTCTCCCTGTTTCCCACATCCTTTCTTATCACCAGTTCCTTCAAAGGGAGAGATATCACAACCATGACATGTGGGAGCCCGGCCATGGCCCTCTAGGAGCTTGACATTTAAAAGGAAACTTCTTCACCTCTACACGCAAGGCATTGATACAATCTGTAACATTCTAGGACTCTGCTTGTTAAACTTGTTGCTGCAATGGGAGAAACTCAAGGAGACAGCCAAAGATCTGATGTTCTTTGCAAAGAGTCAGAAAATCCGGTCTTTGCATAAAAGATACAAATAGTTGCTTGGTGCTTCCTGTTGATGTGAACCTATAAAAGGAGCTGTTTCTGTGAAATAAATCAGACTTCTCTTCGTCTCCGCTCAGGTTTGAGTGTTCTTTCCTTTCTCAATCCTCACTCCCCGACTCAGGCATGTTCGTGTTGTGACGGCTGGACCGCCACAA
>NW_022900918.1:38332736-38383386 GCF_012274545.1 Fukomys damarensis
CCCTCTGTTCCTCGCCTCAGGTTTGAGTGTTCTTTCCTTTCTCAATCCTCACTCCCCGACTCAGGCATGTTCGTGTTGTGACGGCTGGACCGCCACAATGACAGTGTTGCCATGAGTGGTACAAGGACACCAGCGGCCTGAGCTGGCCCAGAAAAACTCTCTGGTGCCCTAGAGAGCACTTGCCAAGCAGCTAGTGTGCCCATGTCCTTGGAGAGTTCAGCCTGCGGCAGGGGCACAATGCCACGGGAGGGAGGGGCCACAGGGTGGGAATGGACACACATGCTTGCAGATGACAGGGTCATATGGGCATGTGCAAGGCCAGAAAGGCCAGCGCCTTCTCCACAGATGCTGGTGTGGCCTAGCAAACCAAGACCAGGTGTTCTCAGTTACTGCAGTTACTATGAAAACATCTCCAGAACTGTAGCTCAGTCCTGGGGAGAAGGAGGCAACAGAATGAACTAATCCCAACTTGCCTATGTAAAGTTCCTGCCACTGAGGGAATGGGAGATGCAAAGAAATATGAGTTTTGGTTACGGAGAGACGCGGAGCATTTTTTCCCTGGATACATTCTACTTGTCCTAGGTGTATGTGCTGTTCACAGTAGTGTGTGTGCATAACTGAGTTCCTCAAGGGTAGATGTCAAGATTTAATGATGGTTTATTTCTTAAAAGCATAAGGGAAAGAAGAAGGCAAAGGTGAAGACTTATCTTGTAAGATAATCTTTCAGACAAAATTGTAAAGAATTCACGCTATGGGAATTCCATTCATTCAGGGGAAAAGTTGTTTGACTTTCATGCCATTGGATTAATGAGAAGCTACTTCAGGTTGTTGAATGTGGGGTAGTTTATCATATCTATGACTTCGGCTCATTTTACAAAAAATATGAACTATAGACGCGAGCGAGGAGACTTAGAGATAAGGGGTCATTGAATTTATCCAGGCAGGGAACAATATGGCAGAAAATTAGAGAGAAAAAGTAAAGGAGAAATATAACAGGATCAAATTAATATCTGGCTTTGACTGGTGATCATCTACAAGAAATCGCGGAGAACAACTCAGAGTTCAAAAGCCAAGAGTGTGCAAACACCCTTGGTACGTCCTCAGGAAGCAGCAGAGCTGATGGAAAGGAACTGTTGGCAGGCAAACAACATCATGACATTGAACATTTTTGCATGTAGGTGATGGCAGGGTATCTGAGATAATGCAAAAAAACAATGTGCAAAACATTTAATAGAGGTTACTGTTGAAGAAAAGGAAAGAGATAGGTTAATGGATTCTGGATCACAGAAAAAGAAAACATGGAAGAGAAATAAAAGCAAGATAGTCAAGTAGGAAGGGAAAGATCAGCTCGTTCCTACTGTGAGGGGCCAAGGGAATCTCCTCTTATGATCCCTGAAAAGTTACAATAGCTGGTGTGACTGGCTGCAGCTTTGGTGCTAGGACTATGGTGGGTTAATACTGCAGATCGCTCGCATCTTTGTTGCAATAACTCACTGACGATGACAATGCCTGAAGAGTGCATCTTCCTGTTCTTTCTGAATTTTCCATGAAATCTAATTTCTTGTTTTGTTTCGCACTTGTTTGTTTTAATTACAATTTCTATCCCTAGTGTTACAGCCTCAAATTTTTATTTTCCAAATGGTTTTCCACTTTAAAGAGGCTAAATAAAGGTTCTGACTGAGCTATACTGGTGGGAATCCCTAGATCTTTTTATAGAAGTTATTTTAGTCAAATGGAGTCGAGAAACAAGTTTCTAGTTGGAGAAAGTAAGAGACATGCAAAAAGGATGTACAGGATATGGCTGTGCAGCATCATGATGTTAGCAAAGAAACAAAATGTTCAAAATTAACCACTAAACATCTGGGTATTTTGAAATGTTAAAAAAAAAAACTCTCATTGCACAAACTTTAGTTTAGTGTAAGGTGGAGCATGAGGATGGACTCCCTGTGGTCAAAAAGCTTTCTGCTCATCCGAATCCAAGTTGTCTTCTGGTCTGACTCACACGCAGTTGTCTCCCTGTAGGCTCTTGTAGGCAGCTGTGGTCAGAACACTGAGTTGTATTCACTGGAGAGGGAAGCGATGAGCAGCCTCTCCAAGCCTGAGTCCCTTAGCCCTAGGTACCTCCCTGATCATCTTCCACTTGCTTTCTTCTCTAGCTGTCCACATGGACTCATCTCTGACATTTAGGGTTTAGAAATGGAAGGTCCTTCTGTCAATTTGATTTTTCAGAGCCTCCTATGGAACAGAGCACCCACCACAGATCTGAAACTCCTCAGGTGGCAGATGGTGCGAAATAAATCCCACCACGTGTGAGTCACTGTGTACTGACAGGTGATTTGTGAAGCAGAGTTATCCCTCACTCAGATGCCTTTTGTTTCTTTGCCGCTTTCCCATCTCTCTCATCCTCCTTCCCTCCCTCACCTTTCCTTTCTTCTCCTCTTTTTCTTTATTTAATCACCGTGTTCATCCTCCCAATAGCCCCTTGCTGAGATGCAGGTGGGGACATCAGTCATTATTCTTACACCCTATTGCCAGACACAGGCATTCCCATAGTTGACTCTTGTCATCTTGCTGGTCCTCAGGCTATGGTTCTCCAAGGCCCAGGGCATCACACAGAACTCACAATTGACCCAAGTGAGTTTATCTGAGAAGGTGATAGCCAGCATGTCTAGTTTCAAAGATTCTTGTCAGCTGTTGTTGTGACTTCATTGACTCAGTTCACTGTTTACCCACTTTCACACAAATGTTAAGCTTTGGTCATGTTCTAGAAGTGATCTGACTGACGTCCCATCCTGGGTCACAGCCCTTACCTCACTGGCTCTTTCAAGGACCACGACAGCAAAGACATTTAGAAAACTGGGATCTGGTCTTAATCGATACTTTATCAGATCCAAAACAAATTTCAAAGAGTCTCCCCTCTCCAGCTACCAAGTAGTTAGGGCAGTGTGACCTAAGACTTTAAGAAGTAAGAAAACTCAAGAAGGAGAAAAGGAATCTCAAAAGCAATGCATCGCATTGGCAGTGAACCATACGATTATGATATTCAAAATCAAAGAAAGGAATTATGGATAAGAACCTGAGAAGAATGGTAATCTTAATAGAAATAAGAAGATATTTAGGACTGTGTCCAATCTTCAAAAACATCACATTAGAGATGAAGATGAGATTTCTAGATAGAAGATTCTGCACATTGAATTAACACTAGATGTGGCATGGAAGTGATCAAGCAATAATCACATTCTCTACAACTTTAACTTGGTACATTAAAAAGGAAAAATTGGTTAATTCTACATGTACAACATAAATGCAAGAATAAAACTTTTAGCAAAATAAAACTTTTTCTAAAAATACATTCTTAAAGTCTCCTTCATTCTACATTAAAACCAGTTCAACTATGTTTCATACTTTTTAATAGAAAAACATTTATAACATAAAAATATACACTGGAGAGTAGAATCATTAAATCTATGCATAATAAGCTTAGTTTATTAAAAACATTTTTATTTGTCTCTCCTAAAAGGAACCTCCGCACTGTCTCAGCGCAGTAAGTTTTAGTAAACTAGCATAATATAGCCAGATTAAACTTTTACATCACTCTAATACATCGCAAACCTTCTGGTTTATGGAGCTGATCATGCCTTGCCCACTAAGTGAGCTAATGTAATTTGTGTCACTTAAATGATCTCTGCGTACTCGGAGATTAAATTTTAATCCACATCTAATTGGTGGATTGTAAATTATTACATGTGCTATTGAGCGTTTCAAATTTTATCTGTGGAAGTTTATGACAAAAGAGTTAAGGGAGCAAAAAGAAAGAGAAGTATCAAAGGAAAAAAATGACTCAAAACATATATTTGGGGGAAAGAGCATATGGAAGTCAGTTGTATAATGTAGTCTATTTTTTCCCTTCCAGTTTGCTACCACTGCAGTTAAGAAGGGACAATAAAATATATAACATTTAATAGTCTCTCTTAAAATTTTTAAACTTAAAAACTGCATACATGAAAAGATGTCGAGTTTGCCATTCGTGGTTTAAATGAAAATGCTATCTTTTTCCTACAAAAAATTTAAATAATATATTTGCTGTATTTTAATAACTGTTAGAAAAATTTTAGATTTACAGAGAAGCTGAACAGATAGCACATAGAGGTGCTATCTTACTTTGTATCGGATTTCTCACTAACACGATATAAAATATTTTTCATTATAAAAATTGAACTAAATCTATGTTTTGTGCAGATTTCCTTAATTACCAAATGTGTTAGTGGACTGTTCCACTGCTGGGACACAATAACCGACACAATTTATAGGAAGAGAGGTTTGATTTGGTTTATGGTTCACAGGATTCAGTCCATGGTTGGCTGGCTCTAAAGTGGAGAGGGCATGGTACAAGGGAGGAAAGCCGCTCACTTCATGGCAGTCAGGAAGCAGACAGCAAGGGGAGAAGCCAGGGAGGGCAAACACCCTCCAAAGGTACATATTCTGTGATACACTGTTTCCAATCGGGCTATACCTCCTAACAGTACCTTTGTGCACTCACAGTGATAAATCCACTCATGAATACAGCATTTCTATCATACAATCACCTTCCAAAATCCCCATCTCTGAAGAATGAGATTCTAAGAGAATTCTAGATCTAAAACATAACACTAAATGTCCTTTATCCATTCTGGGATCCCACCCATACAACACATCACATTCACTCTTGCATCTCCTTGGACTCCTCTTTCTTGTGGCAGTTTAACTGAGTACTGGTCAGATATTTCACAGACTGTCCTTAATTAGAGTTTATTGGATTTTTGTTTCCGTAATTAGACTGGGTCAGCACATATCAAGGGTACACAATATTAACAGGACTTAGCGCTGTTGATTTCGGCACTCATCGTTTTGCTGACACAGTTTGTCAGGTTTCCTGACGTGAAGTTGCTCTTTTTCCAGCCTCTGTCCAGAGTGCACTGCTGGAAGTCACCTTGGGTGATCAGTGCCCAAGGAGTCGGGAGTTCCTCCACTTCCCTGACACAAAGAGTCTATACCTATCATCTGGAAGGCTGCATGAGACACTGGAATCTTCCTCCCTGTTTATTTCCTCATTTGATAATTTATTTTATACTTTGGATTACAAATTAGTACACTAGTTATTTGCATTCTCTGATTGTTCCGGTTTTGGTCATCTGACTTTGGGCATTTACTGGACAATGGAACGAGAAACTATATCTGAGTACTGGATCTGCTAATTGCTCCTGGAGTGAGGTTCCCTCTAGCTCCTCTCAGCTGATAGAGTGAGGAAGTGCATGTGTGAGTACTAACTTCGGTGCATACACACGTTCCAGACCTAGGCACATGCAGCCAGCAGAGTGTGCATCGAGCTACATACGAGCTTATGCAGATGTCTTCATCTCTTCATTATCTCACTGAATAATCCATCGATCACTAAATCATCCATTGATCAACACCAGTGATACTTTGAAATAGGAACTGAAATGTTACTTTTGAGATTGCAAGAAGAAGAAATAATGCCTGAGTCAACAACCTCTTCGAGTACATATATGACTGACATTGGTACAACACCTGTCATGCACAGGCGAATATGCTCTTGGTTTTGTATGAAACTATAAAATAAGAGACATGAACGTCCACACAGTGTGGCTTGAAGTTTTCCAAGACCCTGGTTCCTTATAACTTCCAAAACGGCATTGTTTGTTTAATATTTTGGTCTTAAGTATTCTTGATCTTTATTTCTCTCTCTCTCTTTCTCTCTCTCTCTCTCTCTCTCTCTCTCTCTCTCTCTCTCTCTCTCTCTCTTTTCCTCCCTCAAAATGAAAACAAATCTAGAAAGAATACCACAAATCCTATTAGAATCATAAAAGTACCTTTATAGGAGTAAACTGGTACTTGGACAAAATTTGGGACTAGTAGAGAATTTAATTTGGATTGTGGGAAGGGTACTCTTGGAGACCAAAAAATATGTCTGCACTCTCTGGGTTGTACTATTTTGGGGGAAGAGAAAGATGTTTAAAGTAAGTGACTTGGAACCACATATTGTAGTTTTGATCAATATTGATTTAAAGATTGTTAATTTAAATTAGTGAACATAGTGAATTATCTGATATTGAGCATTCAATAGCTCTGAAAACATTGAAGTTATTAAATAAGATGTACAGCTAATCTCTGTCAAATAATTATTATCCACAATTATATATTGGTCTTCAAAATCTATAAAACCATAAGATGTAGGATTCATAAGTCAAACAAGGAAGAGTTAATATTGGAATGATCCTTATCTCATGAAGAGCACTGACATACGAGCTCAGACAGGGCAGCAGATCTCCGAGGGGGACTCTGTCGGACGAGGCCACTCTGCCCAACAGGACACAGCAGCTGTCTTCCAGGCATGAGGGAAGGTAGAAGAATCCCAAGCAACTCAATGTGATGACTGCACCACACTCTGTCACCACTGCTACAAATGTTAAGAGTGTAATTAAAGTTGGCCGCAGGAGGGAAAAGCTTAAATCCAGCTTATTGATCTATTTGCGAATTTATGAAATAATCAATTCAGAGTAGTTGATGTTCAATCACTGCTTTTTTTCCCTCATTGAGTTCATTGGTCCATTTTAGGTATACAGTACAGTTACATTCATCACTGGAATCTTGTACCTTTATATGATGTGTCTTGGTTCTCATTTTTCCCCATTCCCCTGCCCTCCCTTCACTCCCTCCTCCCTTCCCCATTTATAAATACTTTATTTCCATTTTTTCATTTCCTCATACTTTTTTTCTTTTCCCTTATTTCCTTTTCCCTACCCTTCCCACTTCCCCTATACCTTTAGTCCTTTTCTTCCTATTTCACATTGTCAATTATACCATTAGGATCTTATGTACAATTATAGTTTTTTCACACCAGAGAAACTATTTGGTATTTACACGTGTGATTTATTTCACTTAAGAATATGGCCTCAATATGCATCCATTTTCCTACAATGACTCTAGTTGCTCATTCTTTACGGTGGAGTAATGTTTCATTTTACAGAAAAACCGCATCTTCTTTATCCAGTCTCCAACTGATGGGCAAATGGGCTGTTTCTAAATTTTAGCTATTACAAACTGTGCCACTATAAACATGGGTGTGCCTATATCATTGTGGTATGATTCTTTTAATTCTTTTGGAAAGATACCCATCAGAGGGATGGCTGGGTCAAAGAACCTAGTTCTTTGAGGTACCTCCATATTTTTAAATACATGTAATTTCTCCCCTTACCCCTATTCCTCCCAACTCTCCTAGATTCTCTGGAGGTGGCTTATCTTCCTGAACCTCTTACAAATACTTAGGTGGACATTTAAGGATGCTATTGGTTCTATTAATGATGACTGAAGGCCAAAGACTTAATAAAAACACTTTTCTGTTTTTCTTAAGTCCATTTTGACAACATAGCAGCAAGGAAAGCATCTGTGTTTGTTCTGGAGCCTTAGACAACGCTGTGCCCAGTTGCGACCAGAATCAAACATAGAGTAGAGTTAAGGAGCACCAGCAGGGAGGAGAGCAGTGTGACCCCAGTCTGAGGAAAACACAAACTTAGAAAGGCAGGTATCATACGCATGCAAAGCTGAAAATCTGAGACCAGAGACACAAACGGTGGCCAGTCCTGAGAGCTGCTTTGTTTCCCGAGGCCTCCAGGCTGCCTTTATCACTGCCCCAGAAAGGTTTTGGGCCGCATAAGGACTCCCAGCCTCCTTGTACTTGCGATTATACACTTAGGCAACTGACATTTTTAACAACGTCTTCAGATCTGAGAGTCATAGTTCCAGAGTTTACTAGGTTACCAATCCTTAACTAAGGAGTTCATTTAAAAAAAAATCTTAAGGTTATCACGGTGCTAAAAACTGAGTGGTTTCTATGAATGGCGCTGAGAAGCACAGTGAAGGGAGGCCTGGGGGGGCGGGGAAGGAGCCCTGCACCTTGCTGGCTCCCCACAGAGTAGGAGGAGGGCTGGGCACGCAGGAATTCATTCATTCTGCCTTGAAATGTGCAGACACCCAGGAACAAGCACTGGCCTTTCCAAAGCAGGGCTGGAGTCAATTCCTGTTGATCCTACTGAATTCCTCTGCACCTTGGAGATCCAAAGAAAGAGAAAAACGAGGCCAGCAGGAGGGCCCCAGAGGATGCTTTTCACATAAGTTAGAAAGAGACCGGGTTTTGATTTTCTTCTGCATTCATCCAGACCACACACAGCATCTTCGCACACAAGACTCATCGCTTCCCTTTCAGAGCAGTTTGAGATGCCACAAGAGGCAGGAAGGAGTGAGTCCGGTGGTCGTGTTTTGATGGGTCACCCTGCGAAGGTTCTGCTCCCAGAGACTCCTTACACTCGAGGCCTGGTGCACAGCCCTGCCTTTGCCCCTTTTCAGGAAGTCGGGCGCTGACAAAAGGCCTCTCATTTTCTCACTCGTGTCCTTTGTTTCCAGTGCTGGATTCCAGTGTCTCGCGTGTCCATGGCTCCTATTTTCACACGCTCTCCCCCGTTTCTCCTGCACGCCATTTCATTCACTTACAGGTCTATTTTTCTCTTTCTTCCTATTGATCCATAGGCATCAAAATATGCTTTACCCTATTAATGCTGCATCCTGCACTGTGCTCACCACGACTCGTGCATGCTTAGCTATCTGCTCTTTGTACTCCTGATATGGCCGTTACTAACTCAATAACTCGGGCTTCGAGGAATATAACTGTCCTCATTCTCTGCCCACCTTCTCATATTGACATGAGGCAACTAGCCAGTGCCCTGGATCGAGGCACGAAGACAAAACGAGCCATTAAGTTTCTCAAGTTGTCTTTGACTTGTCTACCATGGTCAGCAGAGAAAGAGGAGTTCAACAAGAGAGTTGGGTTCATCTCCAGCCCTGACTAGTGGACCAGGCGTGACGAAAGCTGCTGAGGCTGTGCCTGGCCACTTGTGCTGGGCAAGGAGAAGCAGAGGGAAGGAAGAGGAGGACGCGTCTTACTGTCCAGGGGCAAGGAGATGATGCTGTTGCGAAGAGTGACTGATGAGAGAGGTGGGTGTGCGCCAGAAGAGGCGGTCCGTGTGCAGGACCCTCCCTCACCGTGGTACACAGGTTGTTACAATGCCTAGCAGCAAAGCCAGAGAGGCGGAGAAAGCTCTGAAAACTCAGTCTCTGTCTGCATCCGGAAGCACAAATTACCCAATGCCTGGGCCTCTCCTTTACAAGCCACTAAACGACAGCTGAATTACCTCAGAGTCCTGAAAGATTTCCCAATGTTCCTGTTCCCTCATCAGCGTCCTTTTGCCCCCTCTCTCTCAGGATGATTATGTTTCCTTTCAAAGAATGGGCCTCCAAGGATGCTGCAAAATGTCCGCTCTGTTTCACACTGCCCCATTTATTTGAAGCAATAACAACCACTTTCTACATTAATTTAAAGCTTCCTCTCACATGTGTAAGGAAACCCACGGTCTCTGCCCCAGCGTGCCCCTTCTGAGTGTTTCCGTTTGAGAACCATCAGAGCAGCAGGCACCATGACACGATCCCTAACCACCTTTAATAAACGGACAGGTGGCCTGGGCCCAGGGGCAGTGAGGTGGGCAAGGGTACCAAGTGTCACTCTGGCTGAGGGAACTGGTCTGGAGGGGCTCTTCCTGTGTGAACCAGCCCAACCTTTCCCAGGAAGAGGAGGTTTCGAGTTAATCCAGTGCTGATCTACTGGGAGACTTCCACGTAAACAATGAAACCACCTTAGCTTTCTGTTTATATGCGAGAGCCACCTGCGGTCGCTGGTGGCCCAGATCTGACCGCCAGTTCCATTAATCCACAGAGTTTAAGACAGGAAGGGAAGGGGAGGTCAGGAGACAGGAATTTAACAAATGGACTCAACATGAAAAGAACAAGGTTAACAAGAAGTGCGGGAGGAGGGAGGGAGGAGAGGGAAATGTCCTTCCCACTGCCCTCTGCTCTGTTCTGATCTACCTTCCCTCGCTCACTCTCTTCTCACAATCTGCTGGCCATTTTCAGCCTGGTGACACTTGCTGACTTTAGAAACCCTGTGTGAAACTTCTTCCTGAATTTTTTTTTTGGTACCGGGGATTGAACTTGGGACCTGATGCCTGGAAGGTAGGCAGTTGAACCACTGAGCTAAGTCCCCGGCCCCATCCTGAATTTTAATTCAAAGATAGAGCATTGTGCTTTGGAGCTTTGGTTTTGCGTTTGGAACTCTCTGGCACTATGCACTGTTGCATCACTATTAATGAATGCTTATCATTTGTACATATTCATGGGGTACTGTGCGATATCTGATAAATGGATAAATAGAGGGCTGTGCTAAATTCCTGGGTGTGATTATTATACAGCATGCGGCTTTTGTGCAGTGAACGGAATGACACCTGGTTGTGACTTCATTTCCTGAGAAGAAATCCCTAGAGGCTGGGTTTGGCACTGAGTCCCTGGGGTCTGTTCCAAAGAAGCACAGAGTTATTAACCCCATGTGCTTCCCTGAAGTGGGGGGTTTTCAATATGTTCCTGATAAGAAGCACACTTCTTAGGTGTAAGCATCCACTTGGTTGTACAAAATTCTACAACGCTGCAAAGACAGTGTGTGACATGAAAAATACACTGAATTCAAGGACAGAGCTACTGAGCAGTCATGAGACTCCCCCAGTTAACTTTGAGGAGCCCTGTTTTTGAAGAATGAAGCTACATATAACTGCACTATTTACTTAGAGGCTGCTGTGCTTTTCACAAATGAAGGCTACACAAGTGTGACTCCTACACTCTATGGCACTACATGATTGTAAGATGTGGGGTGCATGTGTGTGTGTGTGTGTGTGTGCTTTTTTTTCAATAATTTAAGCAAATATCACCCAGGTGTATACAACAGTAGTTGCTATGGTCTAGAACAAATGTTCCCCACAAAGAATGACTGCTATGAAGAAGTCAACCAATAGCAAATGTTAGAGGGTTTGTGGGGAGAAAGGAACCCTTCTCCATTGTTGATGGGAGTGCAGACTGGTGCAACCACTATGGAAGTCAATATGGAGATATCTCAAAGAGATGGAACTAGAGGTTCCATTTGACCCAGCTATTCCTCTGCCGGGTATCTTTCCAAAAGAATTAAAAGAATCATATCACAGTGATATGTGCACACCTATGTTTATAGTGGCACAGTTTGTAATAGCTAAAACTTGGAAACAGCCCATTTGCCCATCAGTTGGAGACTGGATAAAGGAGATGTGGTTTTTCTATAAAATGGAATATTACTCAGCCATAAAGAATGAGAAAGTAGTTTCATTCATAGGTAAATGGGTACATTTTGAGGATGTACTCCTAAGTGAAATAAATAAATCATACAGGTGTAAATACTGAATTGTTTCTCTGGTGTAAAAAGCAATAATTGTGCATGAGATCCTAATGGTATAATTGACAAAGTGAAATAGGAAGAAAAGGGCTAAAGATGTAGGGAAAGTGGGAAGGGTAGGGGAAGGGTAATAAGGGAAAAGCAAAAAATATGAGAAAATGAAAAAAAGGGAATAAAGTGTTAGTAAATGGGGAGGGGAGAAGGGGGTGAAGGGAGGGCAGAGACAAGGGGAAAAATGCGAACCAAGGCCTGTCATGTAGAGGAACAAGATCCCAATGATGAATGTAACTGTAGTGTGTACCTAGAATGTACCAATAAACTCAATGAGGAAAATAAATAAATAAATAAATACATTTTAAAATATTTTTTAAAAAAATGTTCCCCAAAGGCCTCCCAAAGTGAAGGACTCATGTGGGCCATGTCACTGCCTTGCTGTTGTGAGATGCAGTCTTCTTGGAGACTGATGGCCGGGGCGTGACCCAGAAGTGTATGGCTCCCTTTGGATTCCTCCAACTTTCTCTGTGCTTCCTGGCTGCCATGACATGAGCTGCTTTTTCTCTGCTGTGCCCCTCTGCAGTGGGTTTTCTGCCCCAAAGCCAGCTGACTATGTCTGTAACCTTGAGCCAAAATACACCTCTCCTCTTCTAAATTGTGGGTGTCAGGCATTGTGTCTCAGGGATGAGACCAAGGCAGCACTGGGAAGTCTTTGGCACAGGGGAGTTTATATTTTATTGAAAAAGAAAGTGGTTTCCTGCCCACCCAGAAGTTTTCAGATCTCAAGTCCCTCAGAGGTGGACCACTGACCCTCCCTTCCTCCCAGCATCAAAATCCTGTTGAATCTGACTTATGGAGTGCTGAGTCAGGGGTGGGTGCTACATCAAATGCTTCCCTTTGCACACTTAATCCTGGCAGTTGTGAGAAGTATCCGTTAGGGCCCCTCTCACAGACTGGGAGGCGGATGCATCTACACAGGGAAGCGTGCTTGCCCGTGTTTCCTGGCAGAGCCCAAACCAGGTCTCCCACTCTGAAACTCAAGTTCTCAGCCACACCCAATGGACGTTTCCCAACTCACCAGACAATGAACCCAGGAAAATGGAGGAAATGCCACAGTCTGTGCTGACACCATATGGAACAGGGGAGGGATCTGAAACTGGTTTTATTTTCTTGCAAAGTGCTGCTTTTACTCCCATGACACAATTCAGCAGCCAAAGATCAACATCCCAAACCATTCGGAAACTCAGAAGATGGTATGTAACTTAAAGAGGAATTATTTGAAACAGTTAAGCCTCAGAAAAGTATTCTATTAGAACCATTTTCTTCTTAGAGGCTATAAAAAATCTTATTTATAGTGTTTAATTTCACTTCTCATTTTATTAACACAACTGAGGTAGTATTTTTTTCTTTTCTGTTATAACCTGCTGATTTCTTAGACTGTATTATTTTATGATGCATCCTTTAATTTTTTCTATTATTTCACACTGGGTGTTTTAATAGGTTTTTGAGAAAATTTCCTTTTCTTCCTCAGACAAAGATTTCTTTCTTGGAAGGATTTCTTTGGTCTGTTTCCAGCTGCGGAATATTCTCCCTAGCTCTATCAAAGGCTGTTAGCTCTCTGTTCTTTCCTATAGGTCTATGGAGATGAGCTCTTAATATTTATTTCCAAGGGCTGTTTTCTGTTTATTTCCTGCTGTTGAAATGAGCAGCTCCATAAACTTCTTAATGAAGGTGGGTTGAAGCACTTTCTTTCACTTGCATTTCTATTGCTTTGAGATGACAGTATGGTAAACAGTCTTGGTGCTTTTAAAACTTTCTCTGAACTTGAAATGCCCTAGTAAATAATCCTTAGATCATCCATTGACATAAAGAGTCACAGAGCTTAGAATTATACTGTTTTTAGAAAACAATCATGCTTTTAAGGTTGTGTTATCTCTAGAATAAATTGTCCTAAATTCAATCTCCATACAGCTTTTGTGATAAAGGCTACATCTTGAATTAAGATTCATTTTGTATGGTATTTCAATTCACTATACACGCTGATTCTGAGACAGTAAGTAGACGCCCTACTTCAGCAAAATAAAATTGTTGGAGGGAGAGAGGAAGATTTTCAAGAGTCCTGGGAAAGTCTTGTAACAGTATTACTGCAACTTCTGGATATTTATTATTTTCTTTATTAGAACATCCAGTGAATTTCAGGTAGGCTAAAGTGCATTTCAAAAAGATAGTCTAAGAAAGTTGAAACTGTCTCTTGTTGGTTCCCTACATCAACTGACAGATGTTGACTGTGTGTCTAATACTCCCTGACTTAACCGACCCCCAGAATAAATTACTCATAATTAGGAGATGCATTTTTTTCAAGACTCAAGAATGAGGTAACATTTTTGGTGATGGCACCCTATTGCCCTAAAACAGAAAAGTAGTCACTGCCTTAAAGATAGGTATTTTTATTCTTGGCATGTGTGTATTCCACTGGAATGATCAAGCAAAGTTATATCCATTTGTTCATTATGTGTCTATTCTTCCTATCTGTCTATCTACAATCTATTTGCTTGTCTCTTTCTCCTACGATTTGTAATATCACAAGTGTATGATCAAGATCCTCAAATAATAGTTACACATCAGAAAAATTTTCTCAATTGAATCAATGCCTCCCGTCATGTGCATGAGGTAGGTAGATAGATATATGAGAGAGAGAGAGAGAGAGAGAGAAATGAATAGGTGATACGGCCTTTTTTATTTGCTTATGTCATCATGAAGCATATATTCAATATGACATACAAAAATGATAGTCAATATGCTTTACATTCACATTAACTGAGAAATCAGCACAAAACATACGGACTAACCCTCCTAGGTGCACATTATGGGAACACGGAAAAAATTCTCCTGAAACCAGACTTGTATTTTCTTCCCCAAGCTGAATGGGGAAAGTATAGCAGGACCCCTGCTCTACACAATTCTGGTTCATCTGTGGCTCTTTTTCTTTTCAGTGTCTCCAACTGGATATGAGTTGGAACCAGTGCTTGGCAAGCTCTGGAATGCCTAGGCTTCATTTATGTGAGCACCTTAGTCAGGAAAAAACATCTTTCTTTAAATACTTTCTTAATTCACATTCCTGCTAAAATGGCCATACTGGGAAATCGTGGGAGGTGGCCTTTTGATCAGTGAGGAGATGGAATTTACCATGGAGATTCAATTTTAGCCCTAGAAAATTTAAAGTCATCCATAGCTACCCTTCTGCTTTGTGTCCTGGAGACCATCTCCCTGGTCCCCTGCTCTTATTTTACTGCAAAGTTTCTTTTAGGCTTAGTGCCTACCATGCCCTGGGCCAATCCATCACCAGCTGTTCTCACTGAAACTGGGAGGGTAGGCTTGTGTCCCAAATTTGTGCAAGTAGTTATTTTCAGAGACTGCTTTTCGTTGAATAAAGATTAGATTATCATCAAGAGTAATGGATTTTATTCATACTGCCTTATTTGGGTAATACTGAGTTACTAAATATTTTCTCACCTACAAAATCAGAAAAACCTATTCACCCGCTTATTCACTTTGAGTTATTTACTGAGATGCCATGCTGGGGTGGAGGCAATGTCAATGAACTAAACAAGAAAACCCTCTGCCCTCAGGAAGCTTTGATTCTGCGGCCACAGAGAAGGTCCAAAGAGAAGGAAGGCATGTCTATTGCCCTGAAACTCTCGCAACCCCTGGAAGACAGAGAAGATACATCCTGAATTAGACAAAAAAGAGCATTTAAAATAAATAAACTTGGGCCAGGGTTTAGCTCAGTGGTTCCATCACCTGCCTTGCAAGTAAGAGCTCCCAAGTTTGATCCCCGGTACCAAAATAAATAAATAAATAAAATAAATTCTCTTCACTCCACAATATTTGCTATAAGAAACCAGCAATTATGCACATAAATATGGTAAACAAAGAGATAAAAGAATGTAAATATTCATCACATATCCAACAGTCAAACTGTATGTAATAATGTTTTGACCAATGAGGAAATCACACAGACGGCAGTGGTCCCAGAAGATAGTGATGTGGCCTTACTGTGCAGTTGCCTACACCATCTGAGTTTGTGTACATACACTCTAGGGTGACCATAGGACAGTGAAGTCACCTAATATCCTGTCTCTCAGAATGTATCACCACCATTAATAGATGTAGGGCTACATGTGCAATCATCCATTGTGAAATACAGTTTATCTCATGAGAAACTGAGAGCAACTAATTCATAAAGTTGTTGAAAATACCCCTGGGAGAATGCCAAACTCAGCACTTGGCACATGGTAAGAATCACTAAATCGTAGACTTGAGTGGAGGAACTTCCTCAAGTGCCTTCCAATCTTCCTTCTCAACCCCATCACCACATAATCACCCAATCTCACCCCACCCCAAACCAACATACTGGCCTTGCTGAGTGAGGGGCAGTTGGGCAGTAACTTCTGCTAATTGTCTGAAATATTTTTTTTACGTTATGCTTCTTATTTCATACAGTTCCCCCTTTCGTCTTTAAGATACTCCAAACCAGGAGAAATCTGTGTGAGGGAAACACTCACGGGTACCTTGGAAGTCAGAGGATTGAAAGCACCTGTATATTAGATAGAAGTTAATGGCTCAGAATTTGATTTCCTTATATATTAAAGCTTTGAAAATGTATGCTGCTGATGTGGGTATGGGATGAAAATAGAAATGCCATCAGGCAACTTTGCCTGGACATCGTTTTGGCTTGCTTCATGGATAGACTTACAAAACTGAAAGTAATGTCTTTTTCTGGTACAAGGGCTGTCCATTCTGCCAAAGCTCCAATCAAGCCTTTTTGTTTTATCCCAGATGTCTGCGCTCATTTGAATTACCTACATGCCCGGAAGACAAAAAAAAGGTTATCCTTTCTGACATAATTAAATAATTGAAAACATTCTCTTAGTCCACATATTTGATTCAGAGTTGAAGGAGCTCTCTCTTCAAATGCATATCTAGCTCAAACTGTGGAGCCAGAGAGTGTGATCTGGGCTTGTGTAAAAGCACACTTGTTGAAAGGTCATAGCTGCCTATAGAAATGTCTAGCACTCTAATGGCCACACCACGTTAAAGTAAATCCCCACCAAACTCTAGACCTTGATCAAGTTATCTAAAGTCAAAGCAAATACTCAAAATCAAAAGCAAATTAGGACTGTCAAATAATACAGTGCATCTTACTACCAAAAACCCTAAAGCTGCCCTGTAGCATATTGAATAATGTTGGAAATCCTATCAAAGTAGGAACTTTTATAAACAATCATGTTTACAGTACACAGTCTATAAAGCTAACCAAGAAGATTTCTTGGTCAGGTCTTTTGTGGGGGATATTGTTATAAAATTTCCTGGTGCTTTTAAATTATTTTGGACATTTATATTGCTCATTACAAAGAATGCATATAATCATATTCCTGGAGGAAAAAAATCTTTCTGAAATTGAATTCAATAATTCTAGCAACTTACAGGAAATGAATGCTAGGCAACTCCAGATTAGAATTTATGTTCATGCTACTAAAGAGTGTTTGGAAACTGTTTATGAACAGTTATTATGGAATTAAAATGAGAGGTTGATCAATGGGTGGTAAGTTTCAGTTATGCTAAAATAAGAAGTCTACTGTGCTGTTTCACAGTACCATGGCTATAGAAAACAAGAGCTTACTGTATATTTCTAGAGCTAGAATAGATAGTTTTGAATTTTACCATCAATAAGTTACAAATTTTGAGGACATAGGCTTAATACAATAATTTAAACATCAAACAACACGAGTATATATAAACATAAACAAAGAAGGAGCTACAATAAGAAAAGTGTAGAAATTTAGTGTTTTATGCTAAGTCCCATGAAACCACAAGGCAAAAAGTTATAGTAAAATACAAGAGACAGAATAAAAGCTCACCACTTAAAAATGTCATCCAATCTTGAGGACAGCAAGAGAGGACATAAAAAAAACCACCCAGTGGGCAAGAAAAACAGTTATCAAGGCTGCAAAGGCAGATTCCTACATCTCAATAACTATTTTAAATGTAAATAGATTAAATTTTTCAATTAAAGGACACAGAGCAGCCAAATGATTGAAAATAGAGTCAACTATATGCTTCTTAAAAGCAGCTCATTTCAGCTTGTAGGTAGGATATTTATAAGAGACAGAATCAACCATGTCAAAACTGTGACAAAAGATAAAAAAGAATACTGTGTGAAGTTAAAGGTGTCTTTTCATCATCAAGGTGAACAAAGGTAAATGTGCACCCAATATCAAAACACCTACTGAAAATAAACAGTCAGATCTGAAGGGAGAAAGAGATTGCAATGTCATACCAACAAGGGATTCCATACCCTCACTTTCAACAATGGGTATGTCATCCAAGTAGAAAATCAAGAAAGAGACACTGGACTTTATGTCTCCTTTAAATATGTCTAGATAAGGACACCTCAGGACAAATGGATCTCATATTTCATCTAATAGCTACAGAATGAATATTCTTCTTATGTGTACATGGAACATTCTTGAAGAGAGATTGTATGTTTAATCACAAAACATTTCTTAACATCTTTATGGAGATGAAAATCATATCCGGCATCTTTTCAACTACAGTGAGAAGAAATTTGAAATCAGTAACAGAATAAAACCGGTAAAATAACAAATATGCAGAGATTAATCTGCATATTGGAACACAATACTGCAAAGAAAAAATCAAAAGGGAAATCAAGAAATTCTTAGAGGAAAGAAAATGGAAATGCAATATACAAAACTGCACTGAACACAGCAAAGTCAGTTCCAAGAGGGAAGTTCAGAGCAATGCCCACTGTTATTGTTTTGATTTTGGATGTCCCCAAAAGCTTGGTTACTAGCCCATGGGTTTGTGGTTGGAACCCTAGGAAGAAGGCCCTCGGTGAAGGAAACTGGAGTGTCCTTTGAAAGGGAAATCATCACACAAGTGTGTACCTCTTTCTTGCTTCCATGAGGCAAGCAGCTTTGTTTTACCATGTGCTATTTGCTATGGTGTTCTGCCTCTGCATAGACCCAAGAGCAAGGAAGTTAACGGATAATAGACAGAATCCTCTGAAACAATGGGCCAAAATAAAGTTTTCGTACTTTTTAGTTGATTCATGATTTAAAACCAGAAACACTGACCAGTGGAACTGAATTGAGAGTCCAAGAATAAACCCATCCATGTACCATCAACAAATTTGTAACACAGGTGCCAGTGCCATGAATACACAATGGAGAAAAGAAAGTCTCTTAAACAGCTTCTTTTGGGAAAACTGTATATCCACCTGCAAAAAAAGAAAAGAAATATCCTCATCTTGCATAGTGCAAAAAAAAAAAAAACTCAAAATGGATTAAAGTCTTAAATATAAGACCTGAGACTAGAAAATGTTAGAATAAAACCTATGGAAAGTTTCCAATACATGGACCTTGGCAACAAAGAGTTCAGGCTATGACCTCAAAGCACAAGCAACACATTCAAAAATAAGCAAATGAAACTGTATCAAACTGAAGTTTCTAAGGGAAACAGTCAAGAAAGTGCAAAGGCAACCTACAGAAAGGGAGAAAATATTTGCAAACTCTGTATCTTAGAGGAGGTTACCATCCAACATGCATAAGAAGCCCAAACAACTTAATAGCAAAAACTAAATAAGCAAATTTAAATATGGACAAAGGATTGGAAATGACATTTTCTTCGAAAAAAGATATGCAAATAGCCAGCAGGTGTATGAAAACATTCCCGGTACCACTAATCACCAGGGAGATGCAAGTCAAAACTGCAATGAGATAACACCATGCAGCTGTTAAGACAGCTATTAGCAAAAAATCAAAGATAACAAAGATTGGTGATGATGTTTAGAAAAGAGAACTCACACACATTGTTGGTAGTAGTGTAAACTGGTACAGCCTTTATGGTAATCAGTGTAAGCAGTGGTGGCATACCTATGCACATGTCACAGCCGGCTTTCTATATCTTTAAAAGTTCTAAAAGGTTTGCCATCACTGGTATAGGGGTTCCTTTAAAACTTTCAAAATAAGACTACAAATAATTCAGCAATCACAATCCTGGTTTATAGTCAAAGGAAATAAAATCATTTTGCCTTAAGAGATACCTGCACCCCTGTGTTCACTGCATTATCATTCACAGTGGTCAAGAAATGGAAATACCTTGAATGTCCATCAGCGGGTAAACTGATAAAGAAAATGTGGTAAAAACAGGCACCCTGGATCATTCAGGTTTGCAAAAATAAGGACATGGGGCCATTGCTACAACGGGGATAATTTTGGAGAGCATAATGTTTTGATACACAAGAAAGAGGACGTAGATGGATACTGAGTAATCTTACATGTGGAAAATAAAAACTTCAAACTCATGGAAACAGAATAGAATAGTGGTCACCAGGGAACAGGGTTTGCAGGAATTTAAATATTAACCCAAGGATACAAATGCACAGTGATAAAATGAGAAGTTCTGTAGAATTAATGTGGCATGGTATCTATGGTTACTAAGGATGTATCATGAACATCATTTGTTTAAAATTTGTTAAGATTGTGAATCTTAAGTATCACTAGTACACGTGGAAAAGTAACGGATGTGCTACATGCCTTTTGTGCAGTAGCTTCTTAGCAATGCATACATGTAACAATCAAGCTGTCTTCCTTCAATATATTTTGCTTCTATTTGTGAATTATGTCTCTATAAAGCTGAAGCAGAAATAATTATAGTAAGTGCAGAAAGTGAGAATAGGCATTTAAACAGTTTTATAATAGTTTTATATTAGCCATAGGGCTTTATAGTTTTTTAGGGAGGCAAAGGCACTGCCATGAACTGGAAATTTTTTAAAAAGTAAAAATAATAACTGTCCCTTTCTGACCAATAGCTTGACTTCCCCTCAGAAATGATGATGAGTTTTTAAGCAGGAAGTTTGGGATCAAGCAGGTCTCTGCTCACTTCCAGGTGGGCTTTGTTGTGTCTCTGTGATACAGGGGTACTTGTTCTACCCTTGATCTAAGACTCAGTTTACCTGCAGTTGAGGGTGAAAACGGTTCCTACTCTATGATCTTGGGTGGCAGGGTGATATGTGATAATGATTATAAAGAAATGTACATGTTTTCTGTTTTCTCTTCTTTTTGGAGAAAAAATACTCAGTGCAACATTTACACTTGAATTGTACCAAGATGACCAGTGAAGAATTTCTGGAGAAAAAACATGTTTGCATCACTTCTGAACACTGAGCATAATTATCAACAAGTTTCCGTTTTCATAGGGCTATCACGTTGTCAAGCGAATACCACATCTTCCAGTATTGAATCATCCTAATTTACATTTAATCACTATTCTGTGGGCAAGATCACCTTTGCAGTCCAGGGTGACTTTGTTGTCAAATAATGTCAAGTGATATATTGTTTTATTTATTTTTTTGCTCTGCACAAAAGCCCCTTGGCCATAGCTCTGCCACGTGTTTCACATACTTTTATTTTATTTTTTTGCCATTCTTGGATGCATCGATATTCTTCATGCCAATTTTTACAGCAAGCATCTTATGCTGTGATAGGTAATTCTCCATGTCCATTATAAGTTTAATATTTCTCACTGCAGCTGTCTACCTGGATGCCTTATAGTGCCATTATCTAGCTCTCTTAGTGAGATAGATGGCTTTCCTTGGGTAATGGAAGCAAAGTTGGCCATTTGTATCATCTATGAGTCACAACGATTTCTGTGGGAAACTTGGCATCGTGACAGTTTCCTAAAGCATCTTTAGAGCACTTCTCCCTAATAAGAATCTTTACCTCCTGCGTTTTAGAGAAGAAGAATAATAAACATCTGTATGTTGCTTTGAATTATCCAATGTTCCTTCTTATACTTTGTTTTGCTTACTCATCAGAAGCAGTGAAAAAAAGTGAGCAATCTTCCTTTCATCTCATGAGAGGGTTAAACAAGCTCAGCGACAATAGCCCATGAGCCTTTGAAGACCCGGTATATTAGATGTAGACACCCCTGGATCAGTGCTATCAAGGCAGGAACTTCTGGGTATTTCTTTTAATATGGATCATTTTCTGCTGAAAGTCATTCTGTCCATCTGGTCCCTCTAAATTCCACACCCATCTCTCAATTCTAGATTAGATTTAATTATAGGATTTTCTTTTAATAAAACATTTATAATCACTTCCTTTATAACTTCTGTGTGCTTGGTTCCAGGAAAAATAAAGATTCATTAAACTGTCAAATGCCAGTAATAGTTTTATGTAAGCCAGTAACGTCACACACTTATAAATATCCAGAAGTGTATTTAAATTTTCAACAAGTCCATTCTACTAAAAACAAGAAGATAAGCAGGGATGGACACAAAACAGACGTGGGTTCTGCCTGTGAAAATTTTCCAGCTAATGAGACAAATGAGAAGAAAATGCATAGGAAGTTGTTTATAGAGAATGTATCTGAAATTGAATTATTTTGCAGTTTATCCAAAAATTTAATTTGATGTATCTCCCCCGAGGGCATGAATGCAGTAAGTGGCAGAGCCAGGGCTGCACTGAGCTTCCTGACTCCAGCTGCAGGCTTCATCTCAATGCTGTGCCGGAGAGACCGTGCCCATGACGGAGCCCGCGCCTCATGCCAGCACATGTCCCATGTCAGCTGGGGCTGTCTACCTCGGGTCACTGCTACGGAGGACCTCAGAGAGTGAAAAGCCTCAGACTGTACTCACCAGCACTGGTAGTTACGCCTGTCTGAATATGCCGCTTTCTAGCCAAACAAACCAAACCCTAAATGAGGGAAATCTGCCAACACAAACTTTCAAAGTCACAGCCTACAAACACTGGAATCACTGTCGCGTCGCGCTCCAAGTTGAATGTTGTCACACTGGGCCATGCCATCAGCTCAGGAGAGGCCAGAGCTATGAGAGAGGTGGATGGAGACTCACAGGGTGTCACTGCCCCCTGTGGGAGGCGGCCAGACTGCCTCCTGCCAACCCAGGGTTCCACTCTGCTTCCTCCTCTAAGTAAAACCCGCCCTGGAGATGGACGCGGTGCTTCACATCCAGCAACCTGTGATTCCCAGAGACTCCCGTCCACGTCAACCACCACCACTGTGATTCTGCCACTTCCAGAGCAAGTCTACGTAGCAGGCGCCCAGCTGCCTCTGCGGCCTCCTGTCCTGCTTACTGGCACAGGAGCTTCCGCTTTGCTGAGGGTGCCCTTCACAAACCTCAAACCCAATTGTGTTTTTCCTTTGCTCAAAATTCATTAATGTTCTTCTTGACTTGGTACACAAAGGAACTGTCAGTGTCTGAAACCGGGGTTTTCTTTCCAAACTCATCCTTTTGCTTGGGTCCCATAAGATCTCCTGTGCTATGAAAATCCCATGTTTTATGAAGCTTCCCGCTTGCAGTCTTTTGGCATCCTGATATATCAGTGAGTGTCTTCTTCCCAGCTCATGGCACCTCTCTGGAGGTGCCAAGGTGCCAAGAAAGGCCTCCTTCGACTATGCCCAGGAAGCCTCATGAAACACGGGGTTTTGTGGCAGATGACGTTCTGGGAGGCTCCCACCTGGGCTGGGAATGGAAAGATGGCCAGGGCCTAGACCAAGCTCTGTAATCATGTTGTTTCTTCGTCTGTGCAGAAACACTTACTCATCCTTTATGAAGCTTTGAAGCAACTCCTGACCTCACCCTTCTCCTTGGGCAGATGCCAGTCTTCCCTACTGTGTTTTCAGAAAACATAGCATGCAACATCCATTTTATAGCTCTTATAACATTTTCTCATGGCTGATGACTCCCATCCCCTACCCGTATCCTTCTGGAGGAAGGTGTTGCTTTTCTTGTATCTGTGGGGCCTTCTGGGGGATCCTCAAACAATGTAGGTAGTCAATGCCCATTTGCTCACAGTCTGAGACTCATAAATTGGTGATCATTTCCACACCACGGACATAAGTTCCTTTCATCTTTCTTGCAGAGACAGCACGTTCTCAAGGAATGAGAGATTTGATTCCCTAAGGTGTCACAATACCAACAAAAGCCTCGTCTAACTGCAAGCTGAAATCCTTGACATAGGTCCTTTCTTGTAATGAAACTTGGAATTGAGTCATGTACCGCTTTTAAGATTGAGACAGACTGGGATGGAGATTCCGTGGTGGTTGTTATTTAATTTAATTATCTTGATTGATACTCGTAACAACTCTGCAGAGTAGATGGTCTTATTATTCTAACTTTATTATTACTAAAATATGTTTTAGGTGGCTGATAGTCATCATCAGCTAAGATTTATAACATGGAGCCCAGAATTCTCTGCTATAATCCATGGAGTGATGTCATTGTTGTCTTTGAAAGGTGATTTTTAATCTCATCAATGGATTTCTGACATGTGATTTCTAGATTCTATTATAAATCGTTGACCTGGTCCATGGAACATCTGCTACTTAAAAAAGACAGCAGATCTTGTGAAAAGTCAGGTCATTGTGACATAAACTAGCTTTCCTATCAGCCATGATCTACACTCAAACCCTAGCCAGAGCATTCCAAAATTAGTAGAAAAGCCTCTATATACTTCTTTCTCCTTCTCCACATGATGTACCGAGATTCCAGAGAGAAGAAACTGAAGCATGAACCTTTCTTCTTATGAACTCTGATATTTATGTGCCTTAGGTTTATTACACAATAAGAAAAGAATCCCAGAACGTTTGAGAACATTCATTCCACTAACCAGGTCAATACTGGCGAAGATAACCATACAGAATGATATTGTCACTTGGAAGATCCTGATCTTATTTTTTTCCTGCCCTTATTGTACATTATCTTGCTCATGGTCTTGATACTGTATCTAGAAGTTTATAATCATATCTTTCTTTTATTGTGTTGAGACTTTCAGTCTTCAAGAATTCTTTGTGAGAGTAACTGGTTCCCCATGAAGTCTTAATCTGTTGTCTGTTATTAGGACTTTAATTGGATGAGAGTTTGTCAGATCGGTTTCCAGAGCTGTCACAGACCAGATAAAAGCAGGAAGAGCAGTTTGGAGATATCCAGATAGGAGCAAGAGTAATAGAGCTGTGTGTGAAACTGTGACCTACCCATGGCATGCCTGCAGGTAAAGGAACAATGACAAGATTTATTGAGTCTTCTTTTATAGCAGGTGCTATTCCAGGCAATTTGTATGTTAGTTAATAATTTCAACATCCCAGGGCTGAGTAAATTATCTTAATTTTATGGAAGAGAAGAAAAAGGTTTTGTAAAGAAAATTTCAAGTTTGTGATTCATACTCACAGAGTCAGTATAAGCGTACCTACAAAATTCAGGTTGGGCATATTTGAGCCCAAGCCTACTCTTCTTAGGCTCCCAAATCCAGTAACAAATTGAAAAAACAGATCAATCAGGCTCTTCTCACTCCACAGAATTGGGTATCATGTTCTTTCTCTTCTTTGACAAAGAGCTATGAAGATGCCGCCACTTCATCTATGAGGCCTTTTCTGATTGCTGGGATATAGCTGTAAACAAAGTTGAAAGTGTTCACTCTTCTCAAGTCTCCATAATAATGAGCATGGGTGCAGTCTTATTACCTGTGTTTTCTTCTTTGTTTATACACATTTCCAATATTGACAAAAACGTAGCGTGGCTTATCCTCTGGGGTATATATTGCCATATTTGAACTACATAAACTACAAGTGGTAAACAACTAATATTCAATTGTGTTTGAAATCCTCTCCCCTCATGGGAGAGCACTGAAGAGGGTGTACACTGGATGAATGCACCAAAACTATGAGCTGAACTAGTAACACCTGCAGAAATCACCACAAACTTTCAATTTTCCAACATGTCAGACTCTGCCCCCCTGCACACCTCAGCCTTGAATACAGAAAAAGCTGCACAGGAGAGTGTACATATTTGTAGATATCGTATCTGAGTCACTGTTGGGTCTCCAGTCCCATCTCACAGCTCCTGGTATGTCATCTCATAGTCACAAATAACCTACAAGATGTCGAGCTCCGCTAGGGCCGCAGTAATTGTGTGCATCAAAATATTACCATTTTCCAACATAAATGGAATTTTTCTTGAACAGCAGAAGCTATGAAGACAGAAATCACTTCTCCAGTTCATGTTTCCTAGGTTTTAGGGCATTTAGTTTTTTAAAAATATAATTTAGTACATAAAATTCCTAAACTACTGTATTATAGGGATGAAAAACAGATTTGTTAGCATTTCTACTAATCTTAATAAGTTTCTCTGTGCACTTCATTAACTCTTCTCTGCATGAAAGCATTAAAACACAGTATAAATTCTAGGAAAATTACACATAATATTTTTGGGTGGGTACTGGGAATTGAACTCAGGTCCTTGTGCTTGTGGGGCAGGAGGCAGAACGACTGAGCTAAATCCCCAGTCCCGAAACATAAATTTTTAAAGTTTTTTTTTAATTTAAAAACTCTAGGAGCATTCCTATGATTTTGTTTTATGGTTCTCTAGTGCATATCGCAAATATTGGTAAGTGAAAAACACCATAGCCCTCAAAGAAGTCAAGTATCTTATCGAAAGTTTACAGAATGGCATTCTATATACATTACAATAAAATGAAGCATTACATAAACACATAGGAAGCTGGAGCCTGGCCGCCTATGTTATCAGACAAGGACCTTCTCGTAATGATTTGTCAGCTTAGCCTTATACTCACCTAGCAATCTTCATCATTGCTTCTCCTGAATCCATACTCTCAGTTTATTAGTTTTCAGTTATAAAAAAATCCACGATTGTACTGCAAGATTCTCTGTAAATTCATAGGACTTCCGTTAATTGTGGAATGTCCTACATCTCTCTTATTTTTATGTATATTCGTAAAAGTTTTAAGTGAGGTTTAGAATCTTAGCTAACGTCAAAATTACATTAAAATATCCTCTTGCACCACAGCTACAAATGGGAACATAACCAAGAAATACAGAAAGACAACAGGCAGTTCACGTACTGAAAATGTAGAAAGGGTTGTTTTCCTGAAATGGTAGGGAAAGGGGACTGGTTAAGATTGGGGGACTAAATACACAGTAAAAATGGCATTTTAGAAAATATTTGCCTACTCAGAAAAGGTACCATATAGAGCAAAATGACTGAAGGAGGGAGAACTTCTGGTGGAAATTCATATAATAAAAAAAGTGAGGGAAGCCTATAAGGGACATTTAGTCATAAGCAGTGCATACTAACTCCTCACAGATACACTAGCCTCACAAGACAATGGCGGTTGTATCTGTTTGCCTGCTGAGCCTAACCAGGCACTGCTGAAATTCACCCACTACAGCCTCGCTACTACTTCAGAAACTTCAAAAAACTTAGTTATCATTAAAAAGTTCCACACATGTTTTTGAAAAGCTCTTGTAGCTAAGCCAGTAAACCAATTAAACCAGCACAAGCAAATTCTTAACTTTCTGAGAATTTCCTGTACCTTGTACATGTGTAAACATTTATGGAAGCATAAAAATTGTATGAGTGAAAAAAATGTACTGTTTGTGAAAACTTGTCCTAGTTTTCCATTTCCACAAGTTTCATAAAAGTATTCCTGGGGAAATATCAGAGGTGTTAAAACAAAAACAAAAACAAAAAAACAGTTGTATACCTACCATGAAAACTATAAATTACTTTAGGAACTGAAATTACAGTGTTATGTACAGCAAAATTGAGTACTCAATTTGAGAATCTACTATAAAGAGGAAATAATTTTCTTAGAAGCAGAATTTCATTCACAGAAGCTTATACACTAACACATAAACACACATACACTTTCATTTTTAAGCAAGTATTTAAGTTTACTATATCTAATAAAAATAAATGAATCTTACAAAATTAATATTTAAATTAAGCAAAACATGGTGTTATTTAAAAAGTCTTCAATCTATTTTGTGTTTTATGTTTTAAAAGCATCACTACAGGCACGACTTTTGATCACAATGGTGAATAGAGTAAGTACCAGTCTGGGCAGTGGCCGTGATGCCCGGTGTCAGTCAAGAAAATTGAAACAGTACCCTGAAGACGCCATTCCTGTCACAGTGAGGCCTTTAGGCTCATCTTGTATTTTGATTCCATGTCCCACCCTGCAATGTTAAGACCTAATGCCTCATACTGAACATATCAGATTCTTAAAGTCTCCTTTTATCCAAAACTTTGAGAGAACTGTAGATGTCCTGACACAATCTGACAGTATTTGATTAGATATGTGATGTCCCCCACCTCTGAATCTTCCAGAAAGATGCAGAATGCTGATCCTGTCACCCTGAGGACAGTGGAATGCATTCTACATGTTGCCCACTCAGCTATTAAATCACTACTATAACGTCAGAAGTTCAAACTACAATCCGTAAATATGGGCTCAATAAGATCAGCCAACCCCAAAGCTCCAGCATCTAGAGAATGGGAAAAATATGAGGAAGCAACTATCCAGAAGAGATCATCCTTTATTTCACCATTCCTAAAGACTTCTACAGAAGAAAAGAACAGAACAGCGCAAACTAAGAGAAAATGTCCCAGACAGAAATCAACCAAGATCAACAGATCTCGAGGATACCCTGGAAAGCACGTACCTATCCAACATCTACAGAACATTCCATCCACCAGCTCAGCATACTCATTCTTCTCAGCAGCCAGGGAACATTCTCCAAGACAGATCATATTTATTTAGGCCACAAAGCAAGTCTCCACATACTTGAAAAATCTGAAATCATATTGAGTATATTTTCCAATCACAATGCAATAAAACTAAAAAAAAATAGTAGGAGAAACTTCCAGACACAGAGGTATATGAAAATTAAAGAATTTACTCCTAAATAACCAATACATCAAGGAAGAAATTGAGGAAAAAGTTAATTTTTGAAATATATGTTGAAGAAGAGGAGAAGATCCACAGAGGTCAAAAGTTGACTTGTGATATGACTACAAGAGATCTTGATTTTTCTCCATTCCTGACATTCCATTCTCATTTCTTAGCTGCAAAACCACTGAACTATTTAGGTCATTAATTTTGTTTTTCCTTGGGAGGTAAAGCAGGACTCTTGATTCTTGTAAAGGTTGCATTGTAGCTACAGTCCTCCTCCTCCCTGACCTTTCTTCTATTAACACAGGAAACTGCACAGCCACAATTTTTTTTTTTTTAGACAATAAGGAAATCAACAAAATTTGGCAGCAGTATTACATGGAAATCAGGAGCCTGAGTCTCCATGCTTGCCACCTGTTCCATGAATCAACCTGAGGGAAACAGATAGCTTGATTCAGCAGTGTCTTTCCTCTCCTTGGGATACTTATAGCAGTTACTGAATGGGATGAGGTCCTTGCTTTGATAGGGTTTAACACAAGGCCCTGTCATAAACTAACTCTTCCAAGAATTCTCCTCTTGGATTTATCATTATGTTCTACCAACGGTTGTGTCAGATGTTATGCAGAAGTGTACTGGTTTATGAAGCATGTATCAGAGACCCGAATATATGCATTTCTAGGTAAAGAGTCTCATAACAGCTTTGTGGAATAAACAAACAGCTATATTTATTATCACTTAAAGATCAACAAATTACAAAGTTCAATTATTGTGAATGAGAACATCCAGCTAATAAACCGAAAATCCAGCATCCAAATTCAGGCTTTATTGACCCAGAAAGGGAGGAAGCTGTGACACACTGTAGTCTGCCTTCCTCTCCTTCACTCCTCATTTCAGAGTTTAAACTCCTGAATTTTCCTGTCTGATGTAACTAATATTCTCTGAATTACTCATTCCCAAATAATTTTCTAAGTAAATGACAAAAAACTAAAAGTCTGCTAAGTAAGAATTAAATCGGGGAAAGTAAACTTTCATACTATTTAAATATTTCCAACTACTTTACATTTATTTTTCTAGAAAATACCCAGTAAGATAAAAGAACTAAACATTCTGAGCTTTTGGAAATAGCACTTAAAGAAATATGTCCCCATATTTACTGTTTAAAAAAATCATGTTGCATAAGCCTATTCCCACTTATTTTTAGTCATATGTTAATCATAAAAATTTTACAGATAGTGTTAGGAAAATGAATGAATGTTTGTTCAGAAAAAACAACCAAATAAATAAATAAAAGGATTTAGGCATGTGTGTGTGGCCAGAGAGAGCTGAACTGAACTAGAAATTGTCCAAAGAACTGAGGAAAGAAATTGGTCATTTGCTATAATTGGTCAAAACTTCTGCCATTGTTAGTCACAATTGAAAAACAAAAGTTCTGCCAGATAAAGTTGAAGTTTCCTAAATGGACATGGAGAAGAAAAGTATATATTATTTTCATTTAAAATAAAATATTTCAGGGCTGGGGATTTGGCTCCGTAGTTCTGCTGCCTGACTTGCAAGCTCAAGGTCCCCAGTTCAGTCCCTGGTACCAAAACAAAGAAATAAACAAACAAATATAAATAAATAAAAATGTTTCAGGTAAAAGCTTTTTTTTTTAGAGGTCTTCAACAATTTTCTCAGCATCAAGTTTCTGTTAGGAAAGTGTTGTGGCCGTGTTGATGTGGTTTTACCAAGGTCAGTATCGTCACTACCTTCCTCAACTTTGCCCTCCTGTAGGATTCCTTCAACTGTCCTGTTATTCCACAGATGTGCATTTTATTTAGTGAAGAGTTCCAGTAAGTGAGCACATACTCTTACCATTCTGGTTGTTGTGGTAACAGGATTTATAGTTTTAATTGTTTTCAGAATTATATAGTATGAGAATAAAAGTCTATTGTTTTTAAAGAAATTGACAAATAATATAGAACTCTCGATGCTAATTTTGTTATTTCGTGCTTTTATACATATGTATGATCATTTTCTTTTCAACGTTCCTTTCAATGACTCTTCAAAAATGTGTAATACTAAATTAAGCTATTTATATTTTACAGGTTATGGCTTTTGTTCTTTTTCCAAAATGAAAAACAAAAAAAACCCAGTTGGCTTTTATTAGAATATATTTCTTAAGTCTATTAGCTCCAAAATATTAAGAAACAATTTGCTTAGATACTAGTATATCGGAGAACCTTTGCATAGGTAACATAATGAGTTACATGATTCATTGTTCACAGTTTCTTAAAACTACTCAAATTCAAACAGATTTGACCTACTACATATATCGGTGTACACAGACACTCACACACACATACAAATACACGTATTGGTTTTTGATTTGCATATGTGTGTCCATTTGAAACAATTTCTTCTCGATTTCGGCTCACTGCCTTAACAATCTGATGTCTTATTCCTGAGAAAATGCAGGCTGTGCACCTCTACAAGGATGGCCAAAGCAGCCTGACTTTAGATACAACTTATGTTACAAAGAACCCTTGGTGAGGACACAGGATTCATCATCCACCCCATCTCAGGAAAGTATATGTGAAACAGCATGCTTTTCATAAACGTCTTTCTTGTAATATTGGAAACAGAGTTAACATATTTGCAACATGTCCCCATACCTTATTTTATTCAACTGCCAGAGCTTGAAATGGCACAAAGATATAGAAGGAAGGCTGAATCACAAAGCAATATGAGGTCAGGCAATCCGACTACTGCCTTGTACTCAAAAATCTTTGTAAAAAGATTGGATGACAAACAGAAGAATTCCAAGTTATGTTAACCTACACATTTTTAGCTTTCTTGACTGAACCAAAATTAATCAAACATGGCCATATTTTCCCTATAATGCTTCAATGATTCATGCGTAGGTCTCGCTAGAATCTAAGATTCCCAGGTGAGCTGGGGAAAATGTCATGTGCATCTCTGCAAAGCCCAGGTGGTCCAACAAGTCTTACTAAGTAGCAGAGCCAGAGACTGCCAGGAAGTTGGAAGCCAAAGGCTGCATAGATTTCTAGGCTCCTATAAAGAGAAATCTAAAGTGTTGTGAGAGCTGCTATCAGGGATCTGGGACACCGCCAGGGAAACCAGATAGCCATGTGCCTTCACATATGGAACACACCACCCACACTCCAGAACCAAAAGGTATCTCAATGCTCCAAGACTGAACGAGCTGCAAAATGGGTATTGCAGTGGAAAATCTTCAACATGGCTCTTCAGTCTCATTGTCAGCATCTTTATTCTTCTTTAATGCAACTGGGACAAGAAGTCATTAGTCTGTCCCATCTGCTCCTCACATAATTATATAAAACAGGAGCGGCGCTATGCCCTGTGCTTGGATATTGGTGTCTACACACACTAATCTCGAGGAGCTCCCAGAACTTTTGCAGTAAACTGTGGGTGTGGGGAACAGTATCTAATAATAATCAGAGCAAACTGGTTCTGTGTGAAAAAAAATATATAAGTTACATAAGCGCTCTGAGCATTGCATTCTCTCTCTACATGGTGATGTTAGCACTACAAAGCAGAAATGTTCTGGGATAAAAATGAGAGAGTCATTGTAAGAACGCCGGTATGGTGAAAAGTGAGCTCTTAAATGCAGAAAAAATATTCCCAGTTAAGATTTTGAAGATAATGACACTGTTGCTGGTAAAGATGAGGAGTCTTTAGTGAAAGTCTCACCTTTTATTTCCAAATTTTATTACTGAAGTAGATCTGGCGCAAAATAGGACCCAATAAATATGTGCCAAGAAAGAATGAGTGAATACAAAAGCTCTACTCTGAGGCACAGATACTGATGTCATCTTGTCTCGGGGTAAGGCTCATTTCCAGATGCATTAAATAAACGATCAAACCCAGCCGGATATAGAACACCGTTACTGCTCGCCATGACATTCGATGTTCCTTCTAAAAGACACATGACAAATCCTTCCAGACGAGACACAGAGTTACCTCCTCAGTAATTAGCACACATTCACAAAACCTGTGCTTCTCTCTTTTTTACTGTAGCTGCTGGGAACCTCAGTGAGGAGCTCTCAGATGCTCCGAGTAGGTTGTGAAAGCTGAAAGCATTTGTTACAAGTACTTCTCTCCCTTCCTCTCCACTACTGGACCCTGTGTTATCGTAGTTCTAATGGAATGTAACAAAATACAGTTTATTTATCATAAATGCTTTAGTTTTATAATTTGCTTATTTTAAATTTAACGCCTTTGAAATAGACCTCATCTTGTAGATAAGCAAGCAAAGTGGACTTTAGTGGACGGTTTCCTGTGCCTCTTCATTTGAGTGAATGCTGTAGTTTTAGGGTTTGTATTATCACTTACCACATGGGACAGGCTTATGGGTTTCTAAGATATTATTGTGGAGATTTGCTCGAGGAAAGGATATAATTTGCTCCATTATCATTCACCAGATTCTTCTTATTGTCAGTCTTACCCTGGGCATGTAACATGCAACGCAATGAGATAATACTTCCATTATAAATGAATGAAAAGTCTTACAGAAATCAATGACACTGGCTTATAATTATCATCTTTGTTCATATCAGACTAATAAAAGATTTGATCTTTGACAGAGCTCTGGGAAAAAATATTCCAAAGTCTTTGCTACCATATAAAGACTTTTTGAATAAAAAGATAACATGTGAATTGTTTTTTTTTTAAGTATGGAGAATTATTTATGGGAACCCCACCAAGATAAAAAGATACTGTGTGAATCTTGTAAAACCTGAACCCCTTGACCCATAGCTACAATAAAGTGACAAGTAGAACATCTAACATCCATTTGTGAACATCATTGTAGAGTTTCAGCCCTAATGACCTATGAGTGCTTTAGATTCATACACATTCTATTGATATTTCTCCAAGTTCACTGGCCATTCAATTATTTAGAGTGTAAGAAAGAGAAGTTCTTGGTTATTTAATTTATTGTTATACAGTCTGATCAGAAAATTTTTAACAAGGGGAAGGAGAAAAGGTATAGTAGTGGGCATCTATTATTTTTGTTTATTTGTACTTCTGAGAAAAAATATGTTATGTAATTCATTGACTGAGAAAAGAAAGACAACTTTATTTTTCTCTCCATTACTACAACATCATTTGTGATGAACTATAAAATTCTAATAAGTAAACTTTGGTATCATGATGCTATTTTGTTAAAGATGATGTTTCTATGTCATTCTGTTGCTTAACCTAACCAACTTTAGTACTCAACATGAGTTATAATAACCGTAGGACATAAGCTTTTCTTCCACAATTTCTCTGTGACTTATTGAAGAAATATTAATTAAAATAAGTAGGAAATTATAAAGAAAATAAGATACTTTCCAATGGAATGATGCTTTGTCACTTATCTGGGGAACAAGCTGGGGTAACTGGATGGGGCTGGGAGGAGGTTCGGGGAGCAGAAAAAAATATCTCATTAAATAAAATCAGAGCCAATAACAGTAACCTTGAGAAGAGTTATTTTAAATAGAACCTAGATGCGGAGCTATTTTGTATCAGAAATGAAATTTTGCGTACTAGGAAAATGACCCATAAATTCTACCAGTAAATGACCCAGAGACCCTGTTTTCCATATAAAATGCTGCTGGGGGTTTACCGAGTGCGAGAGACGTCAGTGGGATAGTGGTGAGGCGAGCCCCACCCTTGGAATCCAGCCAGCGAACATCACAAAGTATAAAATTGTCAGTTTACAGCATCAGATACTGCCAATGAAGCAGTTAACAGGCTTCTCCTCTTCCCCTGGATCACAAGCGCGGAGGTTCTGGGAATTGGGAGAGGACCCGAATGGGGACCCTGCCAGGCACTCAGCTTCAGGGACCAGGAGGGAGTGGCCCCCTTCGAGCCCAGCAGGCTGCACTGGATGGAGGCGAACGTCCAGCACGCCTCCCGGACATCAGATGGAAGCACAGCCAGGGCAGGCCTTCCCTCGGAGTCCTCGGGGAAAGCAATAAACCCCAGGTCCAGAGGCCACAGAGGCCACTGAGAGACGCAGGTGGCTGTTTTCAGAACCCGCACTGAGCCCCTTCCTCCGCCTCTGCTGCCACATCTCTGGGCTGCAGTCTTGGGGTCCAGACGTCCTTCTGAACAGGGCGACGGCCACGCTGCACTGGAGGCTTCACCTGAAATGAGCTCTCTCAAGGGGGAAAGAATTGAGGGAGCCCGGGCAGACCCTCGTTCACAGAGGGATTCGGAGCAGCTTTACCTGGCCGCGCGTCCCTTGCTGTCCACACTGCTCTGCGTCCTTCCAGGATTCGTCAGGAGCCTCGGGGAGGCCCAACTTAAACATTTTACAGGGGGCCATAGATTCAGGGAAAAAAATGCTATGTATCTGGGAGAGGAGTTTGTTGTACTATTTTTGTTTGGTTTTTGTACTGGGAATTGAACCCAGGGCCTTGCCACTGAGCTACGTCCCCAGTCTTTCCTGTCTTCTTTTTGTCTTTTTTTCTTTTGAGACTGGGCCTTGCTAAGTCACCGAGCTGCTCAGTCTAGGCTAGATCCTGCTTCTGAGAATGTTGTGATTACAGCGCCGGCCAAGGCTTTCTCTCGTTTTCTTCATAATTAACCCCAGCATGTGCAGGAACTCCTGAAGTGCTGGACCACGGAGATCTTGCTGCCATGAAGTTACCATAAAAAGAATTGTGGGGCAAAGCCCGAGAGCCCCTTGAAACAGCTCATGTCCCAGTTGGAGAGATGCTCACAGTGGAGTAAAACAGATAAGTGACCTACCTTCTGTGTTCCTTTTTAAAATATGAAAAACACCTGACAAATTAAGCAAATTATATGTTCAAGGTATCACACAAGATAAAATATCAGAAATTTTAAAGTTATTGAAAAATCTTGTCAATAAGTCATGTCATTCATTTCTTAAGGCAGGACAAGAGCAGGTGCGTCTTTTGAGAAGCCTGGGACGCATGTGACCCTTCTCCCTGACACATGCGTCTCTTCCCCACGCTCTGCGGTGGGAAAAAATAATTGTGAGAGAAATATGCATCTAAAACGACTGAAAACCACATAAAAGCATGTGTTTACTTTTAAAGGCCATTTCCTATAAGTTCACCCAACTCGGAGTCGCACTTGAAAGTGAAGTTCCTATGCAAATGGCTAATAAAAAAGATCAATTTTCCAAGTAAACATTTGTCTAACGGCGGAGTTACAAGAACGCCAGACCTTTTCCCTTGAGTTCCTGGCGAAGGCATTGATGTGTTCCTGAACCTGAACCGCGAGATGAATTTGCAGATTGGAGGGAGGCTCCCCGGGTAGGTTCTGGGCACAGTATTAATGTTGGAATCCGGGTGGTGACGTCCATGCAGTCTGTAGCACTCCGGGGCTTCAGTTGAGCTAATGCGAATTCCGGAGCTTGGGAAGCTGGCAGCAGGCCGTGGGCCAGGCTGGGAAGTGAAGAGCCACAGCTGTGAGTCTCGCTCCTTGCCTGGCCCATGACTCAGGGCATAATCCCAGGCGAGTCACTTCGCCACAATTAAGTACGTAATTACGTCACCTGCAGGGCAGGCTTGGTGCAGTGTGAGGCAATGTAAGACTCCAGGAGAAGGGAGAGGAGCCCAGGTCTGTTCCAAGAGGCATGCGGGCCAGCAGCACTTCAAGAGGAAGAAGAAAGCGCCTCCTACCGCTGCCTTCTCCTTTTCTCAGAGGGGCACCGGGCTGGGGAAGGATTTGGAATTCACTACCTTGCAACTGTCCCTGCAGTGTTTCCTGGAAGTGAGGATACCTAGTGTCTTGGAAAATCGGATCTTTTACTTGGGGCTGAGAAAAAATTATACAAAGTATTTCAGCCCTTACATTTATTTGAGAATATAGGTTTTCTAGCCCTCCTGATTACTACAAACTTGTGCGAGATGCCTGTTGTAAGAGCACAAAAGAATTTTAAAGGTCATTAAAGATCAATTCATCTTTAAAAAATTTTATGCGTTCTTACAGAGAGTCCTACACAAGGCCCTAGTTTCAATCCACATTATGGCAAAAGGAAAGAGAGAAAACCAAGGAAGAGAGAAGGAAAAGGAGAGAAGAGAGGAGAGGATGGGAGCAGAAAGGAGAGGAGAGGGGAAGAAAAGAGAAAGAAACAATGAAGCAGATATGACAATCTCTTATTAATCCTCTTTTTCAAATCACTGGTCTGTAAATTACCAAAGAGTAGAGTTGTCAGACACAATGCTGGGCTCCTCGTTAAATTTAAACCTTTGGGGAAGCAAGGGATTATTTTCAAAGTAGATTTGATGTTTGTGGCATATTTGTAAAGTTCAAAAACGGTGTTTATCCCGCACTCCGATTCCCCTGGTCTGGCTGTGTTTTTATTAGCAAAGCCTGGTCAGCCTCGCACAAGCCAGCCTCACCTGGATTCCTGCTCCAATCGCCTAACCTGTCCTGCCTGGCGCTGACCTCACATAAATCAGGCTCTGGTGCAAACACATCGCATGTCTGCACTTATATGAGAAACCCAAAGTACGAACGTGTCCAAGAGCAAAATAAAACACAGGTAATAGGAAACAGGAAAGGAAAAGCACAGCGCTGCACTGAGTGTCGACTCCGCCCTCTCGTCCTGGAGAATGGGCTGGCTCAGGTGGGACAGCTGCACGGTGTGGATCTTGGCGCACCTGAGAGCTGTCCCCGCCCCCAGCCTCACCTCGCTTCCCAGTAACACCTTCCCATCAGTTCCCTTCTCCCCACGACGAATCTGCCGGCCTCCGCCATGAAGAGAAGCCAGCATCTCCCCTATAGCTCAGTGACTCACCGTGCGTTCGGATGCGTCGTCGGGGCCACAGCAATCATTTGATCAGTGCTAGCACTTAAGGACACCACAGTTTGCGAGCTGCTTGCATTTTCTGCGTGTGCTATTTTGCTTATCTCTTCCTCTACATAACAAAAATGTATTAAGTACACAAGAACAGCTTAGCACCCGTGCTGGCCCACATTTTTCAGGAGCAGCATGGAACGGTGGGACAAGCGGAAATTCAAAACTAGAAATGTGAATCGGAACCTTGCTGTTGCTCCTGCCTCATTTCTGAGCCCAGTCCCGACACCCCATAGGCCTAGAAGTAAGATTTTTTAAAAGAACATTTGTAAGACACTTAGTTCACTGCTCAGAGCAAAGCGGGTAACTCAAGAAATGGTAACTGCTATTTTTTATTAAAATAGATTCAAAATTATCCCTATTTTATTAGTACATGTTTGCAGTACATGCATTTCACATCTTGGGCATTGACACATGTTCATAATTGTTTCTTTTTACATCCATTTCTCCTCCTCTCTTCCTATGATGCCACTTTTCCCCTTTTCATTCTTGCTGATATTATTAGTTTTCGTTCTTTTTTTCAATGAATTAACTTTATTTGGTACAATTTAGATAATTATAATTATCACATTCATCATCGAGAATTTGTACTTGTACGTGGTATATCTTGATTCTTATTGTTTTCCTATCCCCTCCTCTCCCTCCTACTCTTTTTCTCCTCCTTATTTACAAAAGCTTCGCTTCCATTTTTCCTTCTTTCTCAATTTTATTTTGTGCTTTTTCCCCTTTCTTCCTTTCTCCACCCCCCTCCTCAGTGCTCCTTCCAATTTAAACATGTTATTACCATTTCATAATACTATGATGTATTTTGGTCCTTGTTTACATTTTCAATTTCTCACACTAGAGAAATAATGTTATATTACACATACGTGTCCATTTTATTTCATGTAATAGTATGGTCCCAAGGTGCATCTATTTACCTAGAAATGTCTCGAGTGTATGTTTCTTTATGGCTGAGTAGTACTCCATCATACTAAAAAACCCACATCTTCTTTATTCATTTTTCAGTTGATGGTCATTTGGACTGCTTCCCAGATTTAGCAATTATAAACTGTGCTGCTATAAACACAGGTGTTCATGTTTTGCTGTGATGGGATACTTTTGATTTTTTCAGGAAGGTACAGAAAAGGGGAATAGTTGGGTCAAAGGAAACCCCTAGCCCTAGCTTTTGGAGAAATCTCCACACTGATTTCTACAGTAGTTGTACAAGTCTGCACTACCACCAAGAGTGGAGCAGCACCCCATCCCAGCATCTGTTATTAGTTGATTTCTTACTGAATCATTCTTTGTACAGTGAGATGGAATCTTAGTGTTATTTTCATTTGCATCTCTTAAATGACGAATGATATTGAACCATTTATTTGTCATTTGTACTTCTTTATCTGAGAAGTGTATATTCTTCTCAGATGCCTATTTTTGCCCTGAGTCTTTAAATTTGAGGGGGTTGTGTTTTCTTTTTTTGTGTTTTTTTTTCTCAATTCTTTATATATTTCAAGTATATCCTTTGTCTGAAGAACAAACAGCTGGCAAAATTTTTTTTTCCACACCACAGGTTTGCTCTTCATTTTGTTGCTCATTTCTCTTTCTGTGCAAAAGCTTTTTAATAAGATGAGATTTCGGTTGTTGATTCTTTGTAATATTTCCCATGTGGTTCAGATTTTGTTCATAAAGTCTTTGCCTACACCTGTGTCTTCAAGAGTTCTACCTATTCTCTCTTTGACCAGACTTAATGTTCCTGTTTTAATATTTAGATCTTGGATCCATTTTTATTTTACTTTAGTGTGTAGTGAGAGATATGGGTCTAATTTTAGTCTTTGGCATGTGGAAAGTCAGGTTTTCCAGCACTACTTATTAAAAGGGCTATCTTTCTTCCAGTGAAGGTGTTTGGCTCCTTTGTCAAAGATAAGGTAACTGCTTGTGTGTGGAGTTGTGTCTGCATCTTCTAGTCTATTTCATTGATCCCTGAGTCTACTCTTTTGCGACTATCATGCTGTTTTTATCACAGTAGTTCTGTAGTATAATTTCAAGTCAGATATTGTAATGTTCTGTTGTCTTGCCTTTGTTGTACAAAATTGTTTTTGCTGTCCTAATTCCCTTCCAGTTCCAAATGAAATTTAGGGATGTTTTCTCTAATTCTCTAATGTGAGATATGGTATTGGCATTTTGATTGGGATTGTATTAAATATGTATAACAATTTTGTGAGCATGGCCAGTTTTACTATGTTGGTTTTCCTACTCACAAGCAAGGGATATCTTTCCATTTTTTGACATCCTCAATCTCCTTTTTCAATCTACTGTAGTTTTCAATATAAAGATCTTTTTCTCCTTTTGTTAGATGGAGTTCTGAGTTTTCATTTTTTCAATTCTGTTGTGAAAGGTGTAATTTCCATAGTTTCTAACATAGTAAGTTTTTTATTTGAGTAAAGGAATGCTAATGATTTTTTAGTGTGGCTTTGTATCAATCTATGAGACTGAATTTGGTTATTAAACTAGGAGTTTTTATGGAGTTTGTGGGGCCTTCTATGCAAGAGTAACATGACATCTGCAAATAATAATAGTTTAAATTCTTCCTATTTTATGTTTATTCCTTTTACTTCTTCCTCTTGCTTAATTGCTCTGGCAAATGTTTCCAGAACTATATTGAATAGGAGTGGTGACAGTCAACATCTTTGTCTTGTTACTGATTTTAATGTGAAAGTTTTTGACCATTTAGTATGATGTTAGCTGGTAGTTTGTCATAGATGGCTTTTATCATATTGATATAAAGATCACCTATTCCAATTTTCTGTAGGGTTTTTAACCATGACTGGATGTTGGATTTTGTCAGATGTCCCTGGGATGAATCCTATTTGGTCATGGTGTATAATCTTCTTGGTGATTTGCTGCATTCTGCTTGGAAATATCTTAGTGAGGATTTTTATGTTACGTTCACTGGGGAGATTGGCCTGTAGCTCTCCTTTTTGGTTGGATCCTTCTCTGGTTTTGTTATCAGGGTAATACTTGTTTCCAGGAATGACTTTGGGAGTATGGCTTCCCTTTCAATTTTGTTAAAGAATTTGAGGAGTAAGTTTTATTAAATCTTATCTAAATTTATTGTAGAATTCAGCAGTGAATTCATCAGAACTGGACTCTTCTTTCTTGGTAAGTTTTTAATTACATCTTCAATATCATTGACTGATATTTGGTTATTTAGAATTTTTATATCTTCTTCATTCAGAATTGGTAATTCATATGTATGAATGTGGCCTAGGAATGTGGCCTTTTCATCTGTGTTTTCCACCTTATTAGAATAAAGGTTCTCATAGTTGATACTGATGATCTAGATTTCTGCAGGATCCATGGTGCTGTTTTCATTCCTAATTGCATGGATTTGAGTCTTTTATTTCCTTTTTAATAAGATTTATTTAATCTTTTAAAGAACCAACACTTCATTGATTCTTTGTATTGTTTTCTTAGTTTCAATTGCATTCATTTCTACTTTGATCTTTATAATTTTCTTCTTCATATGAGCTTTGGGGTTGACTTATTCTTTTGCCATAAGTTTGAGGTTCAATGATAGCTTGTTTATCTGAACTCACTCTATTTTCCTGATGTGAGAGCTCATCACTGTAATTTTTCTCACAGGGCTGCTTTCATCATGTCACATAAGTTCCGGTATACTGTGTCAGCCTTATCATTTAATTGTAGATACTGTTCAATTTCTGCTTTAATTTTGCCTATGATTCATTCATTGTTCAGGAGGGTGCTATTTAATTTTCATGTGTTCATGTAGTTTTTGAGGTTTATTTTGCCATTGGTTTCCAATTTAATCGCACTATGGTCTGTTAATATGCATAGGATAATTCCAATTCCTTTGTATTTACTTCATTATGTTCTATGAGCTAGTATGTAGTCTCTTTTGCAGATCCTCCCATACGCAGCTGAGAAGAATATGTATTCTGATGTTGTGGGGTGGAAAACTCTGTAGACATCTACAAAGTTCACTTGTTTACAGGCTTGGTTCATTTCTGATATTTTTTGTCTAGTTGGTCTGTCTATTTCTGATAGTGGGTTATTGAGGTTCCCCATTATAATTGTGTCAGAGCTTATTTGATTTCTCATGTTCATTAATATTCATTTTATAAAGTTGGGAGCCTCAGTATGTGGTGCATCTATATTTATGATTCTTATCTCTTCTTGGGGGTTTCCATTAACAAGTATGTAGTGACCTTCTTTGTCTCTTTTGAGCAGTTTTGGCTTAAAGTTCACTTTGTCTGTAAAAAGAATAACTATCCCTGCTTTTTTCCTCTGGCTTCCTGTCACATGAAGCATTGTTTTCCATCCTTTGGCTTTCAATCTATGTGTTTCTTCTTGAGTTAAATGTGCTTCCTGTATGCCCCAAATTGGTGGATCTTGGTTCTTGATCTATTCTATTTCTTTTGATTGGTAACTTCAGACCATTTACATTGAGGTTTATTATGGAATAGTATTGGATTATCCTTGTAATATTATTGTCCTATTGTTGGTTCCCTGTTTTTCCCTTCTATTTAATTGCTTGCCTTGCCTATTGGCTTCTTTCTACTGGTGTTCTTAGAGTTGTGGTCTTTGTTATCTCTTTCCAAAATATCTCTTAGAACATTGTGTAGAGCTGGTTTCATGGTCATGGAGTTCTTCAGTGGTTCTTTGTCATGGAATTATCTTATTTCTCCATTGATTCTGAAAGATGGTTTTGCAGAATACGTCAGAGTTGGAGTTGGAAATACTTCCCTCCAAGCTTTGCTTGACTTAAAGGTTGTGTTGAGAAGTCTGCTGTGATTCTGATGTACTTTTGTTTAGAGGTTGTTTGTTTCTTTTCTCTAAAAGCCTTAACATTCTGTTCTTGTGCTGAATTTCTAGAATGTTGATTATTATATGCCTTGGTGTAGATTTTTTTTATCCTAGCTGATCACATGCCTCACTTATCTATACGTCAATTTTTTTCTGCACTTGGAAAATTTTCTGCCATTATTTCTGTGAACAAGTTTTTTGATGTCCTTTGCTCTAATTTCTGCTTTTTCGTTGACTCCAATCAACCTTATGTTGTTCTTCTTTGAATCGTCTTGCAGCTGTTAGATTGTTTCTTCATGGGCCCTTGCTATTTTTAAGAGGTCTTTTTTTTTTTTTCATGATTGCTAACTACAATCCTGTCTTCTAGTTCTTTTACTCAGACTTCATTTTTGTTCATTTAACTTTGCAAACTTTCAATGAAATTTGTAATTTCCTGGATATCTGTTTGAATCTGTTTCATGGATTCCATGTCTTTCCTATGTTGGATATTCATGGTTTGTGTCATTTTCCTAACCTCCACTATTTTTTTCTATAATCTATGTCCACTCTAATTTTGCTGAACAGGACTTTATGATCTTCATCTCTTTTCTTTTAACCTGAGAGATTATTTATTCTCTGATTTTTCTCTCTAGCCTCATTCATCTGTTTATTTCTGATGCTGCAATTTCATAAACTTCAGGTCAGTGGCTTCTGGTTTCCTCTAGCTTGTTGTCCCCTAGACTTGTCCTGGGTGAGCTGGAGGTCTGGGGTTGCAGTTTGCTTCTGCAGTTTGTCATTTTCTATTTTTTTATTTTAATTTGTTTTCTATGTTGATGCTCATAAATTTCCTATGGTAGAAATTTTTATTACTATTATCAAGGCTTCTCTAAGAAGTGACTATTTCTAAGAGATGTCTTCTAGGTGTAGCTGGCTTTTGGATTTTTGTGTCTGTCCCTAAATTCTACCTTCCCAATCTATTAGGGATGAGAAGTTGCTATTTGGCTCAGTATCCAGTCCATTGGTACTGGACTATGATGAAAATCACAGTGTTGTACAAGGGGGTGAACAACTGATTACAACAGGTATGACATTCTGGTTAAAAATAGTACAATTAGCAATAACAATAGCAACAAGTACAGCCTAGAAACTGACCAACTGTGCTGTCTATTAATTTGGTATGTGTAACTATAGGAGTAAGATCTATAGTTATATAACAAAATCCAACACAAACCAGGAAGTTATATACAATGTTTTTCCCCTTATTAGAGTGAGTTTACTCTGCAGGGGGAACATTAAGAGGGATACAAGACAAAACAGAGAGATAAATTAACAGAAATAGAATAAATGCAAGGTTGAAGGGTAAAGGATGATTACTTAAGTTTTGGGAAACTGGAGAAAAGGACAGGAGAGAGAGAATATAGAAGAAAGCAAAAGAATATCAAAGCAAGCCAGAAAGACTAGAGACTATGTTCATGAAAATATTTTTAAAAACTCCTAAGTGAAATAAATAAGTCCCACATGTGTAAATACCAAATAGTTTCCCTGGTGTGAATATTCTGCAACAATGCATAAGATTCTAATAAGCTTACTGACATTTAGAAATGGGAGGAAAGGAGCTAAAGGTGTAGGGAAGGTGTGATAGGTAGGGGAAGAACAAAAAGGGAAAAGAAAAAAATGTGAGAGAATGAAAAGATAAAAATAAAGTGTTTGTAGATGGGGAAGGGAGGAGGGGGTGAAGGGAGGGCAGAGGTAAGGGGAAAAAAATGAGAATCAAGACTTGCCATGTAAAGGTACATGATCCCAACAATGAATGTAACTGTACTGTATCCCTAAATGTACCAATAAACTCAATAAAAAAAAATTAAGACAGTTGAAGAAATAGACAAGTTGAACAAAGCAAAATAAATATTAAAGTAAAAACCTGAAAGATCGCCCCAAAAGAAAACTCAAACTAAAGAAGGAAAAACAAAACAAACAAGGAGACAAAACAAAAGAAACAATAAAATTCCTGTGGTGCCCACACGTCTGTGGTGATGTCCAAGTCAGAGCCCAGAACTGTGTGGGTAACCCCACAAGTCTGCAATAGGATTAGTGCTCCTTATAGGGTTGATCTTTACTTCTCGATGTGGAGTCTAGCGTCAGTCTTCAGCCAAGAAGTTTTCCTATGTACCTTGGCTACCAGCTACCAGCCCACATTACCCAATTTGCCTCTGCATCCCTCTCCAAATTGCCGTGGCCCCTCAGACAGAGTCAGCCCAAGGCTGCTTGGCCTGCTTCAATCTCCACTGAAGCAAGGGGATTTCTGACCTGCGGCTCCTTATCCCTCCTCTGCCCAAGGCTGCTTAAATCCTGCACCAGGGTCCTCTTCTTGCCCCTACTGGTCAGAGGGCAGGAGGTGCCATGCTGATCCACTCTCTACTTTCACCACCGCTGCTGCTCCTAATCTTGTTGTTGCTGGATGTTCCAGTTGGCAGCTAGGGTGCATGACAAAAACAAACAACAAGCAAAAGCTGGTGGCCCTTTGGGGAGGGAACAGCTTCCTGGTCACTCACCCCTGTGTGTGCCAGTGCAATCTGTTACCAGACTGCAGTGTCTTCTATTTGCAGGAACGCAAACAGGGTAAGGGCCCTTATATCCCAGATCTATCCTGTGTGGATTGAGTTTGCCACAGTTTTGGAGTCCAGCAGTTTTTTGTAACTTCCCAGAATGGCAGTTCGTGTTCCCCTCACTGGCCGCCTTGTAGGCTACTTTGCTGTTTTATAAGGTCATGTGCCTATGTTTTGTTTAATCTACAAGTTTATTTCAGATTGATTCTGGCATCAGAATATATGCCCCTCCCTTTCTTCCAATTACCTGTGTTGAGAGAGAGGGGAGGGCACATAAAACCAAATGCCAGCACTTAAAAAAAACACATTTAAGGAAAAGCAGAGAAAGAATTTCCCCAATTCTCTTTAATCTGTTATTGAAGTCGTTTCTTCAGTGAACATCTTCCTCTTGTCACCTGTTAGGCATCAAGATACACACTCTTAACTCTGCAGAGATGTGCTACTATCTCTTCATTCTCAGACTTCTTAAAGCAATCTCCTTACACTTGATGTAGCAAAACCAAGAAATTAATACCTTTTGACAAAGTGGAAGAGACTGATCGAATTACCTCCTTTTCCAACAAAGGACCACCAACTTGTGCCTATATTTTGCAGATATTTCATTAGATAGATAGATAGATAGATAGACAGATAGATAGATAGATAGAGTGCCTATATTTTATTCTCATTTGCTTTTTTAAATAATATTCCCTTTCACATAGGGGAAAAACAAATTCTAACAAAACAATTTAACAGTAAAATAAAAAGTGATTTTGCACGGAGAAAACAATGACAAAAATCTCATTATTGAGGGTTTTTTATATCACCCAAGCTCTTCATTTCTTTTAGAAAATAGATACACACTTTGTTTTGTTCCAATCTATACAAATTACACATTTAGGAGAGTTTAAACTTGCTGCTCCAAGTCTCTGCTATTTTTAGTATAAATATTAATATAAAATTTAATAAAAATCATAAAAATTTAATATAAAATCTAATATAAAATTATGGTAAAATTTTTATGTAGAATTAAGACAGTACCATTAATAAATTTTTAGTTTGGCTTTTTTTTTAGTATTAGCAGAACAAGATTCAGTCAGTAATGGTAAGGCTTCAGAAAATATTGTGTCAAATGTGATTTTAAAAAATGTAAGGTATTAGAGAAGGGAGAAAGGAAGAATAAAAGGAAGAAGGGAAAGAATGAGGAGAGAAGAAACAAAGGAAGAAAGGAAGGAAGGAAAGAGAGAGAGAAAGAAAAAGAAGAGGAGGGGAGTGAAAAGCAGGGAAAAAACAACTACTTTCTGCAGATGTCCCAGCAGGCCTTCCCTTCCCTTTTGATACCACAGTGATACTTTCAAGGGATGGGACTTTGATCTTCCTATCAACCACATGTCAAACACAATCTTGAAAGCTAGAGATGAGGGCAGATGTTGCGTTCATCGTCCTTAGTGAAACCAATAAACTAAAAGCAACAACAGGTATAGTCACAAAACATTTTCACAGGTGGAAGGACTCTAGTTGACTATGAAAATTATTCCATCTGTAATCCCTTGGCATAGCTCAGACAGACTGCTGAAAACATGGTCATTCTCATTTTGGCCCAAGACAGCTTGCTCTGGCTCTCGAGAGTAGATGTGTCAGGGAGAAGTAGCCAAATCCCAGAGGACAGAGCTCTCTAGGAGGAAGAATTGACTCCCTTCGTAAGAGCAGGGCTCTCACAAATAACTCACCAACAGGGAAACAATAGCACAAGTCAAGCCAACTTAATGTTTTATTAAGAATGAGACCGAAGTTTCTGAAAAACATAATTTTATTTCCCATGTCCAATGTTTTATTGAGACAAAGGGAAAAAAACTAGTAAATATTTTGCATGTATGAAAAAGATCAAGAACTCAAATAACCTTGCTTCTCATCTCTGACCCATAAAATTCTAAAACCTCACAGTTGGACAACACAGACTATTCACCGACTGTTGCACAACCTTCTATGAATTAAGCACTTGAAAATGGCATTTTCTGTACCTTTCAGAAAATGAGTGTTCTGGATTATGCTTTTGGAAACAGAAAGATCAAGGACTTTCATAATATCAACCCCCCAAAAAAATAGTTCCAGTTCAATTGCATCTTGTGTATATTAGTCTCCTAAGGCTAGATATTCAGTACCATAAACTCAGGGGCTTGATACAAGAGAAAAATATTTATTCTCTCACAGTTCTGAAAGCTAATGTCCAAAATCAAGCTCCTAGCAGGGCCATGTTCTCTGGAAGGCTCCAGGGAAAAGCTGTTCCATGCCTTCTGCGGGTAGCTACTGGCAGCTAGCCACGCTTGGAGCTCTGTGGCTTATAGCTGCACAGCTTTAATCTCTCCCTTCCCCACACAGCCCAGTGTCTTTCCTTGGTTCTCTGTCTTTGCCTCTTTTCAGCATATTGGTCATGTTGGATTAGGACTCATGGTGAAGACCTCATTTTGAATGAGAGATACTATTTCCAAATAAAGTCACATATGAAGGTACGATTAGGGACTACTTTACATAACTCTTTGAGAGACAAAATTAAAATCATAACAACATCTGGTGCTGGTGTCACATTCTCTTCATGTTGCATCCATGATGAAATAAGCTGTGTAAATTAGCAAATAGCTCCAGGAGAGACAACTATCCTATGGTGCAGACAGGAGTGGGTGTTTGATGTATGAAATTACAAATAGAAACAGAAGATCCAATGTCAAAGTGTCAGGATGAATGGGGGATTTTTTTCCAGTACTGAAGATTGAACCCAGGGCATTCCCACTGAACTGCATCCCCTGCCCCTCTTATTTTTTTGTTTTTATTTTGAGACAAAGTCTCGCTTAGTTGCCCATGGTGAGCTCCAGCTTGCAATCCTCCTGTTTTAGGCTCCCAGAAGGCCAAGATTGGCATATACACCCACTGCTGGCTGGATGGCAGATATTTCAAATCTGAAAACTCATTTTTAAAATTTAAAACGAGTCTAAGGGCTGCAAAAGAGAAAAGTGAGCTAACAATCTCAAAAAAATAATACATAGAATATAATTTAAGAATTTGGGGATAGAAAAGTTGTTAATTGAATTCTTAACTATGTTGTTGGTGTTGTTACAAGTATACATAGATATATACTTGGCAGTGTTTGTGCTTACTGTGTGTATTCTGAGGTGGCTACCATATTCAGAATTTATTGAAAAATCAGTCCACAACTGCATTGGTTTCTGAGGGTGACAGTGACAACCTCCCAAGGATCAAATGGCTGCAGCCAATAGAAATGCATTCCCTGTCGGTTCTGGGGGCCAGAAGTTCAACATGAAGCTGCTGACCAAGCTGTGCTGTGAGACTCTTGATGGGACATGTCCTCTCCTCTCCTGCCTCCTAGTCATGCCCAGCCATTCTTGCTGTCCCTTGGATTCCAGCTGCACCAGTGGCATGGCTGTGTCCCTCTGTGTCCATGGCTCTTCTTCTCTTCAAGGACACTGTTCATGCTGGGTGAGGGCCGAGCCCCATTTCAACTTGATCATATCTGCAAAGGTCCCATTTCCAAATAGCACATGGAAGGGTACCAGTGTTCAGGATTCTGACACACGTCTAAGGGATGCAATTACACCCACAGTGCTAGTGCATGGTGTCCTGTTTACAAATGTAATGCAATAATTATCCTTATCTGTTCTTTGGTTTCTGTGGCTTTGTTATCCATGGTCAACCAAAGATTAAGCGCAAAATTCCAGGGCTGGGATGTGGCTCAGTGGTTAAGTCCTAACCTATTTGGAAAAAGTTGTTCCCTGAACATGCTCTGTCATCTCAGAGGAATCCTGTCTTATGTGCTCATTTTTTAAAAATTTCTTTTAATTAGTCATCTTGATGTCTTTTACTGTGAAAAAACTAAGAGCATGGTGAGCTAGCCACATTGCAGGTCAGAATCACTGGTTCCAAAAGAGCCTTCTGTGGAATAAATATCTAAATATATATTAGAAATAAATGATCTGATTGTTTGATATATTTCTTCTCATTAAATATTTATTTTTTGTTTTGATTCAGTGGTGTCTCTTAAAAATGCTTCTCTGAAAATTAAAATAGAAGAGTCACCCACTCTGAAACTGAGAAATTTTCTTTTTTGAAGCAACATCAACAAATATTTACATCACTTTTAGCTTACCTATTCCTCCTAAAGATACATGGGATGATAATTTAAATAAGTGTCACTTTTTAAAAACTTCTTTGAGGGTACCAGGAATTGAACTCAGGGCCTTGCACATGCCAGGCAGGTGCATTGTCACTGAGCTACATCTTGACCCAATAAATTTTAAAATTTAACAGAATTGTAAGCAGTTTGAGCCTGACCTCAAATAATTTTTGAAAATTTAAATTTATATAAGTATTAATTATTTGCTAAATATTCCAAACATTTTTCTCAATAATTTTAGCTCAATAACTATAAGGCCTTTTGGCCTTATAAATTTGTGTCATATTTATGTAGATAAGGTACATAAATATCTTATTTTCTTTGCTCCACGATGCCCCAAGCTTCCCTAACAAGGGTGGATCTCCTTCGATATCATGAACTCTGTCATGAACAGTAACACTCTAAGTGACTTACTGCGTCTTTCTGTACCTGTCCTTGTGTGTATTCTGAAATAAAGAGAATTGGATTAGAGTCTTTTCAAGCCATGAAATGTGGAGATGCAAACTAAATCACTTCTGAAATACTTGTAGATGGCTTTACTCCATAATAACACACTTGGACAGTTAAGCATTTAGACAGAGCTTAATGAAAAGGGTGTAGAAAGTGGCAGCAGGAGACAAGGCTGATTCAGGCATGAAAAATTATACAGGGAGCCAGAGTATCACACCTGCCTTATTTCTGGGAAGAAAAAATGTGTGTGACTAACCAATAATCCACCCCAGCATTTACAGGGGTGATTAATTAACTGGGAATGCATGATTCTTGAATGCAAACTTGTTTTTATTCAATGTGAGTCATGCAATACAAATTAATGTTGTCTCCTAAACGTGTAATTCTTGTGAGTCAATGCCAGGGAAGCCAGCAGTCTCCATTGCTCCATCTTTTCTGGAAAGCGTGAAAAGTAAGGAGATTAGGCTTCAAGAAATCTCATCAGTTCCTGTCAAATTCGACCTGCTCCAGCCCATGCAGCATGTGCCACTTTTTGTCACGATCACACACTTCAGCTCAGTCATCATGCCCAAAGGTATTTAGAAAACAAGACAGCTTCATTAAGATTGGTAAGATTGGCGCACCACCAACAATGCAGATGCTGGACTCAGTGTGCAGAATGAGGTCAGCAGACAGAATCTCTGGTTCATCAGTAGGTGAGGATGATCAGAGTGCTTGGGAGATGTGTCCTACATCCATCGCAGGTCTCGGGCAGGAGGACGGTCACCCTGTGCAGAAGAGACCAGGCAGTGCTCATGAGGTGCACAATGAAGCTATCACTAAGGTGATTTGTGGCAGTTCCTCAAGCCCTTCCTTCCTTCAAGATTATCTTAACTGCGTCTGAGCCCATTTCTGTTTTTATGGCTACAGATAGTATAATTTACAGTGAGCAGAGATTCATGCAGCCCATGAGTCTGGAGGATGGTGAGTCCAAGAATATGGTGCTGGATCCAGCCCATCATCTCGTAAAGCCCTTCTTTCTGGATTCTGATGTGACAGCGGGCATCACATGGCAGGGGAAAAGTGAGCATGCCCAAGAGAGCTCACTTTTGTAACAGTCACCCCCAAGGTAGCCCGTTTATCCACGCATGGATCCACGAATGGAGAAATCTACTCAGGCGGGCAGGTCCTTCATGACCCCATGGTCCTTCCCAAGGGTGCAGGCTCTCCATCACAGGCATTCCGAGGCACATGTTCAAACTGTCACATGTGCCCCTCCCAACAGTTCTCAAGGTGAGTCCTACAGGTGCTCCATCCAGAGGGCAGAGGCGTGACCACTGCGACCCCTGCTAGTAAGGGGCAGAGCTCCCACTCCCTACCTCCACCCTGTGCCTAGGTAACTCTTGACCTGCAAAGTAAACAGAAATACTCCTGCTCCCTAGGGAAGTAATGTTGTCTTAACTAGATATTTTAATAACATGTAAGTCATGTGGATATCTTAATAACATTTATGTTATCTAGGATTTGAATAAGATTTCAGTTATCTAAATATTTTACTAACATTACCTTGACTTACATGTTATTGGAAATTGCCTCAGTTCTCAACACTTTGTCAAATAAAATGGGAAATCTGCAATGAAAAAGAGTTGAGTAAATTTGATTAATGTAATATATATATAT
>NW_022900918.1:38383712-38504716 GCF_012274545.1 Fukomys damarensis
CAGATGTCCTAGACCAAGCCAGATAAAAGCAATGGAGTTCAAGCAGCAAAGCATGAAGACCAAATGGATCTTCGGATATGTCACTGGGGCAACTCAGTGCTCTCCACAGAAGCTGAACCAACCTTAAGGTATAATGAAACCAGTGGATAATATGTAATTTTCAAATACTGGTTTTTCGAGTCCCCTTGACACTAAGCCTATTGTAGCCAGTTTGCAAGGGAATAGATTTAATACAGGACACATAATTTATAGGTTTATTTTATAATGCTCACCCAAAATGTCAAATGCAAGGAGTGCAAGAGATCTAGCCACATACTAGAGACCCAAAGAATCCAGCTAGGTCTGCATCCTGTGGAAACGTCCTGCGAGTCTAACTGAAGGCCTGGCATCCAACACAGTGTCCTCCATGAGTCCAGCCAGTGGCCTAGCACCCACGGCAATGCCTCACACTTGTCCATATTGAGGATCTGCACCAGGAAGGTCCAAAGGCCAGTGGTGGAAGCCAGAAAACCTGTGCCAGTGGGGTGAAGGATCTGGGCCACCAGGATCTATACTGGAGCCAGGAAGTGATGCTCATGGTGAAGATCAGAGCTCCCCTGAGGAGAACAGCAGCCATCTCCAGTGACAATGAGGCCTTGAGTTCCTCAGAGGAGAACACCCAAATTCACAGTGGGAAAACCAACCACTGCAAGCTTCTCTTAGAAAATCGAGAGCAGCTGATCATCCCCAGCAGTTGTTTTTATGCCACGGGCAACAGTCCTCAGGTGGGTCTCCCATGCCCAGCCATGCGGATTCAGTTGAGCCGGGCCATCCAAGATGATCATTAATTCATCTACCACAAAGTCACTTCTACAGTCATTGTAAACAGCAGAGGGAGGACGTTATCTTGCTGAGCTTGGGCTGGATGGGAGGCAGGATCAAATACATCAGCCAGCTTTGGGAATTCAGTCTCTCTAGACTTCAGCTTCTTGACTGCAGGATGAGGATGAGAGCAGAACACACTGGCCATAGCCAAGCATCAGGCGACACTCAGGGCAGAGCTTAAGAGCTCCTGGCCCAGGGCCCCAGCTCCCTGACTGTGAGCTATGCACACTGTGACAGTGAAAGTCCTGATTTGCAATAATTTGGACACAGTGGTGAGGTTTCCTCCTCAGACCTGAAGCCTTCTTCAGGTGCAACATCTTGCTCTGTCCTGTTTTGTAATAATCTCCTTCTTGCACGCCCTTTCCGTGAGATTCAAGCTCATTAACATCTGCACTTTGGCACTCCCCTCGTTTGTTTTCTACAGCAATGGGGTGTCCATTGTTGTATAGAATTGAGGATGTCTAAACACAGCTTTTTAATAGTAAAATCACACGAAGTTCATGTGGTGGGGGCAAAATTTCCCCTTCTCTACAACATTCAGGACGGACTGTGTCCAGGTAAAAATTGAAACTTTTTGGAAATATGGCAAAAACTGAAAAAGAGTTGCATCAAAAAACTATGGCTTTCTGTCCATATACTTATATCTCTGTTTATGTTTCTGTAAACTATACAGCTTGCAAAAATTAAAAAACACACAGAAAATTGTGCAAAATTAGAGCTGAAATATTTGTTCATTTCCCAAAGGGCCGTGAGTAACTTACCAGCACTATCCCTATTTCACAAGGAGAAAGAAGAAGGCTGAGGGATGTGCAATGCAATTTTATATTTACTATTAGAGGAAATTAACCATATTTTTATTCATGATGTGGTACACAGAATGTGATTTTGCCCAATAATTAAATTTACTTTTCTACATCAAGGGCCCATGTGAAGTCTTAAGAAATTTTCAACTGCAGTGAGAGAATATTTCCCCACAGTTCCTAGTTTTAAGGCAATCAGGGATCAATTTTGGGGTCAGAGGGAGACACACAGGGGAGGACGGATGAGCCACTTGGCATTCAGCTTGGCACGCAAGGGCTGGGCTTCCTAGAGACTCCGTGGGGTCAAGTCCCCAGCGCAGTTCTCAAATCAGGTTTTCATCTCTAGGTCTCTCGGCTTCCTGTTTTCTTCTTTGCCTCACCAAGCTCTTTTTGGAAAATTGATCTGGATCCCAATCCCTTCCCAAAGTGTTCTTCTTGTCTGTGTCAGAACTGCCGACCCTCCCAGGGACAACACGACTTTTCAGCTTCTCGCTCTGACCCGACCTGCAATCACCACGGTGTCGCGTGTACCCTGAAGGATGAGATGGAGAAGATGGTTTAGACTTTGTTTGCATGGGGTTGCTCCACTTTCATGCAAATGAGAACCACAAGCTGCAGGGCTGATTTTCTTGGAACTTCAGGGGCTACCTGAAAACATCACTTCGTTCCCGTAGTCACCATGGGGCAGGAAAGTGATTGTCTTGGATTCCTCCGAATTTTTGACCTTCGTCATTATGAATGAGATTATTCAGAAAAGGGCCATTGCTGGAGTGAAGGTTTGCAGAATTGTGATCGCAGCATGTGTGAGCGCTGTGGGCCTGGGGATGCCTACACCTAAGGGCTTGAAGTCCTGCACCGGTGGGACTGGAAGCGCACAGGCATGAATCTTTTGGAATTGGATTGGACACAGACCACAGACATCTGGGGTGTGATTTTTTAAAATGTGCTGTATTTAAATTTAAAAGTAAATTTATTATAGTAGTGGACACATGAATCCCCCTCAGAATCCTCCCCTCACTTCCAACACACACATCCCATCATTGTTGCCCCTTTCTGAAGAGGAGCAGCAAGTTCTCTTTCCTGAGTGTTTTCCGTTGCACTGTCATGTCTGCCTCAGTGTCCTGAATTGATTAATCCCTGACCTCCCATGGTCATTTTGACTTTGAGGAAGGGCCTGCAGTCGAACGGTGCCAGATCTGGTCAATAAGGTGGATGGGAACATGCTGAAACATTATTAGTATCCTATCCTTCTGCTCAATGGCACTTAGCAGCAACATTCACAATATTTTTTTATCATACCTGATAAAGGCACTTAGGAAAGAGAACTTCTGAAAGTGGCAAGAAGGATAGGTTAACTATAATGGAAGTGAGGTGAGGCAGATTCATGGCAAACTAGTTTTAATGTCATAATGGAGTTTTTTTTTAAAAAAAACAAACATTCACCATAAGTTCTGATCAATCATACTTTGTATTCTACAAACAGTGCCATTTCCTTGGGCAAAGATCAGGCTATCAGAAATGGTGAACTGTGGGTCACTCTGCCAAGCTGAGGTTGGTGTAGCAGTTGAGAAGGTTGGGCTGGGTGAGGGTACATGTCCCGGGTCTGCCGTGTTTGGAGCAGGAGGGTGGGTGCTCCCTCCCTCGGCTCCACCCATGGTGGCAAAGCTCAGCAACATGTTCAGCCTAGCCAGGCCCCTGAGGCAAGAATGGCCCCAGCTGGCTCGGGAGAGCAACCACCACACCTGGGCAGCAGGCCATTGGGTTGCCCTCAGCCATACAGGGAGGGCAGAAGATGGAAGCTCATAAGCCTGAGGCTTCCTGGATGTCCCACAGCCAACGGAGGTCAGGTGAGTTCTCAGGAAAGCTGGTCTGCGTGAGCTTTTTCACTGTCCTCGCTCTGTCTCTCTCTGATCTACCTATCCCATAAATATGCATCAAGAACTCAGTGAAGCATCATTTCTTTATGAACTGGGTGTGGCTCTGCCTCCCCACAGCGAGGGAGGAGATAAAACATCACAAGAATCCAGGCACAGCCAGGAAAAATGGGCAGGTAGCTCGAAAACAGACAGGTGTGGGTCGGTCCCTGAAAGAAAGCTGAGCCTCCAGAGAGACTCATTCAGGTCCTGGGGAGCAATGTTCTGGGAAACATGCAGTTAGCAATTCTCCACGAGGGAAATGGGAGAGGGAACTGAGGGAGGTGGAAGGGAGAGCGACCCATTGACGAACCACCCACTGATGGCTTTCTGTGCCTACCTGTGCCATTCTTCTGAAAACACGGCCCTGTGGCGTTCCCTCTCCAAGGTGACTTGTACAACCTGGAGACCACCAGTGCACTGAATCTTCCCCTGGACCCTGTTGCATAAGGTGAGTGAAAAGGTCTGACCTGGGGACTCTAAGTTATTTTTTTCTCAGTGAGCTCAAGCTGCAGAATGTAGGAGAAATGATATCCTAGAAAACCAAGGGGCACTCTCAAATCAGGGAACCCGAAAATAGCAATCCGGAAGAGGAGTCGGAGAGGAGCTCCTGTGTGCAGGATCACGTTCACCCACGGGTGACTCCGCTGGAGCCGAGAAATGGGAACCAAGTGGTCAGCACGCTTTCTCTACTCAGGTTCTCCCCACACTACAGAAGGAAACTTCTGGGTCCTCTGTGAGCAGGGACAAGGGGAGAGTTAGCAGAGGCTCCTTGGGGCTGGCGGGGCCTGGGCTGCCAAGGTGAGTGCCCTTGGACTAGCTCCTCCTGAGCCCACACGGTCCCAATCCCCCGAGGAAATGTGCACTGTGCAGCACATCAATTCCCTGAAAAGATACGCTGTGGAAAGATCTTAGCACAAAGCACAGAGCACTCAGAACACCACTGATTAGTAGTTTTCCAAGTAGTCTTTCATTATTTTGCAATGGACATCTAAGTGAAAAGTCTAAGATGCTCAGACAGAAACACCTGCACCAACCAAGGCATCAGTGGGTCCTGTGTGCCACGTGTCACCAGGCACTGGAGGACGCCGGGGACAGGGACTCTGGTGACCCTTGCCACCAGTCTCTGAGCATCATGGATATGACTTCCTGACCGGCAGTGTCCTGACCTTCCTGGGATGTTTTCAAGGCAGAATTTAGGAAAATAAATTCTTATTTATTTAGTAAAATAGTGAAAACTTTCAAACCTGAAAGACTTCAGAATTTACAGGAGGATGTGAGAAAAGAAAGGAAGGAGGAATAAATAAATGTTGGGCATGCTTACTGCTCTAGTTTTAATCCATCACTTCTTCTAATACTGCATCCATCAAGACAGGTTCTGATCCTCTGATCTTGTGCTATCAAAAACATCAGGCTTTGCTATTAAGCCACAAGGCAGCCCACACTTCACATGGTGCGTTGAGAGCTGAACACTAGAATGTAAAGCATGACTCTCCTAGAAAGACAAAGAGCTCACTTTTTTCTCCCTGCAATAGTCTTCAGAAGGTTGCAAACTGCTCAGCTTCAAGTCAGGCTGTGATCAAGATGGACGCTGGGCACGCCATTCAGGGCCATCCAACAAGGCTGCGTCTGCCCTCATCTTTCTGAGCATCCTCAGCTCCTTCTCCCTTTCTTCGACTCTCATTCCCATGAGTCTTGGCTTCCTCTGCCTCTCCGACCTCTGACCACACAGAGACTTCCAGTCCTAGGCACTTCCACGTGACGTCCTCTCCCTGAGACTCTGGGAGGGGCACAGCCGGGGAAGTTAAATTCACGCTGTGTTCTGGGGGAGGTGAAACAGCAACTTTGCTGAGGCTACACATGCAGGAAGCACCAGAGGGATGAATGGCAGAAAGCAATGTGCCTCTGGTCCTTGTGGGTGAAGATGACCGGGCCCATGCAACCCCAGTGTCCCCAAGAGTCTCCCCCTCCGGTGACCCCTGAGATCCTTCACACAGAAACACACTGTGTATGTGTCCAAGACTCAGGTCTCTCAATGTGCTGGTAACCCTTGGGATGTCTCCTGGATGCACATGTGGCAACCCAATCTCATTAGCCTGGCCCCAAGGAAGCATCTTCTCATCCTCCTCTGAGACCTTCTCCAAGTGCTGTGAGTTCCTTCTGCTGATGGTGTCAGCCACTCTGTCACACAAGTAAGAAGTATCTATGCCAAGTTCTCTCCTCTCATTCAAAGGTACCCAGTCCTCCAGGCCTTAATTCTGGCCTGGTCCACAATATACTACTTCTTGCTCCTGTCACTATCATGGGTCCATCCCCAGTTTGGACAGAACTTCAGCCTAAAGGATTGGCCCACTGGGCACAAGTCTTCAACCTGGTGCTATTCTGGGCTGTCCTTTCAAACAGACAAAGGCTGTCCTGCCAGCCCAAGCCCAAGCCTCCTCACCATGACCCCAGCTCAGTCTCAGCTTCTGCAATGGTCCAGTGTTTCTCAAAGTCATCACGACCCCTAAGTCCTCACCTTTGGATAAACCAAGCTCTGTGCCTCAGAGTCCTTATTAATGATACTCTGACCAGTTACCTACATCCTGGGTTTACTGTCTTTCTTTAAGTTGACAATATACTCTGGAGAAACTTCCCCACAAATGATAAGATGGAGCAAAAAGATTGAGCAAATTCTCAGTTTCCCAAGCTCAAGTGAGACAGACACCAGATTCTACCCTGGTAACCTGAAGCCCTGGCAATTTAATGCCTTTGATAACTCTGTTTCCACAGATGCCCGAGCCTTCCACACCCTTTCGTGCCCACCAGAAACGCTAGCTGAGCAAAGCCGTCTTCCAGCCCACAGACAATGCTTAAGAATGCTGTGTGATGCTCTCAAAACATTTCATCCTGTCATATTCATCACAGCACATGGTACTTTATTTACTTTTATTTGTTGGTGCATGTTTGCAGTGCATAATGTTTACATTCACGTTAGGAGCAGGCACGTGTGCTAACATAGCTTAGTTCCTTTTACTCCCTTCACCTCCTCCTTCTCACCCCTTTTTCTGTCTCTAAATCCCCTTCCCATTTGCACAAGATCTATCTGCCTGTTTCCTCCTGCTTTTGAATATACTGATCACCTTACCAGACATGAGTTTCTAAGAGGATCTCAACCTTCTTAGTCTAGGACAGAGTTTGCCCAGGTCTCCAGGCAGCAAATAATCAATAAATGTTTGTGGAGGGGAGCAAATGGGGCACTGCCATGCTGCTTGTTTATTCCTCACTTCCCCAGACCCAGCTGCAGTCTTTGTTGATGAAGTGTCGTGCTGTTCCCTTTGTTTTCTCTTCCTTTCTCCACACATCATTCTCCAGCTCTGTTTGCTTTGCTCCTTTTTGGAGCCTTTCCCCCTATTTTCTAAAATCAATGAAAGCTGTACACCTTTCACCGCCATTGAACTTGTGAAACTAAGGCCAGTTTAGGCTGTGATGTTGATGTTGGAGGTCATGGGTTGTTATGAAGACCCAGAAATGCCCTAACCACGGAAAAGTGCCACTCCCTCCTCACACTCTGAATCCTGGGGCTGTGACCCACCTAGCGCCACACCTGCCTCTCCAAATGGCCCTCCTTCCCAGGGTTGTAGAACACACTCCCTTCTGCTTCAAAGCTCTTGGGAAGGCCCATCTCCTCCACTGCAGGAGCACTTCTCATGAGAGCTGGCATGGCAGCTCCCTGGTGTGACTCTTGTGGCAGCTTTCCCTGATACCAGACCTCAGCAGACAGCCCCTCTCTGTGCTGTACATCATCACCTGTTCTTGCCTCAGTGGCCTTGACCGTGATGCACAGCATCTCAGAGCTTCCCCACGTCTCCCTGTGCCCCCTCTGTTTTCTGATTCTTTTGAGGTCCAGGTCCACAGGGGCAAGCATTACATTTATGAAGCAGTCCCTTGTCTTGGACGATCGAGCAGCTGCCAGCACTGCCTCACCTCTGCTGTGCAAATCGCTCACTGTGCTTTATTTCTCTGTGCTCTGAAGGGTTTATCCAAGCGAACAGGAACCGGGCACTGCACATGATACTCAGGGAGGTAGGTCTTGTGGAGATAGGAAGAGGATCTTGGGACAACGGAGACAGAAGGAGGGAAGGGGGAATAAAACTGATCCACATGTGATCTGTATATGCACCAGTTCCCTGAGATGCAGGCAATTATCATGTATCGTAAACATTCACTAATAAGAAATAAACGAAAAAGAAAACCCGAGAACCTAGGACTGCCATGCCCAATTTTCTAAAAAGTTAAGTGTTTCCTGAGAGGCAAAATAATCACTCTGGTGATTAGGGATTGTGAAAGTCAAGATTTTTTTTAAAAGAATGGAAATCACAGACCCCCTTCTCCTAGGAACACCAAGCAGTCTTTCTATGCGCACAGTGCGGGAAGCAGAGAGTGCAGGCCGTGGCACCCACATGCTCCTCTCGCTCTCCCGGGCATGTGCGAACCCAGCTGGCTCTTTCCACTGTGCTCGATGGTGGGATGACTTAGGCCCCGCTTTATAACACAAGTAGCCATAGTAAAGTAAGAGTAATTGATGGTAAGCATTGAAAGGGCTTGAGTTCCTTCTATCTCTGTCCCTGGAATGGACAGAGATGAGGTGTGGGGGTGCTGTTTGAGCCCTGACATTCCCCACGAGCCAGACACTGCTAAAGGGGGCATGCCTTGCAGCTTCTAGAATGTTCTCCCTCCAGGGTGCCCCAGGGTTCCATTCAGCTGCAGCTGCTGTGGGATCCACTGAGCAAATTTCTCTACCTGGGAGGAAAGATCACTAGAGCAGGACCTGTAAAAGTAATCAGGATTCATTAATAGGACCTGGTTTTGAAATCCCATGGGAAATGTGGGTGCACCAGCATTGTTGTAGGCAATGAGTCTGTGTTTCCAGCGTGTGTCGGGTGCCTGGAGGTCATGGCACACGTTCTAGAGATTCTAGCTACTGCCCTCAGCCCTGCTCATGGAGACAGAGCCTTGAAACAGTGTGGGCAAGAGCGACTGGTCCCCTCCAAGCTGTTGGGAGGACAGCGCCCACAGCAGCTTCCCTTAGCCATGCAGGGAATGGTGCAGGCAAAGCTGATCTTACAGAAGCAGAACCTGCCTTACAGAGTGGAGCCCATCAGATTTTATCTCTGGTTTCTGGTAAGATGCCCTCTTCTTAAACACAGACCCATGCCCCCCAACCCGCATTGTCACCCTGCGCTGAATATCTTGCAAAACCCACACAGCCAAGTCACTTTCTCTATTCCTCCTCTCTGAGGCAGAGGCAGGCTCCTTATGCAATCTGCATGTCTGGTTTCCCATTTTAATGCCCACTGTCTGAAGCATCCCATGAAGCAAAAGAAGAGAGGTAGATAAAGGCTGTTCAGCAACGTGATTGGCCAGTGTGTCAGGGCAAGAGAGGTCAAAAAATAAAACTGTTCATGGAGAACTTATGGCAATGTGAAACTGAAGAGCCCAGAACAACTGAATTTCCTGAGATAGAGCTGATGTACACCTGAGTCCTAGCACACTTCCAGAAGGTGCTCCTGACACTCTCCAAAGCACCCTGTTTTAGATACTGCACTCTGACAACATTTTCTCTGAATCTTCAATTAAGAACCACAACGACCTTTTTTTTTTTTTTTTTTTTTTTTAAGGAATGTGCGAAAAGTACACAAAGCATTTTGACCAAATTGAGCAAAAACTGCTAAGAAGAAAATCGACCTAACCATTTTGCAAGTCTCCTTTGTCTGGAAATTCACTTCTGGGGAGCACAGGAGTCCCAGAAGTTGTTACACTAACGAAGTGTTATTGTAATCGGTGCAAACTTCGCCATCGTTTTTCCTGGCACCTCATGACTGCAGTCTCACCGCTGGCTCATCGTTCCTATGTCAGGCTCCTTTCTCATGCCCTCTCCTGGCCTGATTTCTTTCTCTAACCTTTCATGTGCTAGAGACTCAGCTTAGCCTGTGATTGCTTCATCATCATCTCGTAGCAAATAAAACCATTTCATCCAGGGCCGTGCCGAACAGAAGGCCAGCATATTGATGCTTTTCTGTAAATGTTACATTATAATGACAAAAACACAAGTTATTTTGGAGAGAAAATAGCCAATCTAACTTCCCATCTGGCTTCCAGGAAACGTTCCCCAGGAGCATTTGCTTTGAAAGATGCTAAGTGTCTTCACTGGTGACCGGAGTTGATTTCAGCTTGATCGTATGAGTTTTCCTTCATTTTCTATCACTTTTGTCTTGCTTGGAGTACTGTAAATTTCCAATTAAGAAAAGATTGATGGTTTGTTGAAATATTCTTGCTCAGCAACCTTTCCTTCATCTCATCTAAAAGGTTATGTGTGGCTTCGCTTAATGTCACTCAGGGAGGGACAGGAATGTGGGCAGCCCCCACACAGAGCCTATATTTCATCAGTGTTATTTTCAGTAAGCTGAGAATATCTGCGTGTTCCAACCTCCAGAAACCAGCCCATCACACCCTCGCCCCGCCACTGACGACGGCAATCCCACCACCAACAAAAGTCAGTGTGCAAGTTTAAGGGGCCGAAGTGGGAAAATTAAAATGAAACTAAGTTTGTGCATCTGATTTATTTCACTCATCATCATAGTGTCAAAGTGAATCATTTCCTACAAATGACCCAAGTTTGTCCTTCTTATATAAGAGTTAAGGATTGCATAGTTTCTCTTATATATTAACAGCATAAAGAGCAAAGTAAAAGACTGATGTGTGTGTGTGTGTGAGAGAGAGACAGAGAGAGAGAGAGAGAGAGAGAGCGTGTGTGAGAGGGAGGGAGATTGTGCAAATGAAAAGGGGATTGAGAGATGGAGAAGGAAAGGGGAAGGGAAGCGAAAGAGACAGGAAAAGCATGAAAATATGTTATGTGTGTGTACCAACGCCCCATGATAGTTGTAATCATTATGTGTGGCAAACATGTATAAAAATAAAAACAAACGCTATACTAAACACAAGAGAAAGAGAAAAGTTAAAAACATAAAGCTAAGAGTGTTCACACATTTCTGCTTAGCCAAGAACAATCTAAGTACTGTTCTTTTATTTATTTCTGCACGTTGTTTGGTATAATTGTCCCCATCTTTAAAATCAGTGTCCTATTTTTATTTCAGTTAGGTACAAAAACACCACAGTTTAGCCTTAGGAAAGGTGGGGTGTTCTCCACTGGCATAGACATTTTAAGTCATAGCAGACAATACAAGTTGTGTCATCGTCACTGTTTTCAATGCACAGCTTGGTAGAGTTGAATGCATTCTCCTTAGAGTGAAATTTGTCTCCAGAACTCTTCTAATCTTGGGAAAGGGAACCGCTCTGCCTGTTGGGGGATCTCCTGGCTTTTCCCTCCCAGGATCTGGTCACCACTTTTCCATTTCCTGTCTCTCTGGGGTGTGTCAGGTGGGCAGGATCATGAGTTCTTGTCTCTGGGTTACTTCACGCAGCTGCACATCATCAAAGTTTACAGTGTGTCTCTGTTACAGTGTGTCAACATTTCTGGCCTTTCCTCTCTCTCTCACTTTTTCTTTCCCCTACTGGGATTATGTCTTCATATGAAGTTAGGTTGCCATCATCACAAATACGGAGACAGGATTCTCATGAGCCACTAAACTGCCTGACCTAGGCTTGAATTTTCCATCCTTCTGCTTCAGCCTCCCAAAGCGCTAGGACTTCCAGCCGGCACCACTGTGTCCTGCTCTCCCTTCTAAAAGTGGATTAACTTTCCAATATTGGTACAGTCGTTTTTAAAAATTCATTCATCCATCGGTGAACACTTGTGCTGCTCTTGGCTTTTGGCTAAAGCGGCTAAAGCTGCTTTACACGTGGGTATTCCTGAATCTACCCAAGAGCTTGCTGTAAATCCCAACTGATATACAACCAAAATGGAACTAGCTAGTTTGTATCCTATAATCTACTTTTAGTTGAGAGATAGTCATGCTGTTTTCCCTAGAAGTCACATCATTTTACTTTTCTATGAAAGTGTAAAAGATCAGATTTCTCATAGCCTCGACAGTAGTCATTACCATCTGTTTTGCTTTGCCATGTACTTGTTGCCATCTTAAGAGGTGGGAAGTGGATCTCTTGTGCTTTCAGTTGGCTTTTTCCTGCTGACCGGTTGTGGGGAACATCTTTCCAGGTGCTCTTGTCTCCATTTGTGTGTCTTCTTTAGAGAATGTCCAGTCTCAGGCCCATTCCATTTTCATTTAAATTTTAGATGTTTTGGCAGTGGTTTGTTGGAGTTATTTACATATTTTTGAAATTAACTCCCAAAAACATATATTATTTGCATATAATATTCCCCCCACTGTATGGGTTACATTTTTTTATTCTGTTGATTACATCCTTTGATTACACAAGTTTCTACTTTTTATGTAGTCCAATTTTTCAGCTTTTACTTTTTCTGCCCATTACCTACATTCTAAAAATTCTAAGTAGTATTCACCATAATTAAATGGCTTCCCTGAAGTCAGATTGTTACTAAGAATTTGAATCGAATCCTAGGTGCCCAAGAGACTCATATGGCTTCTACTATACTTCCTGGCTTCCATAATGAAGTAAAATATGTTAGAAGGTGCCAAGCAAAGAAATGTGTGAAAGTGTAAAAAGTTTGATGATACAATAAATGGTGGTAAGAAATGGGAGCAGAGAAGGAAAAGGGAAGAAGATAGGTACAGCTAATGATGATGAAATAGAAAGAGGTGTGTCCAGTAATGTTCACGTTGGAGGTCAATATTGACACTGGGCTTTAAGTCATTGATAAAGCTAAGCTGGAGATGGTGCAGTGGAGAACACTGCAGCCACTTTATCCTGAGCTCACTCAGCCCCATGTTTTTCTATTTAATTTGTGACAAAGAATTAGCTACCAACACCCATCAGCACACTCCCATCTAATCGGCCACAGTGTGGATCCAGCCAGAAAACTGCATTAAACCAGTGATGGAGAACCTTGCGGAGCTTTCGGTGATCCAGACAGCCTGCTTCGGCACATAAGCCATAGGTTTGCCACTGCTGCCCTAAAACCATTGAGTACAAAACCTTCACCCCTAAAATTCTGGATTCAGGGATTCTTCAAAATCACGCCTGAAATCAAGAAGGACCAATCTCAGTGAAAGAATTGCTCCTCCTTCTTCCTTGGGGTAGCAGAAATCAGTGATTTCTCTACATTAAGAGTTTCTTTGCTTCCTGTTACAACTGAACACATGTTAAGAAAGATGATCGATGCTGTGTACTGCTAAGGAGAGAAGTAAAACTTAAGTAATTGAAAAATAATATTTAATATATTGATGACATAATCTCTGAATGTCACTCATAAATTCATTCAGAAAATAACGCTAGGGCTGGCAATGTCGCATGTGCCTGGCATGAAGAGACTCTTTCCTCTGCACTGAAACATTAACATTCTTGGAGAAGGAGTAGGTAGTGGAGTTTTCGGCATTGGGACTACATGTGTGTTATCTCAAGTGTCTTTGTATATTTTAAAATATCGACTAACTTGTTATTTGCAGCACCACTGTGAGACAAATTTAGAGATCAGTAATCTGAGACACAGATGAAATAGTGTGCCCAAGGTTGCTCAACAAGCAAGCGACAGAGGAGGGTAGGAGCAGGCATCCTGATCGTGAGCTCTGAAGGACCCTGATCCCACGTTCCACAGATTTGGAAGTAACTTCCCCCCAAAAGTAGTTTCTTCCAAAGACAGACTAAGCAGAAACACCCATACAATGTGCCAGATGAGGGAAATATTATTTTTTGTAACTGTGAGGAGAAAAGATTATCAAGCAAACCATTAGTCTACGGATGCCCAGACCCCACGTCTTATGCAAGAGGAGCCCGGTGAATAGAGGCTGGCTCAGCTTCCGAGAGGTTGGTCCGTGCCATGATGGGGCACCTGTCCAGCCAATCAGAAGTGACTTGATGGTGTGGGAAGGATGTAGGAGCCAGGGAAGAAGTGGAGAGCTGGGAAGTCTGGGGAGGAAGTCAAGGAGGTTCCTGCATCCTCAGACACAGATGGGAGGATGTGGAATAGGAGGGAGAGACAGTGCCCATCAGGGGTCTCATCCCCAACATTCCAGGTAACAGTGGCCTCTTGTGCAAAGGTAGACAGCAACCAGGAAGCCAGTGTCCATGGAATGGGGTCTGAGTGGGTCTCGAGAATGATGCTCCACTTAGAAGAGCGGTGGGAGTGAAGACGGGAACCGCGCTGTGTGAGGTGAGTCAGGCAGTGCTGTGATGCACCTTCTTGCTAATCCAAGCCTCTGTGATGGGGTACCCTTGGCCAGGAAAGGACCAGAGCTGAAGTCACCTGTTCTTCAAGGATGGCTGGGGATGACAGCCCAGCACTGCTTGATACAGAATCATGTGGCTGGTGAGGTGTGGGCATGCCTGGGTCTCAAATGCCCTTGCATGGAGTTCTCACCAGTGATGATGGTCTCGCTCAGTCTGTGGCTCCCCAGACTCTGAGCAGTCCTGTTTCTGACCAAGGATGGAGGGACTCCCACAAGCAAAGGCCCACACTCCTGCTTCTTCAGCCTGAAGAAGGGAATAAATGTTGCTTTTTTTTTTTTTTTTTTTTTGGTACCGGGGATTGAACTCAGGTCTTTGCGCTTGCAAGGCAGGCCACCGAACCGCTGAGCTAAATCCGCGGCCCTTAATGTTGCCTCTTTCAAGGAGACCATACCAGATCTTTCCGAGACCTCTGACGGAACTGTGTTAAATTCCATCCCCCTCTTCTAAATGCTGCAGCCACGTGAGAGTGAAGGGGGGAATCAAGTCAAGCTCTCCTCCTCCAGGCACTCATACTTTTTGTTCAGACAGCTTGTAGACCTGGTGAATCTGGTGATCTGGGTGGTCAATGATATTTTTCCAGGGATGTGGCCAGCAAAGAGAAGTCCTTTTCAATCAGGCTGGTAAAATAACATCCGCTGTCCTCCAGAGTGGGCAGAGCGACTCTTTGATCCAGAGTTCATGGACGGAGGAAGAGATGTCACAGAATTGCTCCTCACCTGGGTCAGAAGGAAGCAGGTGGTTAAATAAGGAAAGGGGTCCCTCTCTGTCTCCCTGTCCATATGGTGTTTCCTGTACGTAGTACCGGAGGCTATAAAAGGTGCTGTGCAGAGTTTCTAAAATTACACCAGGACTTGTGTTTTCTTCACACATTCAACTGCAACTCATATAATCCATCCGTGACTTCCCTAAATCAAATCCCCAGGAATGAAACTTCAGGAATGTGTTTTTGGGGGGTGGGTTTTAGGGGTAGTAATTTTGGTCTTGATATTGATCTTTTTATGTCTTCCTTTGAAATACAGTCACCTCTTGCTCTACAACTGGCTGCAAGTCAGCATCAGAAGAGGTGTGTGTAGCAGATTTAACATGGGAAGGGTCTCTGTGCTCTGTCTATCTGCCATCTCCTCAGACCCTCCCTGGTCAGCACCCCACTCCCCAAGATACCTCTGCCCCACCCTTCCGTCCAAACAAGTCACCTAAGAGACATCCCTGAAATCGAATCAGATCAACAGTCCTTTGGTTCTGTTGTTTATTGCCCCTATTTAAAAAATTGGAGGACATAATTCCCACTGTCCTCCTAAGATTCTCTTCTGCTAACCCAGGCATGATGTTGTATTTCATTTATGACAGTTTCTTATTCACAAAATGCCCTTTAACATTCAAAGCCCACTGAGAAAACAGTGAACAAAAAAATAGAGCCGGCTTGAAGATGTGGGAAATTTATCATAGTGGGTATAAGGAAGGCTTGGCAGATTGGTATTTAAAAGAGAAGACATACCTGGCAGAGAGGAGGGCTGATTACAAGAGCAGGCTGGCAGCAGAAGGTGACAGCAGCCTACCAGTGACATTCCAAGTGACACTCGACAGTCTCAGCTCTGTGCTCCCCATACTGGGCTAGGTGGACGGATGTAGAGATGCAGTGTCCTTACTTTTCTTGTCCTTTTTTCACTACTGAAGATGAATCATTTCTTTTTCTTTTCTTTCTTTTTTTTTTTTTTTGTATCAGGGATCGAATTTGGGTCCTTGTGCTTGCAAGGCAGGTGGTGGCACCACTGAGCTAAATCTCCGGCCCGAGGGATGAATCATTTCATTGTAGTGTTTGCCAAAGCCATACACATGCTCCCAAGGTTCTTCTCAAAAGCATTCTCTTTGTTCTGGTCAGCTGGGATGAGGGAAATACATCCTGGATGTCCCCGTGGACCCTGGCAAAGGGTGTCCCTTCCAGAGTGAGGACTTGCAGAGGAAGATGCAAGGAAGACTCACCAAAGTCAGAGTGGCTCAAGCCCCACTAAGATATTTCACCTTAAATATGGCTATGGAAGGATCTGTCCGTGGTTTCAATTCAGAATTTAAACTCCTTACTAGATTCTTTCAGATGCACCAAGGAGAAGAGAAGGAGCCCTTGAGAAAGGACCTCAAACGTTTTCTTATGAATGGACTTTGTTAAAACGACACCCGGCCTTTGCAGAGTACACTGCAGGCCCAGCCCTCTGGGATTAAACACACCCAAGCTGGAGCCCAGACAGGGCAATTTAGCAACTTGAGGAGACCATGTTTCAAATTAAAGAAAAAGAATCTCCCCTTCTACCTTCATTTTTCACCCATCGTCCTGCTCATTTATCTTTCTTTTCTTCCATCAGTGTCCTCCCTACTCAATGCCTTATTGTTTATTTGCAAATTTATTCATGCCACTTAATCACTTTCTGTTAATTCTATCCTCATATCAAAAAAAATGCTTGGATTTTCTGGCATCCAAACCATATATATATATATCCCTATAAAATTGCCACCAAATACAGTGAATCGGAAAGCTAGTCAGCATTCACCAGATTCTATTAAATCTAATTATCTGAAATCCTTTGACACACAATGAGACCGTTCATAGTCAAAAACACGAAGTCCTGAATAGTTAATCTGTTCCTATCAAAAATGCTGCTAATCTACATGGTGCTTTTTCTAGCTTCTCTGAAGACTAGTATACATTCACCCTACTGTGTGGGGGCCGAACTCTCCTGAGAAAAGAAGCTGCTCCTACTTTTGTCTACTGCCTCTCAACAACTGTGACACAGGCAAAATGTAGGGACCTCACAGACCCCTGGCTGGGCCCCTGGGGAAGCTGGGATGGTCTGCTGCTCACCTATGGGTGAGAGCCATTTGTTCATAATGGTCAAGGTTTGTCTTGTGAATTATTCTTTCCTTCTATGGAATAGCAGTTCCGTTTCACACTTAACACCCTACACTGAATATTTATTGGAGCAAGTCTTGGATTCCAGAGTTGCCTCTCCTTAATGTGTGTGGGGGCCGGTGGGGAGGACTGGATGATTTTTAGGAATCAATAAACTTTTACTGCCGTGGCTGTCCTTCAGGATGTATTTCTGCACACCTAGTAAGACAGGCCCAGTTCAATAATTTGAAAGGGAAACGCCACCCCCACCTGCTGCTGCTTCCCCGCTGGTGTATTTGGGTGCCAGCTGTTCAAAGGAGATAGAGTCAGGGTTGAGTTGGTAGAATCCAGATACTGGTATGTCAAGAGAGCAGCTGCCTTCTTCAGCTGTGCCACAGAGTGTGTCTCTCTGATGATCAAACACCCAACACACACACACACACACACACACACAGACACACACACACACACACACACACACACACACACACACACACACTTCTAGTCCTCTGGAAGCCAAGAACCAACCCAGGAGGCCAAAGCATCCATGCGGATCTGAGCACTGTGGCCACCAGGCCCCCTAAGGTGGACGGACACCTTGGATATGCGACGTCCATTTTGCCTCTCGTGGTACAAGGAAGTCCTCTGTGCTGGGTACTGAAAGTCAAGAGTCTCACAGGCCAGGCTGCAGTAGCACTGGGAAGATCTGGACTCAAGCCCAGTGCAAGGCCAGCTCTGGGGTGTGAGCAATGTGTTGGGCTTATTGGAGCCTCTGTTCTCTCCTGTCTAAAAACAATGGTACAACACTGTCACAATGATTTCCCAAGTTAACAAATGTACAGCCCTTTGTAGGGCTCAGTGACTCTCTCTCCCTCACACACTTTTAAGTTAACTATTAATAATAAACAGACAACCTAACCAAACAGCGGGGTGGTAAATCCTAGATTACTGGTGCCTGTCAAAGACACCAGAAAGAACCATCTTATTCTCTAGAAAAATCCTTCTGAGAAGCATGAACATGCATGTGATTCATTTCCACACTAGAGAAGTCCATACTCTAGAGACGAAGCCACCGAGGGCTGGAGAAGTCCGAAGATCACAGTGGCAAGAAGCAGAACCAGACCAAATCCCAAGTCTCGCTCCCTCAAGAAGAGCCTCTGCTCGGTGGGCTTTGTCTGCCCCCACAGTTAAGGTGGCTTTCGGGAAAGTCACACGCAGGCCCCACTCCACTTTAACCAGAGCCCTTCCACACACGGGGGCCCACAGGGCCCTGTGGCCAGGTGTCTGGATTCCACAGCTGGGGGATGAGTGCAATCCCACGGCAGAGCGCAGTGTTCACACACACACTGTGTGACCGTGTGAAGTGGTCTGCCACCCCCGCCAGAGGACATCGGGTCTATTAAGTGGTGAGTCATCACGCCGGGGACTAACAGTAGCATTTTCCTGTGTGACACATGTAATCCTGTAGGGAAAGCAACACTGCACTTTTCATATCTTGAAGAGAAAATGTTCCTCTTTTACAGCAGCCTTAGTTTCCTAGCAAGGGGGCACTGGGTAGCATTGCCAGGGACCCTATGTGCCTGCTGTGGGCATGGTGGGCCTGTGCCACCTTACTATCTGAGGAGAGCACGTATTAGAGAGCAGAACAATGTAAGATGGGGATGCGTGTAACATCACAGAAATGCCGGGCCAGGGAAAGTCACAGGTGAAAAGCCGGAAGTGGTGCCTCACTCCCGTAATTCCAGCAGTCTGGGAGGCCGAGATAGGAAGATCACACAGTGGAGCCCAGGCTGCCAAACTTAGTTACCTAGCGAGACTCTGTCTCAAAATAAAAACTAAAAGAGGGCACTGGGTGAGTAGCTCAGTGTGAAGGCTGAGTTCAGTCCTCAGTACTGTGAAAAAGAGGGAAGGAAGGAAGGAAGGAAAGAAAGGAGGGAGGGAAGAAAAGTTCACAAGTTTTAAAATGCTCCCTTCTCTGGAGATGCAAACACAGAGGAGAAGGAGATGATGGAGATTTGCAGAGCAGGAGCAGCTGACAAGAATGCAAGAGCCAAGTCTGATCTGCTCACAGAACCCCAGCTCCCGCTTCTCAATAGACCAGATGAAAGCCGGAGAAATGGGCTCAGGAGTGGCCTAACTATATTGCTATTTTTTTTTTTATTGCAAGATTCTGGATGTCTTCATTCCAACATTTCCGCGAGCACTGCATTACCTGCAGCCATCAGTATCGGCATGGTCCGCCTCTGGGGATGAGACCAACAGCAGATGGAAAATACTTGAAACCAAAGCTGTGTGCACTGAAGACAATCAGTCCTTATTTCCACGTCAGGATACTCTAAACAATCCAGCATGACAGCCACTTCTGCAGAATATTCACGTGAGGTACAAGCAATCCACAGATGATTCAAGTGTGTGGCAGGGTTGCCCCAGTAATATGTAAATCCCATGCCTTTTAGTAGAAGGATCTGGACATACAGACTAGCTGGGACCTGGGACCTTAAACACATTCTGTTTGACCAGATAGTGATGATTTATCAATAATATATGTCCAATTTTCCCTGGTCAAGACCAACATCATCTATGAAAAACATCTCAGTATTCATGCATCTAACTCCTTAAAAAAGGACCATGCTACTTCAGTAGAGAGGTTCCTGAACCTGCTGTGTGCACAGGTCCTGGGCTGAATCTGCAATTCTCCCATGAACTGCCCTGCAACCCACTGACTAATGTCTGTTCTGAATCACTGTGTCTTTAGAGGGGAAAATGATCAGAAGTCCATCTTGGAGCTATGTGACAACCTTAAGAGAGTAAATCAAGTCTTACGCTCTTTGGTGTGCTCTAGGAAAGATAGTAGCTTTCTATAAATCTGCAAAGGACAATGCCTCTGAGGAATCACGTGAAAAATAAAAGGTCACGGCTTATCAGGTGGACTTCCCAGGAAGACGGAAAGACAGGAAACCTGAACACGGGTGGGTTAAAGAAGAGCAGAAGTGGGGTGAGGGGAAAGTGGGGAAGATGCAGCCACAAGTGATTCATACTGGCTTTCCACCCCTCGCTCTCCACTTCCACAGAAGAGGAAAAGAGAGAAGGCAGGGGGAGGAGAGGTGGTGGCCAGGCGGAAGGCACACTAGACAGGTGTCTGTCCCTCCTTGGAGGCATTCATAGCTGTGCTGTTCCCTGTCCTTTCTGTTTTCTTTCTTTTTTGTCATAGTGAAGGTTGAACCCTAAACCTTCTCACTGAGCTATATCACCATCATTTTTTATTTTTTATTTCAAGACAGAATGAAGTCAAATCTATCATCTGCCTGCCTCAGCTTGCCAGGGCTTGGATTGCAGGTGCACAACATCACGCCTGGCTCTCTCCTCCTTTTGAAGTTCCAAGTCAGCTCCTCCCGGAGCAGCGAGGGTGCAGGGTGGGGCTCAGCACCTTGGGACGCATTCGCAGTGTTCAGCCAGCAGTTTGGGATTTGGATGAGACACCAGGCCTCTGCAGAAAGCCAGGAAGCCCAGGCAACCCTGCTCTTGATCAGCCCCTGCCTCTAAACAGGAAGAAGGAATGAAGGCTGGAGGCTCAGGGGTACGGTCGCCCCTTAACCAGCCAGATGCACAAATTCCCTTGCTGGGCTTCTGAGCCAAGGCTCCATCTTTGCACCCTTGCAAGGGAAGGCGATAAAACTGATCACCCCCAGAAATCCACACTGCCAGTGCTTCCCAAGCTCTTCATTGAGGAAGACGCTGCATACTGGGCACCCCAGACCTGGCACTCACTTTTGTTAACTCAGTAGAGTCCCAACCCCGCCCTCTCCTGCTCTCCTCCTGAGCTGCATCTGCACAGCCTGCTTGAGGTCCAGCCCCTCAGCACTGTATGCTGAGTAGTCTCTATTTGTTTCTCCTTACTTCCCATTTAATCCTTCCAGTTCCACTGTGTTAATATATGAAGACGGAGGAAAAACTCCACTGTTGTTAATCTATGGAAAAGTTTGTGAAGGGCCTCATGTGTGTTCTCCTGTTTGAGCTAAATGAATCCCCTTGAAACCTAGAGACAGTGAAGAATTCCGCCTGCAAAAATACCCAGAGACAGGAAGCTTGGTCTGAAATGACTGAGAGCTATAATCAGCAAGAGACAGCCTTTTCTTACTGCTCTGCTTTTGACAAAAACAAAACCGTAAGCAAAGCCAGGCAGTTCCTGAAGGTGCAGGGAATTACTCTACTCAGTCCAGACCCCAACACTTGGCTCCAACGGCAGTGTGAGAGGCTGTGACTGGCAGAGCAAGGTCCTTCCTTGCCAGAGTGCCAAGGCTGAAGGCAGATCCCTTCCCGGGATCACTTTCTGCCAGGTATTGTGTTGTGGCTCCTTGGTACCGGCAGGGCTGGCTCTGCCCCTGGCTTTTCTACTCGGGAGAGCTGCGAGGAGGCGAGAGGTGTTACAGGTTCATTGTCAACCATAGAGAAAAAAGAACAAAGAAAGGAAAAGAAAAGAAAGAAAGAAAGAAAGAAAGAAAGAAAGAAAGAAAGAAAGAAAGAAAGAAAGAAAGAAAGAAAAAAAGAAAGAAAGAAAGAAACTTGGAAGAAACAATCCAGAACATAATTAGTATCCATTCATTGGCCTCTTCATTCATTCATTCTGAAAGTAATTATTGAATGCTTACTAAATGCCTATAGTCATCACTCAAGAAACTGGGGAGCACTGATTTTTTTATACCATGGATTGACCTTTTGCTTGCAAGGCTGGCAGCAGAACCACTGAGCTAAATCCCTAGCTCAGGGGAGCAGCGATTTTTTAAATTAAATCTGTAGTTTCTTCCATTCTGTGTATGTGTGGAGGGGATAACTGATCAAATGTAAAAGATCGTTTAGAGGCCAGACAAATATGACAGCCATAGGCAGATGGGGTAGAATCTGGCAGCGCACAGACTGGGGTGCTGTGAAACAGCCTCCCTAGTAACCTGGAGCTTGGGCCCAATACTAAGTGAGGGAGAGAAAGCGATCGGTCAGCCAAGCAGAAAAAGTCCCAAAGCAACTGTGTTCTCCTGGGGAAGAAGGTGACACAGGCTGAGACTGTGACCAGGGCCCCACTGAAGTGACCGGGCAGGGAGCCACGTCTCAGAAGGCTCCACCACGTACCACAGAGAGATGGAATGTGGACTCTTTCCCCCAGGCAGGATGATGGAGACTGCCATGAGACAGCAACAGGGGAAACACCCTGCCACTGAGCAGCCAAAGAAGGTATCTTTCAGGAAGGAACGTCCAAGCAAAGACGAGAAGGAATGGACTGTGGCTTGCAGAAGGAGAGTATTTGGTCCAGGGAAGAGAATGACATGGGCACAAGCTCCGTAATAGCAAAAGATCTCACGAGTTTGGAAAACACAAAGATGTTCACTCCTTAGGGTTGGCCTAATGAATACCACCAACTTGGGGCTTGAACAACAAAATCTTATTCTTTACCATTCAGAGGCTCTAAGCCCAAAGACAAGGCCTCAACAACGCAGAATCCTTTCTGGCCTCTGTACTACTTCCGGGCTGTCTGTCCATCTTTGTTGCCACCTGACTTAGCACTGCCCTTTCCAGCCTCTGCTTCTCTTGGCACGTGGTGTCCCTCCTCGTAGCTGTGTCCTCACAGGGCTGTCTGCCTTCTTCCTCCTTCAGAAGGACAGCAGTCACGGTGGATCTGGGCCACCCTGATGACCGCCTTTCAACGGGACCCAATTTTGAGGTAAGATCGCGGACCTACGTAGTCAGGATGTGAGCCTACCCTGGGGGGAGGGGTCGCGCACCCCAAAGCCCCAAAGGAGCAGCAGGACAAGAGCTGCTGCTGAACAAGTGGGAAAGTGGCTGTGGGTGGTGAGACGAAGCTGGCCATGACTCCAGAGCCTGGGGCCAGCAGTTCCGATTTTCTCCCGAGTATGCGAGAAGCCCTTCTATAGAGGCGGAGCTTTACAGAGTTTAAATGTTTTAATGTTCTGCTAGATGCTGTGAACAGAGTACCTTGGTCACATTGGAGAAAAGTGACGTTGGAGAAAAGTGGGAACTGCAGTCTTCAAGACTAAAGCCTTCATGGATGGCAGCAGTGACTCAAACCCATGAGAGGGTAAATTTTGGAGGAAGAAGGACCATTGCCAGTGGATTAGGGTGGAGATAAGAGTGTGCACTATCAAAGACAAAATCCTAGATTTATGACTTGAACAACGAGGTTCTTTGTAATGGTGTCCACTAAGTCATCTTATCACTTGTTTCAATGCTGGGACAAAAGTTCTGACATCTACAACTTAAAGGAAGTGAAGTTTACTGAGCCTCCCAGGGTGTAGAGGTTTCAGCCCACGGGCAGGTGGCTCCCAGGCAGGGTGGCATGACAAGGGCATGGTGGAGGAATGCAGCTTACCTCGGAGAACTCAAGAAGTGGAGACAGTCAAGGGAGGAGCCAGGAAGGGAGAGGAAAAACCTTTGAAGTTCTATTCCCAGAGACCCACCTCTTTCAACTGGCCCCATCTCCTAACAGAAAGGAAGCTCTAAGCCCCCTAATCTAATCGCCTTCCAAAAGCTCACCTAACAGTGCAAGAGGTTCTCAGGGGCATCTCCATATAAACCATAATTGGGGAGGAGGGCATCTCAGAAGCAGGTTTGGGAAGACATTCAGCCAATTTCAGACATGGCACATTGGAGATGTTTGTGAGACATTTGAAAATGTGGTTGTTGATAGATATCAGTTAGAAAAACGAGCCTGAGATCAGGAGAAAGATTAGAGCTGAAGATATGAAGATTTTAGAGTATGTCATTTTAATTTCTTTAAAAATGTATTGCTATGTTATTATTTCTAGAGACAATTACAGTAGGAATAGACTCAACATAGTTTCAGTGCAATTCACCAGAGGTCAGGAAGATAGTCTAGGAACAACACATGCTCAAAAGACCCTAAGATATTATTTCTGATTCTTGCAAAAATTGATATATACCCAGTAGCCAGTCTAAGTCTTTGACTGTCCCTTTTAGTCCTTCTATTTTGTGCTCACTGGGTTGTCCTTCAAATCAAGAAGGAAGCAAAGTGGGTATTACATTTATAAGCATCTCAGGGAAGTCTGAAGTGTGTCAAACAAATTACACTGGGGTGGTTTCCATGATTTAGAAAAGAGATCTTTGCAAGGTCACCTTGCTGTCAGACCACAGTATAAAATCCACTCTTCTCAGTGGTTTAGACCAAGACTTAACAGCATTTTGCAAAATGCTTCTTCTTTGTACACCAATTCTTCAAGGCCAGTTTGATGAGATTGATGGCGAAGACTGGAGTCTTTTGAGAAAAAGAGCATCCCTCTTCTGCATACGGCTTTCTAATTCCACAATCTCTAATTTTAAACTGCTGGTCTTGCTGTGTTTTCCCCATCATCACCATCTGCATGAGAAGCAGGTAGAGCTCCAAGGAAAAATCCTTGATTCAGGGGCGTTTGGTTTTCTTTCACATCTCAAAACATTTTTGTTTTAATAGCAATGAAGACATGGGAAACTCAAAAGAGTTTGAGTCAATGACATTCTCAGAAATGGAATATTAAAATATATTCATTTTTATATTATATATTTATCCTCTTATTTATATGCTAGTATTATATTTAATGTGCATCAAAGTTTTTAGGAAAATACATCTTAAAATTGACAGAACATAAACATTCATATGCACACATAGATGTGTATTATGTTTAAAAATGTAAGTGATAAGTCAGGTTATCTTCATAGCAAAATCACTGTCCAGACTACAGGCAATAGTTGGCTGGTATCTAGGTTTTCAGAATAGAAATTGTTTCCCATTTTTGTTAACCGGGAGGCCAAACAAAGTGCTTTCCTATGTAATATATTTTTAAAATAGATTAACATCATGAAGACTTTGAGGGGAGAAGGGATAGTGCTGAATTACTTTTTATACTATGGGGTTTTGAGCCAGGCTAACTTGGTTACTGTGGTCAGACTTTTGCTGGGATGGAAACCACAAGCTCCATGAATAAGCTTAGCTCCTAATATCACATCATTACGATAAATACAACCAACTACCGTGGGGAACCGGCTTGGGAAATGGAAGAGCCCAGAGATATTGGAGCACACTTTGCATATATTATCACAGCATGCAAATCACATAGTTCCTGCAAGTAAGCCTCCCACTCGATCAGTTTCCATCCACCAGAAAAGTCACCCTGGCTACCCAGTGTCTCCAGCGAGCACATGTGACACCTGATCTGCAGGAATTTGTTTGTTTGTTTTGGGTCTGACTGTAGCACGGGCTCCATTTCATCATTAGAATCAGCTATTGTAACCAGCTGGCATCTGACCGGCCCTGATTGGCTCTGCCTGGTCTAGTTTAATAAAGGGATCCGGTTCCCATGTTGGCAGTGCTAATGAAATTGGACAGAAGCAACTGGGGAAGGCTTGATAAAAATCCAGCTGTGCCACAAAGGTGAAATACGCTTGCTAATTTGTAGCATCTTTTGTGGTGGTGTCACCACTTTATGTTGTATGTCACTGTAACTAAAGATGGAATAGATGTAGCACTGAAAATATGAAAACCCGAAATTGCCCTGCAGCAATTTTGACTCCAAATAGAAATCATGATTCTAATGCTTTAGCAGTGCAACTTCTTCAAGCCAAAATCATGGCTTAGAGATTAAATGTTTTCAGCACAGTGTTACAAAATTAAAACTTTGGTAGTAACAGACATTGCAGGGGACTTGCCACTCCTAATTACTCTGTGAGCACGTAAAATTTACATATTAGGGAACAATCCAAGTATTCTGTATTGACTATTAAATAGCACATCTTTTAAAACAAAGCTTAGAAGGCAGTAAGGGTCCAGATTGTTTTATGCCCAGGATCCCATTTTGGGTGAATTTTTTAGATATTTTCCTTTAATCACAGAAGCAATTGCTTTGGAGACTCTTATTTCTTTATTCGTAATTTGATGTAGTAGCCATTTCCTTTATTATACCCAGGCACCTCAAACTCAACAAGTCTTGTAGACCAGGCCTCCTGACCGTGAATGAATGTGCATGAGGCTCACCTGTGCAAGGCACACCCGCACACTGATGTCCAAGGCTGTGCACGCCTCCATCAGCGCATTGTACCACATCACCTCTTCAACAGCTCGGATTCCACTGATACATTCCAAAGCAGATATGTCTAGATCTGGGCCTTACTCCTCTTCCTGTGTTTGCCCTCCCACTTTTACACTGGACTCACCATATCCACCCAAACTTTTCTAATTATCTTTTTATCTGACTTTTCTTGCACACCATCAATTTCTTCCCGTACCACACTCTCCACCTGCTACGACGAAGTGACCCCAGAAGGATATCATGCACCTGATGATCACGTAGCCTCCAAGGTTTCCTTGATTTTATTTAACCTATACCCTGTCTTCAACAGGAGAAGGGTCCACCTTTCTTTAGCCTCTTTATCTGTTGTCCCGTTTTTAAAGTGGAGGGAGCTGAGGGAGGAGGGTAACAAGTTTCAGTCCAGCCTTAGCAACTTAGACTTAGCAAGACCCTGTCTTGAGATAAAAAGTGAAAACCGAAGCTAGGAGTGTAACTCAGGGGTGTAAAAGGCTTGGGTTCAATATGAAGTACTGTAAATATTTCAAAACATGAAAAATAAGAGAGTAGCTCATCTTCCTACATGAACAGGGACAAAGAGTATCACCTGTGCTGAGCTCTTCTAATATCTTATAACATGCACTAGTAGCTCTTTCACAGAACTATTAATGTTTTGTAACAATCACCTCTTACATATTTGTCTCCTTTCTAGATTTTAAATTCTTGAAATGCAGAAACCCATTTTTTCCCATTATTTTATTCCGAAAATCTAACACCATGCTTGATTTGGAGTAGATTCACAATAAATATCAAATGATAGACTTTTTATAAAATTTAAATAATTTTAAAAAATTTAAATTAACTAGTTGATATTATAAGAAAATATAATTTTTACATAGGAAGTAGATAATAGAAATAAATATGCTGCCTACAATTAATCTGTGTCCTTGGCTCATACAAGTCATTCTGTAATTTCAAGATAAATTGCTATTACCTTTTAGATAGGAACACTTTGAAATGGGAATGGTGGAAGATGGGAAATTTTCATTTTCAATAAGTACATCTTAAATATTTCATGTCACAGCTTTAGATTTCTGAAATTTAATTCAGTTCTCACCATCAGTGAAATCCTATGAAACAGTTAACATAAAGCATATCACAGGAAACCCTAATGCGTGCCCTCCTCTCACCGTGAGACTCTTTCAGGACATCCATTTCTGTTTTGTACCCACCAGATTTACAACCCAAGGCTGGTGCCAGGAAGAGAAAGAGCCAGGCATCTGCCCTGGGCTCACTCTGGGACCGGAAGCGAGGCTTGGAGACAGCCAGTCTGCTCTGCACTTCAGCGTGGTGTGAGCAAAGGAATGGGCAGGGACCCGCTGCAGGGACCCTGGTGGCAGAAGGACAAAAGAATTATCCACAGGGCAACCTGAAAGATGGCACTGAGAAGAACAAACTATCGGCTCAAAACGCACACCCAAGACAGCACCAGTAAGGAGAACAGCACCTTCACCACAGTTACTCCTCTATGCACTGTTTCCACGACGGGGCACTCATCCGGCCCTTTCAATCTTTTTGGAAAAGAAACAGAGGCAAAAGGGGCAGAGCCGTGGCGGGCTGAGCTTCTGCTGTCTGCCCTTCCACCACAGTGCCCAGAGCCCTGGAGGCTCTGGTGCCTCCAGCCCAAGCGCGGTCTGGGAGGCCACACTGGCGGTCTGAGCGGAGCAGCACTGCACAGCACAACCAGGCCCGTGTGAAACGGATTCTGCTTGGAACCTCATCGCCTTTCTGCCATCTTAAATTCCATTTGCTTTTGTTTTGTACTTGGCTTTCCCTTTGGCCCCTTCTTAGCCCGTGGAAAACATTGGAACAGGTATGATGAAGACTTAAATGAAAATATGCAAGAGTAAGGACGAAGAAGGAGCAGGGACATGGGCTAATGTGGAAACAGAAGAATTCTCAGCCGTGTCTGTAGAGAACATTCATGACGGCCCCTTGGGTTGTATTTATCTTTACAAGGAAGTGGCTTCCTCCTCTCCTTAGGAGTTCCTACTTTTGATGTTTACCTTCAGGCAAAGAAACCTCTGAAACAACGAAGTCAGAGAAGAAGAGAACTGCAGAGTCAGACAGCTCCTGATGTGGGGGGATTGACTCACCACTGAGAGCTGAAAGGTTAAAATTGTAATGGGGACTTGGAGTCCGAACTACACATCTCTCAAATTATTCTTCATCCATATCTGGATTTGTTTTCAATTACTGCCTGCAAATGATTCCCCTGAAGCACAGGGAAAATAAGTGAAATTCTAAAGACAGCAGCTATTACTCTGGTCTATCTGTTTAATCACTTGACCATGTAAATACTGTATTTTGATTGTGAACATAATCTCAAGAGGTGTTCAGCTGAAGGCAGGTAATTTTCCTTAAGGGAAACAAGTAGCACGAGCAGAATACTGACAGGATAGAAAGCAGAGCTGTCGAAGCCCATATGCTTATATTTTTAGAACAGGATGCAGCAAAACACAAGGAAAAGAATCTATATAAATAACAAGCCACGATTTGTGACAAGCATACTCTTTTTTTTTTTACCTCCTGAACAAACACAGAAACTCCCCTGGTCTTTGGCAGGAACTTCACAGGACAAAGCCAAGTCCGAGAGCTGTGTTATTTATGGAGTGATCCGATCCTTTTCCTGAACGTCGTTCTCTATAAAAGGCAAACCCATAACAATGGAATATTAACCAATTGAGAGGCAATGGACCGAGCATGCGCAGAAGCTGTGGGCTGAAGTGGATCCCAACGATGGTGCTCGCGCCTCGTCGGCTCTTTACCTGAAAGAGGGAACAGGATCTGAGACCACGAAGATGTGTTTTCATCCGCGGTGACGCCGAGCGCGCTGCCCCAGGTGATGGTGCTCAGTCTGCTTAATTGACCCCTTCATAATAAGCTGCAGCTGGACATCTATCTCCCTGCCGTGCGCACCCCAGGCATGAGAAGCCGTCCTGACTGAAGAGGTTCATCTTCTCCCGAGCCTCGAGCTGCAAGGGCCAGAGCTGCGAAGGGCCTTTTCCGTCCTTTCTTTCCTCCCCGCGAGGCTAGCTTCCCAGGAAAATCCCTGAAGGGCTATCAAGCGCAGAGCCGTTTTCAAGTTCTGCAGCACGGAATAGACGAAAGTTCTGTTACTTACTTGGAAATTTCTAAATCACAACTACATATATTGTGTGGATATGACTTTTTTAATGAAATTTTAAAAGTCCCGTTATTGGCTTCCGGTATGGTGTCTGAATGAACAGCCGTTGATGCCTGGTTTCTTGTTGCTGTTGTTGGTAACCTTAACCTTGACCTGCATCGTCTTACTATTTTCAGTTTTGCCTTGGATTGAAAAGTAGGGGCAGAACTATAGCTAAGTAGAAAAGTCCAAAGCTGGGCCTCTCAGGGGCCGCGTGATTCCACCGGTGCCAGACAGAAGCTCACGCAAGAGAGCAAACCGGGCCCGGCCCCGGGCACATCCATCGCACGGCAAGCGGTCTACGAACGTGTGCCTGGCTGGGCTGCACATGAGACCAGGATGCAGGCCAGGGCCGCCTCAGTGTGGCCCAGAGGGAAAAGCTGCTTCGAGTGAATCCCAGGGCAGCTCAGCAGGGTGGACACAGGGACCCACACACCACCGAACCTTCCTGCAGTGCTACCTGTGGCTGATCACAGAAAGCGGGAACATCAACGCAGATGGTGCCTTGGAGCGAGTTTCTCCCAGTCACATTCACATACAGGTGGAGCTATTCGGCTAGCAGAGGCGTCTCCAAATGAGGGTGACTCACGACGGCATGTCCTCCGGTGACACACGGATGTGTGGTCAGGTTCTCTGACGTTGCCAACAATGCCGTGCAAATGTGCAGGCCGTTTCCATCTCTGAAACCAGCGACGCAGGTGACACGGGGTGGTCATGCAGGGAGCCCGTGCAGACTGAGACGGACAATCCAAACTCAGTTCCTGACCACCTACAAGCGGGATTCTGAACAGTTAGCTCGAGGAAAGGGTAAAGCTATGTTGTAACTAGGTTTATACTGATTACATGATGTGAGCGTGTTTGGAGTATATTGGCCTATGCAAGCTATAGTATTAAAATTAATTTTGCCAGTTTGTGTATTTTTCTAGCCGTTGCTAGAAAAATATAAGTTGCATCTGTGGCTTTTATTGGATTTTCATTGAACAGTGCCACTAGAGGTTGTATGACCAATTTCCAAGCCTAAAAATACCAATTTTATTCCTTCTCACAGTCCAAATGAATACAACTTAATTTTTTATCTTCATCAGAAATTATTTCAGTGTTTATATGACCTCAAAACAAGACTTTGAGATGTTGTATTATGCATTAATCAATTTTATTCAGTATCAGACAATCACTATAATGTTTGCCAGTGATGGGCATTCTCCGAGGGAAAAGTATACTCTCCATATAAACATATAGCAACAAAAAATTGTAAAAATACATTGCATACCCACTTTGCACTGGGAAATACGTGTGTGAGGTACAAAACTAAGTTGATTTTCCTCCTTTGACAGTGTTCTCTATCTAGTAAGGGATACTTTTACATATAGAAAAATTACAAAATACACACATATATTCAAGTGATGAAAGGGAAATAAGAACTGAGTATGTGTGGAAACTCAGTGACAGGAAAATCTGTCTAGCCTGTGGAACTGGAGGTGACCTTTAACCTGGAATTTGAAGAGAAATAAGTTGTAAAGTGTCCTACGTGAGCCAAGCACTCGCACTCATGTTTCTTCAGTTTTCCAAGGAACCACATTGCGTGATGTTATTCTGGTTTTATACATGAAAAGGTTTTATGGCAAGGTGAGATCATTCTCATACAGGCAAAGAAAGGAGGGGGGAGGATGCAAAAACAAACTGAGCTAACACTGAACCCTACCCTGTTATTCTCTCCCATTCCTCACAGGTAGGCCAGTGGCAATAACATGAAAAAATACAGTCTTCACAGAGTGTATTAGACAAAACACCTGACACAGACAACTCAAAGGAGGAGATATATATATATATATGTTGGCTCATGGTTTCAGAGGGTTCAGTGCATGGTTGTCTGGCTCCAAGCCACAAATATCACAGAAAAAGGGCAGAGAAAAGCTGCTCAATCTATGAGACCCAGGAAGCAGAATAGGGATACAGTACCAAAGAGAAAGGAAATAGTGACTAGATGCAGACCTCAAGGGCACAACTCCACAAGCCACCCAGGTACCCCAAGAAGTTTGCGCTACTAAACACCCACAGGACAAGTGCTCAAACCAGTCAAGTTGTTAATCTTCCCTAATTGCCACACATGAGAAAGTCTCTTTTGAAGGAATTCAACAACACAAAGCTCCGTGTGATGGCAAGAGTTCCTTTCCTGCTTGTTGATCATAAGTTCTGCTGAGAAAAACAACAACAAAAAATCTAAAATCTCTTCCATTCTCTGTCTATACCTTAATTTTCAAAACTTTAGGAATCAATGTGTTGCTGAGGCTCAACTTGCTGTAATGTTTGGCTTCACCCACACTTCTCCCACCCTTTATGCAGCCCTGTCTCTTGGGTATGTGTGCCTCAGGACAGGAAGCTTAATGGGGATGAAATCCTGTGTTCTCAGTGTGGCCCCCAAATTCCTATACAACCTGCATCCTCAACCAGGTGTCCCCTCAAATGGGATATAGAAGATTTTTTTGCAAAGGTATAGAAAGTAAATATTTTAAGCTTTGCAGAGGCCCTACCCCAGTACTCTCCTCTGTCCTATAAACATGACCATAAAAAAGCACAGAGAAGAATGGACGGGGCTGTATATGTTCCTAGACATTCCACTTATGGACGCTGACATCCAAATGACACAGAACTTTCACAATGTCATGAAACATTATTCTTTTGAATTTTATCAGTGAGTTAAGGATGTAAAATTGCTTGGTAGCCTGCAGATACCATCCCTATGCCTGCCTTCTCTGAATAGTCATGTTCCTCAGGTGAATGCAGATGCTTTAGTTGTGATGAGATCATTTTTGAGAAACTTCGCCATCCTGCCACCTGAAATGCAGAAACAAGGATAATTCGTGATACCAGCATTTCAGTCCTCCCTTCTAATGTAGCTAGGAAAATGTACTAAACTCCTGCTAGCGTGGTTTTCCAGGCTGGTCTCCGTGATGTGGTAGGAGATGATGTACTCACTCACCCCTCCTCACACTATGTTTTACTATTGAACTGTGCGAGCCCTGTAAGAAATGCTCAAATCTATAAAATTGGGATTATTTTCACCCTAGTCAGTACTGACCAGCTCCCTAAAGGAGGAAAAGAAAGTCCACATCTTTCATTTTCATATAAACATATTCCCTTTAGGCTCCAGGCTATGTTGCCCTGAGTCCTCTCTGCGATCCCTGCAACGCACATGCGGTCCATGTGTACGTGGGCTGCTCACTTAGGGCAAGGAAGGGCCTAGATCGCCGTCCTCACTCCCAGTGTGCCTCGACGACTGCTCCGATGCCGGGTGGGAGGGGCCGCCTGGAAGACGAGAACTGAGCATGGCCGTATCAGCGGAACTTAGGAACACAGCACGGACCTCTCTGAGTATAAACTGTTAACTTTCACAGCTCTAAACACTGCCCTGTTAAAATATTATTTTGGAAACCTATCTATTCTTAGGTGAGAAACATTCTCAATACAATCAAAAGAGGGTGTCTAAAGGGCTTGCAAGGTTTGGTGTTTAACACCAGATGCTTCTCCTGGTACTTTATCACTGGTGGAAAATTAAGTGTGAATAATGCTTTCGACCCTTGCCAACCTGTCACTAACTGGAGGGGCAGGATGAATGACAGCCATCATCTCCGCTGCCAGTTCATGTGACGGCATTAGCACAGCTGAGATCTAACCTAGAACCCAAGCCACCATCAAATGATTATATACTATTTTTTTAATCAGACAATTGTTTTCAGACATAGATTGTTGTACAATAATCTTATATAATGCATTTTTCTATAATAAGGGTATTGTAATAGCCTTTATGGATTGAAGAAAAAAGATGAAATTATATTTTTTCTGTATCTGAGGGAGTGTGGATTCACATATGGGGGTTAATCAGATGCATCAATGCTTATATGGATCCCTTTTATTAATGTTGAGAACTTAGAAATATTGAAGAGTAACTCAGCTTGAACCTGGATTATCCAAATGAATAATACAAAAGGAATTTATACTTTGTCTTGCAGTTTGATTGAACTATTCCAAAAATCTCAAAACTGACATTTCTATGCATTAAAGTGATTTTGCAGAAAAAAAATTCAAAAATTGTGAGGCCTACTCAGTTTCATTTCCATCCGGGCAGTTCTCCTCATAACTGTATCCATCCTTACATGTCCTTGTAAACATCTGATAATCTAAAAATGGATCTCAGAAAACTGCATGCCCTACCACGAAGATCCAACTCAGTCTCCAAGTCCAGCAGATTGGACAAGAAAGGTCTGAAATTCTCCATTCTCTGGAGGAAGCTGGGGGTGCAGCTTCTGCTGGGTCGGAGTGAATTTCCAAGCACTAGGGCTGAATTCCAGATGCCCTGTTTCCACCGCACTGTGCTGCAATGTAGTTCTTAGCCTTCTCCTACCCTGGTTTCTGGGGAGGGACACATGAATCCCAGGGCAAAGACCTGGATGCATTTGCATAAGGAAACAAAATATCAGACTTTCTTCAAACTTTGTAATCAGTATGCTTTCCCAAAAGTGTAGAAGGGCTCAAGTATCTCTCCTTAGCAAATGCGCAAGAGTCACATTTTTAGAACACAGAAGGAAACTTTGCAGAAATGGGAAGGTGATCCAGAGTGTGGGGAAATGAGAGGGCAGGGAGGAGAATTAAAAATGGTTAAGGTGCAGCACATAAGTGCACCAATTCCCCAAGAGGAATGTAAGTATTAGATATCACAAATGCATATTAATAAAAAACCTAGCATTAACTAACCCTTACCAGTTCAATAGCATCTTAACAATTACGCTCCACCCAAACAACCAGGCAAACTCTGCAGATCAGTTGCAGTACTGTTTATGCAGACACGCGTGTGTAACAGAACAACTGCAAAGCTAATACTCCCCTTCCTTTAAATAATGCACCACAGCTCAGCTCCTTAGAGGAAATGGCAATTTTTCAGTACTGTTTTCTTATGAGAGAGACACTGCCATGGAAATGAGCTTTTGAAAATATGTTCTTTGGTATCTATTTACAAAAGTAACCAACTGCACCGGCGTCTTTCTTCTCCTGAGGCTCCGCATCCAAAGATTCCAGAGATTCTAATAAGCATGGAGAAGAAGTACTAAGGAAACTGCATCTGAGCATGCACAGACCCTTTCTTTGCTATTATTTAACAGAGGGTAATGACTATTTTATGTAAGGTCTGCAAGGCAGTACATATTAGAAGTAATCTAGAGGCGATTCAAAGTATACAGGGGACATGCAGAAGTTATTTGTAAATACTAGGCAGTCGTACATAAGGAATTTCAGAGTCAATAGATTTTGATAGTCACACAGGTTCAGAAATAATCCCCCATACTAGCAATGAGTGTCCATGATCACTGTACTAGAAACAAACTACGTAGTAAAACTTTCAGTTCCACGTACTACAAAACATCGAGTATAGAATTTTCCCCATCTATTTAAAAAATACTCCAGGTGAAAGGTTTCAGTGGATCTTGCATATGTCAAAAGTTAGAATGTGTGAACTTCACTACTTTGCAGTGAGTTAACATCAGAGAGGTGAGCAAATGACCAGCCTCATTAGGCACAAGCCTCGGGCCCTGCACAGCAGACTCTCATTTCATCCTTTCGGCTCTGCCTCTTGTGCGCAGCCTGCCCGGGTCACCTCTGGTCACTTGAAAAGCAAGAGGGAGAAGTGTCAGGTCAGGGCAAGTGCCCGCACACCAGACTTCAGAGTTTCACCTTTAAACAAGTCACTCTTGCTGTTTCTAAAAATCTCCCTGTGGTAAGGCAGATCACCTGTGGTCTGGGCTTGAAAAGCATGCTTAGTGTACAGTAAATTTCCCGCCGTGAGTTCGGGGTGATGATGGCAATGAGAAGCTATGTACGACAAGAAGCAGCGGACCTGCGGATACAGGGATACCTCGTTCAGCAAGGAGCTTGGAAGAGGTTGGAAAGCAACTGCAGGGCAGGAGCCTGCGCACAGGGCTCGGATTGCTTCCATCTACCCACATGCGCGGCCAAAGTCAGTTCATATGAACAAGAATAATGAGCATTCAAGAATAAATCTAAGGCCAAAGAGCTAAAGACAACATGCAGTTTAAATTCAGAATCAAAATCAGAAGGACGTGCAGTGAATTTCTCAAGGTTATTGTGAATTTCCCACAACTCTTTGAGCATTGTGTCAGCAGCCAGCACTGGAAGGTAGAGGCGGCACCTGTAACAAGTCCGAAAATAAACTTATATGCACTCACCATCAGGAGTATAGATGCTGATGACACAATGTATCCATTCATTAATTTTGATACATTGGCAGTATGAATTTTCATTGTTTCACAACCCAAAGTGTTTGGGTAGTGTGAATGTAGACAATATAACAACTATGGCCAGCTCTGCCCTTGGATCCAAAAACTCTAATTAACTAAAATGCACCGAGCAGTGTGGAAAACATGCTATCGCTTTGCAGACTTGGGTCACATACTCTCATTTTTGCTCATAAACGAAGAACAACTGTTCATGAATTAATTAAGGAAGAAGACAATCATTTCACACTAAAATAGGAAACAAATCATCACCATTTTCTTAGTCAAATATAATTTTTAAAATTCTAGACTTCTCTTTTTATTTTCTTAGCACAGTTGCAGCACGTGGGGAGTCGTCGTGGGAAGTTGGTGGGTGTGCGTGACACATCTCAATTTTAACACTTCCCTTCCCTTTGTCTCCCCTCTCTCCATCTCTTGGTCCCCTTCCCTTTTGAAGGTGGTCTATTTCCTACTTCCTATTACCTATCTTTTATTTTGTTCTTTGTTTATATTTTAGGTTTCTCGGGTAAGAGAAATGATGTGATGGTTAAGCTTGTGTGTCTGATTTATTTTACTTAACTCTATAGTCTCAAGGTGCATCCGTTTTCCTACACATGACTCAACAGTGTCTTTCTTTGTGGCAGAGCAGTGCTCCATTGTGTGCAAATACCACACTTTGTTCTGTATCCACTGATCTGCTGATGGATGTACATGCTGCTTCCAAGATCCAGCTATTATGAGTTGTGCAGCTATAAACATGGATGTGCCTGGATCACTGTAGTTTAATGTCTTCAACTCTGTGCAAAGATGCACAGCAGGGGAATGGCTGGGTCAATTTCAAGGCTGTATGGCTTAGAGCTGTTTCTAGAATGTATGCTGATGAGTAGTTATCTTATAAATGAATGTGTTTGTGGCTTGAATCATTATAACTGGATGATACAATCCTCGTTTGAGAAGTACACCCCTCCCCTCTGACTGAGACACCATCGTACCCTCCCAAACCTCCGGTTCTTGTCATCAAGTGGTCTATACTTCATAGAGTTGTCCAGCCCATCGCAATCACTCCCTCCGTCTCCCTTATTCACTTTCTCATCATGGTACTTAGCAAGTACCTTGCATCTTGTACATGTCACAGAGAAAATGCATGTGAAATAAATGAATGTCTGAATAAAAAAGAGTTAAAAATGAATGGTAAATTCTTGAAGATCACTGACATTCAGAAATTCTTTCATTGAGAAAGAGCATGAAATGACGGGCCTGCACTCCACCTGAGACTTGCCTGGGAGCTGGGCAGTCCCTGAGAAGCAGCTGGCGGTGAGAGCCCTAGAATGGGTGAGCGTCTGGGCAGCCTGCAAAGCACAGTATTTTCCAGTAGTAGCAGCAGGAGGACCAAAGAGATGAAGGGGCCCTTAGTTCAGACAAATGATGCGGACGCACCCTACTGAGTGTGCCGGTGTGCACCTGCTTGAGCGAGCACCCAGCAGTGCTTTACTTCTCCAGATGGTTTCAGGGATTTTATTTGTAAAGTTACTGAAAGTCAAATAAAACAATTATGAGAGTTGATGGGTCAAACCAGTGAAGACAATGCAAGACATGGTGACACTACACTCTTGACACTTCTGTGGACATCCTTAAGGCCAGAGCTTGAACAATGAATTGTCACTGTGCGCCACGCCAGGCTTTAAACCTCACACTTCCAGGACCTCCAGCCGCACGGTGACATGTACGTGAGCCTATCTCTATTTCCTAGGTTCCTTTGAAAAATAAAAAATTTTTAAAATGTGTATGCATAAATTCTAAACTATTATATATCTTTTATCCCTTTATGTTTTTATTCTCTCTTTGAACTCTGTTTTCCCAAGTTTTGGCAGAAAGGCAGAGACACACGGAAAGAAGAGAGGATGAAGTTCTGCACTAATCACTAACATCAAGTGATATTGGCTATTGTTCTCTGCAGTGAAAAGAGTTGAAATCATCCCAAGCTTCCAGCTTCTCCTTTTGGGCACTGCTGCCTGGGCTCTGATCCAGTGACCTCAAGTAAACATCCTCAGCACCAATGCTGTCCTCTCCTGTTTGTGAAAGGAGGGACCAGGGAGCGGAGGATGGTGAATCACATTGAGAGGGGGAGGAATCTTGTACTTGATAATCCACAAAGGGTCTTATTTAGGAATAGACACAGAAGATCTGGTATTGCAAGGTGGAAGAAGAAGAGGTCATGAAAAATGGGAAAAGTAGTAAAGAGGGAGATGATTTGAGCAGTGTGGGGTGAGCGCTGAGGAACATTCACCCAGAGGACCTGGCCTAAGTTTATATGCAGAAAGCAGAAGAACTAACCATTAGCTCCTCCGCAAAGGTGGTAAGAAAAGACCTCCAGGCGCCCCACAAAGCACTCGAAGTCCTCTCAGGAAACCGGTGTGGGTGAAGGCACAGAAGTTGAACCTGGATGGACACCTGGCCCCGTACCAGGCAGCCTGCTGAGAGGTCGCTGTGGCTCTCTGTAGCTGCTCAGCAGCTGTGATGTTTGGGAACAGAGCCTTCGAAGAAACACTTGATCACGAGCTTGAGGAACACATTGCTCCTCCTACCCGTGTGCCCTGCTCCCTGGACCTCCTGGCCGCATCACAGACTCCTGCAGACACACTGATGTGCAGAACTTTGGCTCAATCTGAGTCTGCACTTTTTCCTATCACTGGCCTCTGAAGGCAAGATGAAGGCTGGGGTATTTTGGCGAGCTAATCGCATGACAGCGACTTTTACTACTGTAGGACTCAGCCTGCTGCAGGGGATACGAAGGAATGATATTAGCTCCCTCTTGATGGAGATCAGTGCTCCAAAGACAGTGGTGAGTGCAAACTAGAGTAAGGTGGATTACTGCTCAGGTTGGTTCCTCTCTGGACTTCCTATCTGCTATCAGATCAAACATTTACTTCTCTGTGCACGAATTTCCCCATGTACAAAGTATGTAAATGGTGGGGCAGCCCCAGTTTTTCTGGTGAAAGTCTGAGCAGTAAATGAAAGTCATCTTAGATGGTTCAAATGAAGATGCCCAAAGGGCCACACACAAGAGTGGAACAGAAGTCACCGAGATTGCTGTTAACACTGGAAGCTGTTATCACCCTGAGACTGAAGGGACACACGATGGATGTGCTCGGAAGGTACCAAGGAAGGACAGCAAGGAAAGGAGCCTCGTAGGGGTGAGGAAGAGCCACTTGGTGAGAGGGCATCTGATGACCAGTGTCCCCCGGCCTCCTTCTCGTTCAAATGGGAAGATAGTAGCAACTGCGCCAGCATAGACGTGGAGCAGGCTGGGGAAACAACAGAAGGGTCAAACAGGAGATAAATGGAACACATCCAATCTCGCTCCATAGTCCACAAACTTCTGAGGACAATTCCAAGGGATCATGCGCATGTACATACTTTGGAAAACATAAGAAGTGTTGTTTTTACAATCGGATAATATTTATATTAAGAATAACTTTCGTTTTGGACCTGCGATTCTTTGTTTTTCTTTTACCAGAGGAATTTAAATTTTTCCAATTAGTCCACGAGTCATGAGAAGCTGTTGGAATGAGTTCAAAGAGAGAACAAGAGGGGCTGTAAGCCAGTTGAAGAGGCTGGACAGCAAAGGAAGTAGGTGCCCCAGGAAGGCTCTTCAAGGAAGAGTCGTAAAACAAGGATTAGGAAGATGAAGGGAAGTGGAATTTAGTCATGTGTGAGGGAAGATCATTGCCATAAATCCTCTTGATGCTCCCCGTAAAGTAAATATTATTCTCCATATTTAACATAAACAATCGTGCGGTAATGGAATAGTAATGACAAGCAATACAAGCGATTCATCAACTTACACTTTTCCTCGATTTCATATAAGAGCATATTTGTTAATGGTGAAAGAATTATACTGTAAATGAATAGTATGTTGTGGATTAAAAAGAAAGTCTAGCTTCCTTATTTTGGTATATATAAATGTTACCAAATTAAAAATGAGCTGCAGAAAATGCCTTTAAAACCACGTACAGTCAGAGTAAATTGTGTCAGGGGAGAAAGATCAGCAGATATGAGTGTAGACAGAATAGAGGGACTGGAATTTTGGCTTCAGAGGAAAGCACTCTTTCTTTTCTTGAATGATTTTCCTGTTTTCCATCTTTGCCTTCTTCAGCTAACGTTAAGTTTAAAAGAAAAAATTTAAATGGGGTAAAGAAATGACTCTAAAATTCAGCATGTTCGCTCATGCTTTGGTCAGGTTTCATTTTAGAATCTGCAGTTAGAAACATTAAACTAGGAATAGGATGAGAATAAGACACTCATCTTGTTTGAGCAGTTTCTGTTGGCAGTGAGGTCTGAAACTTATATGGGCTCCTTGGTTATTGTGGTGTTTCCACGAGAAAAAAAACAGTGAAACTGAACTGAAAACCCCTCTCTTGAGCTGCTCTTACAAACCTGTGATTTGAGGTGCAAGAGATAACACAGCACATTGTCATCCTGGCCTTTTCTGCCCAAGGAAGCCATAAATCTCAGTGGGTAATAACCCAAAACACAGAACGTGACTTAACGATGTCATAAGGCCCCAACCCAGTCATGGCCCACTGCCTAAACCTTCTCACCACCGGCTATAAGGAGCCAACAGGAGCCACACTGCAAGGCCCACACTGGCCAAGGGAAAACCTGAGCTTTCTAGGGAAGACTAAAATGTTCCAGTCAAACCCATGGTGCGCTAGTGTGTGGCAGAGTTGTTATGCATTCTAGGAGAACTGAGTTCACTTGAATGAAAACCCCACATTCAACACCAAACACCAGCTGACAAAAACAGTGTCTTCACTGCCTGTGAGCTAGAAGCTGTCAGCTTCCCTCACAGTATGAGTTGCAGATTTGAAGCCAATCTGCTGCCGCGTCCAGACCCGCCTTGGGTCAGCCTCGTGGGTGGACGTCTTTCTGGTCCCTCATCGGGCTCCTTGCCTTTCTTGTGTAGATGAAATATGAATGCACATTGTATTACACTCTGGAAGTAACAAGCTGTGGCAAGATTGACGAAACAATTATGTAAATAGTCGCAGATGTCCAGGGAAGACTAATTCCTGAAAAAGCCGAATAACATTAAAAAGTTAATATAGTTAATGTTAACCTTTGTAGCTTTCAGTAATAACTCAAATATAAGAAAACTGCTGTCAAGAGCTTAGGAATATTAAAGCGAAGAGGAAAACATCATGGTAATAAATGAACTTCCCAGATTTCCGAGAAACTGGCAGGGTATCATTCCACTACAGCATTAAAAGCCAAACACAAACTTTTATTAACATCGAGTGCCACTATTCTTTGCTGTCTTGGTCTTGCCCAGAAAATGAAAACTTTTACTTCTAATTATGTCTCTCAATCAAAACACTAAAACATCTCAACGTAAACCTTAAAAACAGAAAGTGTTGCAGTATAAAAGAGAAACAATCATTTCAAAATCGCAATACAGGAGACTTACTATTTTTTTTCACTAACACAATAGAAATATTAAGTGACTAATGTATTAAAAGTTCTCAGCAGTGCATATTATACACTTACGCATAGAGCATATTTTCCAGCAAATGCTAGAGGGATGACGAGTAAAAGACAAAAAGGCAGGTTGAGACTCGAGAGTTGGAGGTGGGATGGTAACATGATCTTACTTTCACTGATGAGAGAGGGAGAGGAAGTAAGGAATTTAGCTGAGGGAAAGTAATGGTTTCCAGAAAGCCCTGGACAATACGGCCAGTTCTGACATGGAAGCAACATCTGGTTTCTCACTGGACTCCTCAGGTAAGAGTTGAGGTCTTCGCAAAGTGAACAGAGATGGAGGTTATTTGGAGTTTGTTTTCCTACGGCGAGGAGGAAGGTATACACTGGAGGGAATATGTGAATGTGCCTCATATTTTCTTGACAAGGAAATGGGAGGGATGTACTTTTCTAGCTCACCATTAAATAGACTATGAAGACAACAGTAACTGGATTGGCCCATTCGGTGCTACAACTTACTCCAGTTAGTGAGGAATTTATACAGCAGCTATAAATTGCCTCACATATGATTAAAACCAAGTTGTTTCCTGTGGCTCAAAGACTAAGAATGAGTCTGGCACTTCCATGTTAAATGATAAAATATTTATGGGATTATTGAAACATGTTTTTTGCATGGGGTTTTTATTTGTTTGCTTCTTTGTCTTTGGATACCAAAAGAAAACGGAAATTCACTTTTATAACAACACTGTATGGGGTTCATGAGGTCCTGGCATTTGAGAAGCATGTCCCCTCTTTAGACTCCTAAGGACATCAGAAAATGAGCAAATGAAGGAAAAAGTAGACATCAGAGAGAATGACTTGCTGAACACTGCAAACGTGGGCGAGGGAGGCGTCCATCAATGCCACACCCTGGCAGTGACGCTAGGGAACTGGACAGCTGAAGCCTAGGACTGAACACAACAGCCTTCCATGGAGGAATCGTATAGCAGTGCAGGTGCCCCGAGGAGCAGGCTGGTGTTATTCCTCTCGCATCACACCGCTCTGTTCCACCCTGCTAGCTCGAGTGCACAGCATTCCCTGGAAGAAACTTACAATTCCCTTTACAGTGCATTTACAGTTGAGTAAAGAATCGATTTGCGATTCAGAGTCCATAATTAGAGCAAAGGGTCTCTATGATTTTAGCCCCCTCATCCCTTAATGATGATGTTATGGAGATTAGCCACTGCTAGGGAGACCCATGGCCAGTAGCGTGATTGCTGGAAGACACGCTTTGAGGGTCAGTCGTCCATTCTCTGGCCACAGGAAGCCTATTACACAGAGTGTTATGCTAGGCCACTAGTCAGGAAGAATGAGATTAACAATTAACACCTTGCCCGAAGGACTAGTTATATCATGTATTCGCTGATGACTTGGATTCTAATTAAAACTACGCCGGCCGTGAGTGTGCCCATCTGTGTGCACGCCCTTCTCCAGGTACCTGCCACTTGCTCTGGGATTTGGTACAAGTGGTGGGTACACGTCACGAACAGGAACGAGTAGCAAACCTCTCCGTGAAGCAGGATTTCTCATTGATCTCCAGCCGGAAACTAGGCAGTGTTCTTCTGAGAAAAGTCTCCATATAAATGTAAAGTGTTTAACTCTTTTCTGAGCCTATTGGGCTGCTTTTTTTTTTTCAGGGATGCAATTTCACCATGATTCATATAGAAATTTTTGCAGGATGCTGAATGTGGGTACAAGTCACATGCATTTTAGGGGAGCATAAAACATAGTCGGGCCTCCAGAAACAAATCCCATCCACCCCTGAATGAGGGAGGGGCTGTGGAGCCATTATAGGGATTTGAGGAAAACAAAACTCTCTGTTTATGTCCCAAAAACATCATTCTTTTCTAATTCACGTTCGTGATTTTAACATATGTGTAATTGATGGGGTAACACACATCATTAATTTATAAACAATTTGCATAAATTAAATGCACACAGGTTTTCAAGGCTTGGAAGCAAACAACCAAATATTTCCCTCTTCCCCCATCTTTGACAGGGGTGTGAACTTGTTAAGTCGTTCCAACACTTACGCTCCTCACTTTTTGCCTCTCTTTCAATTCAAGTAGGTAAGAAAATATGAAAATTTACATTCATTTTTCCTCAAATTCCCTAGCTACTTTGGGGTTCACTGACTTTGGATTACATGTATTATGGCTAAGCAGGTTTTTTGCTGGAGTGGAAATGATAATGAGGAAAATACAAGATAAACAGTGTACACTGGAAAATAACACGCTATGTTTCAGAGATGAGAATGTCACAGGTGGGGTGAAACCTTACTTTAGGATCCACTGAAGCTCCTAATAACTGATTATTAATATAATATCAGTTAATGAGAAAAGGGCAAGGTCACCAGACAGAACAGGGGAAATGAAAACTTTTTAAAACTGAAAGAAAACCAGATGCAAATCTGTAATTACGGTGCAGTCGCTGTGGTACATCTTGGCTTAGCAAAGCCAGGATCAGCCCTCATCCATTGAATTAATAAGGGAGTAAATGACATTATTCTAAGCAATATTTAAATGCTTGCTAGAAAACTGTGATTTTATGATTTATGTTTCTTTAATTTGAAGAAGGTATGTACAATACTGAAGAATAAAACAGGAACTCACAAGTGTAGAGTAGGAAAAATGCAGGTAACAGTGTTTTCACAATTCCACAACTGGGCCAATCTTGAGCAGGGCTTTAGCAAGATTCTGCATTGCTGAGGGCTGTATACATTGACAGACAAACACATATTCACACTTACTTAAAAAAACATTTTCTATCAGAGAAAGTTTTTATATATCAAAATTACTTCTTTCAACTATGACAAATAGTGTAACAGAAGCCCGGTGATATTTTACCTTTGAGCATTACCATAAACATTCTTCAAGAATTTTAGAAAATGTTAAGTGTTAAAAGCATAGCAGCTGAACAAAAGGGTTTTTAAAGGGAAAACCATAACAAAGGAAATTAAAACGGTATTTCTGGTAACAAAACCAAGTATTTAAAGGCAATATTAATATCTGTCAATATCTTTAACTTATCTAATACTAACAAGGTGGGAAATATTATTTCCAAACATATTCAGGGAAGAAGAAAGAACAATTTCAGAGATAGAGAAGGGAAAAATTAACAATGACAGTAACTGAAAGGACTAGAAAAGGAGACAGTGGAGGTATAAATTGGGATAGCATTAAAATAACTAGATGTTTAATGATGGGTAATAGTACATTATTTTTTAAAAATATTATGATGGTAAAGAGAATAAAAATTGTGCAAATACATCCAAATTATTAAAAGAAATACTAGTTGAAAGAACATAGCTGTATTGAAGGTGCAACCTCTTCTCACATCCCACAATACATTAAACTCTGCGTTCTTATGTAATGTGAAATTAAAACCGGAACTAATGCAGTACAGTTCCTAGAAAAGTGTAAATCTATAGTCTAGATTGGTGAGTAGTTTTAAGGAGTTAGGAAACTGTATAAGTTCGTTCTGGAAAGCCCTGGCAAGGAAGGACCACAGAAGCTTCCTGGCAAAAGTTTTACCCAGGTGTGAAGCCAACAAGTGAAGTTCCTGGTGCCAGCCAGTCAGCGAGAGCCAAAGCAGTCACAGAAAGTCACCTACCTTTGCTGTGTGTACCAGGTCCCTCCCATGGGAGCAGAGGTGTGAGAAGTGGCCTTTCAGTAGCTTTAAGATGATACTGGCAGCCTGAAAACCAAGAGAAGAAATAACATTAGAAGTGAGTTTCATCACTTCAGACTTCTGCAGTGCTTTAGGTCATATCGAACATACCCAACGAAACAGAAATATTTGCTCAGTTCAGTGAAACGAACAGAACGACACATATCAAAGTGACTTTAATATTTCAATGTTAAATTTTGGATGCACATGCTCTCTTGAAGAACAATTCATTGCAGAATGAACTGCCAGTTAAAACAAGACATTTACTACATAAACAGCATCTGTGTGTACGTAAGCATGCGTGTGTGCAAATACAAACACACCGTTATTTTTCTGCTTTCACCACTAAGAGACATTTCACATTTCCTTTGTGTCTCTTTTCTCAGATAATCTACCGCAAAGAATAACTATATTTTTCTTTTTCTTTCCTTCTTCCCTTTGTTCCTTCCTTCTCTATTTCTCTCTCTTTCTCTCTTTCCCTCCCCATTGCTCTTTCTCTCTTTCTTTTTCTATCTCACTCACTCCCTCCTTCCTTTATCTATTTCTTTATTTCTTCCTTCTTCCGCCTAACAGATTGTGGAGCTCGGGAACTGCCCTCTTTATTAAATGACAGAAGCCAACAATGCTTCACAGGTTAAGAAATATGTAAAATAATGCTCTAAGTATTTTGTTATTATTTCTATTATTTAAAAATAATTTACTATTTAGACAATACACTCTTGCACAGTTGATCATAAAATGCTTAGCTCCGTAGCATTTGTGGAAAGTAATACTTTCGATTTCTGTTTTTCCAAGTGTCAAATACCATGTTCAACTTAAAAATATATGAAAGAAAGTCTCTGATGAATTTTCTTTCACTTTCTCTCAATTATAATGGTTGTCATGTTTTAATATTATTACAAGACAATATGAAGATCATTTCCCACTTAGAGAATTCCAGAATAGCAGTTTCCTCCACTCTGCTAATATTCAGAACATTTTCCTTTACCTGGGCCTGATGAACAGATTCTAATGTTTTCTTGAGAAATCAGAAAAAAAAATTTACTCTCTCACACATACAAATTAAGCAGAATTATAACCATTTTATGAAGCCTGAGCTAGTTGCTGTCAATTTTTCCTTTCTGAAATATTAGCTATATTGTGTAATATTAGCTATAAAGAACTCAAACTCTTGTCTCACTGAGAAAAGAAGAAAAAGAAAAGGGAAGGTTGAAGACATGACTGAGGACGTATTTCAGATATTCATCTCACCAATGTATAAAACCACTAATTTCCTCTCACACCTCTCAACTTCCTTAAATGTACAATTCATTAGAAGATTTATATCCTCTTTCTGCATGCCACAAATTTTTAGAGCATGCACGCATCAGCAAAAATATTCCTAATTTTCTATTTGGCAATATTAACACCTTTTAAGGGGAAAGTGACCCAGATGTATTTACAAGGTTTTGGTAGCTCAGAGTTTTGCAATTGTATGGAGTGTATTGTTCATGTTTGTTGAGCCTTCTTCCCTGAGCTTATTTTTTTCTCTTTCCACAGCAGTTAAGGAGGTAAATCAAAGAAGAAATAGTCATTCCCTCTCCCACTACAGACATTATCAAAATGACACTGTTGTCAAGCAGTTATTGGTAGAGTTATCCAGAGCAGAAATCAGCAAACACTGGACTTTAAGTTAAATTTGAAAGTCTGATGAACAATGTAACATTTTAGCGTGTCTGGGATATTTCAAAGGACATCGTCCTACTCACTCTTCTTGTTCCTGAGACACAATGCCTGACACCCACAGCTTAAAGTGGGAGAGGTTTACTTTGGCTCACAATTAAAAAGCTGCATTCCGTGGCTGACATGGGGAACACACAGGCGTCTGGAAGTGGTTGAAGGGGCTGCTGTGGAGGGAAGCTGCTCCCACCCTAGTGCCCAGCCAGCAGGGTGAAGGGAAGAGCTGGCAGGGAGACACCCTTCTGGTCATGTCCCCAGGGCCACCTCTGCTGGCATCACCTCTGAACAGCAGGCTCAGCTGGGAGCTCAGGAGGGGAAAGATCTACTGAGGACTGCAGCCCCCAGTCACCTTCCGGAAGTCTCACCTCTGAGCTCAGGAGAGTTTATTGGAAACTGAGGGTTGGTCTTGTATCTGGAAATCCCATGACACAATCCTCCTATTCCATCCATTTTATAATTCTGAAGCAAACGTTTTCTCGCTTGACAGGGAGGCCAATTTTCTCTAAGAGTACTCAACTGAAAATAGATTTGTTTCCCCAGCAAGCCACATGGCTGAGGGCGACCACACTTCCCATGTGATGGCATTAAATACTCCACTTGGCTGCAGCAGCTCACTGGTTAAAACGCTGAACTTTTTCACAGCGACCATCTTTTGTGTGAGTTTTATCGTCAGGGAGGGAAAAGAACTCGAAAGTGCTTGAGCTCAGCTTGCTTACTGAAGACAGAGATACTCATTTTTCTTTTCTTCCTGGTCCTCCTGGGAGGTTCTGCTGGTTTTATTACTAATGATGTTGCTGTGGATGACGTCCAACCCACTAAGCAGTGATTCCCAGGGTTGCTTGCAGGTTGGGACCCCTGAGGAATTTCACGAATCCCAGTATCAAGTCTATGTGGAAGAACCATTAAGCCAGTACCTCTGGGAGTGGCATTGTGGTACTGAAGAAGCTTCCTGGGTCATCGGGGTCCACCATCCTGGCTGGGAAGTGGGACCACAGCACCCACCTTTCACACATATACATCGCGGGGGGGGGGAACCAGCTCTCATTCAGATGCTCTGCCCCAGTAAGCTATTTAGTACAAAATCTTAAGTTTTGACTAATTTGCTCCCAGGTGGCTTCTTTTATAAATTTATTGTCTTCTGATCCTTGCTTTTATTCTTTACTTTTAGCTGTGATATTAGAATGTGATCACACCAGAGTTTGAGTCCCAAGGGGAACCTTTTGTAGTTAGGTCCTATGATTTGCATAGACAAACTCATTCTTGCAAGGATGAACTATTGCCTCCTGCTAATTATAAAGTGGATTTGATTCCTATACATCCCACTAAAGCCTCCAGCCTTAAGCTTCCTTGATTCTAAGTGGTCAAAGAAAGCCACCAAATTGCAAATTAAGTATCTATCGTTCATTAAGTAGCAAAAGAGGGAGGTCATCACAACCAAAACAATAGTGTCAAACACCATAATGTAACCAGCGGAGTATTCTAAATGTCTGTATGTGCTGCACAAGCAAGGCTGAGAGACTTGCTCCTGCAGTAAATAACCCAGTATCCATAGGATGCTACGCAGAGAAAACTGGATACCATTTCCCATCATATTCTCTTACAATCTAGGTAAATAAAGGGCATTTGTAAATTAGTACATACTTGGCCTAAGTGTAAATATTGGCCTTACATTATCAGATAATCTTTCACTAGTTAAAAACTTGAAAAACAAAAAGTACTAGAATATCCAGTTTATATAACACAGCCAACAGAATAGATAATCAAACGAGATATTTCTACCAGAGAATGTTAGGTTAAAACATATGAGTTGTTGCTTTAAATAATTTCCTGTAGGATTACAAAAGAAAAACAAGAGAGACAGAGAGAGAGAGAGACAGAGACAGAGAGAGAGAGAGAGATAGAACGAATTCCAGCCAGGTTGTCTGTTTTAACACTTAATTTGAATAATTCATAAAACTTGTGTTTCTTTGAAATGCATTTTACTGTATGTGGTTTTTTAAATATAGTGACTAATGCTCATATTTTGGATATTTTTGGCCCTGAAAGTATTTGGATACCACCTTCATGCCAAGAGAAATACTTAGCATCACATGCCTTCCTAGACCTTGTACACAGGACACTAAAGGTGTACCACAGTTCTCCACACAAAAAGGCTATCTTACTTTAAATATGAACCACACTGAATCAATTTAAATAAGAGTTACATTAAAATTTATTTTTCCCTAATTGAAAATAAAATGTGTTTTCCCCATAGTTGAGAATTAATAATCATCTACCTTTAGATGTCACAACCTCTCACATACACAAACACAAAATTAAAAAAAAAAGAATCACTAGCAGTTACTTTGCACACACCTATGAAAAGAAAACAGAATGAATGCATGTGCATAGCAGGTCCACACCCTCCAATGGGAGTAGTGCAATAGGTGGAGTGATGTTGGACTGTGTATTTTCAAATGTGTGTGGCTGAGAAAAACGCAGTATCCCGTGGCTGCGTGGACAAGACTCTCTGGTGGATGGAGCCCGCGTGCTTAACTGGAGGTGCCCACGTCACCCCGTACACTGCCCCGTGCAGTCCGGATCTTGGCTTTCTAGGGGATGACCTCCACAGCAGCCTTGGCTCGAGGCTCTGACTCTAGTCTAAGTATTCATCCTGAGAATCAAGGCTGAATCCATGTAGGACCCATACAATGAAGACCGATTATATGGTCCATTTTCTTGTTTCTCCGAGGGGCGCCCAACCCCATGTCACTCACAGTACTGAGGTGGGCTGCAGAGTCTCTCCAAGAAGAGCTCAGACAGTCTCTTTTACCAGCCTAGGCATCTCAAGCAACTTTGACTTCAAAGAGGGGGCCACTCTCAGGCTTATTTCTTTATCCTGCAAGCATTTACCATTTGCCTACAACATGAGAGTCGCCCCTGCAATATCAGGTGGGACTCATATAGTCTACCATTTTAAGGCTTTCAGCTTAATGTCAGATTTTGTCAATATTCACTAAGCAATAAATCAGAGATTTCAGAGAATCTCAAATATTCATAATTTGCTTCAGAATAAAATAGTACCATCTACCAAGCATCTCTCTGGTACTTTAGCAGCGTTTTATACATTTCAGAATCACACAAACTTCACAAAAGAGCCCAAGTAGTGACACTGTCTCTTGTAACTTTCTCCCAGACAAAATGAATAGGTGCTGGTATGTGTAAAATTAACCAAATATTCTGTATTTGTCTAATGAAGAGGAAAAAACATTTAACTACTGATCACTCTCAGGCACAAATGTTTGGATTGATGTAAGTCAGCGGATTTACACAAACTCAAACTTCTGTTTAGCTCACTCCAAATGCCATGAACCAAATCAGTCCATTGTGAACCTTGGTCGAGCTTGGGCTATGACCTCTCAGGCAGTGCAGGAATTTCAGGCCTGGCACCATCTGGGGAGTGAAAGCTCGACCCATATTCTGAAACAGATTTCCAATTTAACTAGCTTGATCCAATTCCTCTTCAAATACCAACGTAAGCACGGCTGATTAGAGTACAGAAAGAGTACAGAACATCGCAGCACAGGAAGAAAAATTTCTCTACACTTCTCCAGAGCCCAGAAGGCCCCACACAGGCACAAACTTAGCATAGAGTTAGGAAGTAAAAGCCAGTATTATCTTCAAACTAGCTCATCACTGAGTCATTGTCCTTACAATGAATGTATTTTCCACTTTTTCCATTGTGCCTCTACAGAATTCAGCATGGAAGATGAAGGTGTAAAGTATCGCTCTAAAAATTCAGCTCATGTGGATGAGGTAATAGTCTCTTAACAAAAAGGAAATGGCAAATAATACTAACACATTTTTTTTTCCTGGAGTTAAAGAAGTAGTCCAACCCAAAGGGGAGTTATTAATGAGAGTGGTATGTTCAAAAGAAACTCCCATGGTCCAGTTCTCCAAGAAGCCAGAAAGCAAAATCAGGGAAAAGATGACTCTCAAGCCAAGCCATGAGCATCAATTTTGTGCAAACCTGGTTAAAAATAAAAGTTCTTTGAGAATTTCTTGGGAAATGGAAGTCATCTTAATACTGCAAAAAATTATGCTCTCAGTTGAAAATGTTTTTTTCTTTTCTTGGAAATTGAACTCAGTATATTCACTGTGTTCTTAAGTCATTTACTCTATGGCTTGGGCCAAATAGATACCATTTAACTGTTTTCCACGACTTACAGGAAAATGACATTCAATTTTTAGCAAGTGGCAAGAGCTTGGCAGAAGAGAATTCTGGAATTAGACCTCCCAGTGGCAGAGGAGTTAGAGCCAACCCCACTCTGAATCTGCTGCTCCAGCTCCCTTTGTCCTGGGGTTTCTCACTCTGTGATTACCCTCTTCCCAGCCTGCTTCACAACCTGACATGTTACTTTAAATATGTGATTTAAAATGGAAGTAAGCATCCCTGAGGAGTGCAAGAAAGGGTAGTATTTTTTAAATATCTTTATTAAATAGCAGAGTCAAGGGGAAAAAAAATTCATGCAGCTTTTCCTGAGCATTGGTTTGAATGGTCAAGCAGGTCTTTCATTTCCAAAGGATGTCATAATTTCCAGAGAAGCATCTTTGACAGGCTTCTGGCCAGGACACCACCTGCTTGTCTCCACTAGAAAAGGAGTAGTTCTTCTCCTTCTCAAGCAGGGCTGGAAGTCCAGGCATTGGCTGCTGGGTTGAGCGGCCATGGTCAGATGGTGGCTTTCAGGGGTATTGCAGATGCCCCTCTGCCTTTCTGTAGTGCCCCCCAACCCTGAATGCAGATCCAGAAGGCATAGCTAAATGCCACTGGGACTCAGGGTGTCTCTCATCAGTACAACATGTGCCCATTATGTGCTAGGTCCAGGGTTCTACCCCCAGCACTTTCCAAAAAACATGAAGAGGCTAAACATCTATTTTTCACTGGGGTAGTTCTTGTCCTTTGAATCCCTTCACATGAAAGCTGAGGTTCATGTATGTTTTCATCTTGTTGCTGAGAGCCCAAGGCCCAGGCAATTTGGCCTCTTTTCCTAGTTCTCCTACTGTGCAAGTGGTAATTCACACAAATTGGTTAGGCCAGTCAGGTAATCTGAATCAGTAATAATAAATTTGTATCTGTATTGTAGATTTTGTATTTAAATGACAAAGGAATCTTTAGCATTTAAATAATAGCACTAGTAATTACTCAATAATACCTTTTATCCAGACCCACAAAACTTATTGTAGGTTCTTAGCACCCATGAAGTATCTAAAACCAATGGTTTAATAACAGAAGAAAAAGACTTTCATCTACCCCAAAGACAACTTTCTGTGAAGATGACTTTACAGAAACAGGCTTTTTCCTTGTTGTTAAATAAGACTAAAAATGGCTAGAAAAAGACCTGTCCTCATCAGTGAATCCCTGTTAGCAATGATGTCACATTCCAGCACAAAGTGAACAGGCAAATAACCGAGTGCCCCTGCTTCCTGTTTCATCCATTCCTTTGTAGGGAGGATGTGGGAACCAGGCTGTGTGTTTCCTTTCATTATTTGCTTTATGGTCTCTGAATTTCCCTTCTTATTTTGGTCTATCCAGGGACAAACAATGGTGGGCCTGAAATCATAGCTGATTTGGCCCCAGTTTCTATTTCATAACCTTTCCCCAAAGCAATCTTTTTTCAGATTGAATTTCAAGAGTTGTTCTCAATCAAGAGGTAAACTAGAGAAACTGGAAAACATATAACCAGAGGCACTCCATTTGCATGACTGTTTAAACATTCTTTGTCCATTTAAAAACAACCTAAAGCTTACAGTGCTCTGCAACATTAATAACTTCAAAATGAGTAGCTTGTAGCTTTGTCACCTTGTGAGATTTGTAATCTCATTAGTGTCAGGACAAGAATACGTGACTTCCAAGTCTTGTGCTTTTTGAATTGTAAGTAAAACAAAATAAAACAAAAAATGTAGTACCATGTAGTACCAAGATTTCCAAAACAAAATTAAAAAGCAAACTTAAAATTCAAAAAACAGAACAGTTTATTCTGTAACTAGTGTATAGCTTCATATTGATCATATATATATATTAATAGGAATCGTTTTTAGGAGCCATTGGCTAACCTTACAAGAAAAAAAAATTTACATATTTTTTAAAATTACAATTAGAAAAGTTAGTTTTGTTTTCTCTTGGATAAAAGTAAAAGAAGTCTAAAAATGTGAATGCTTCCATGGTTGGGATTCATGGTTTACGCTTCGCAGTAGCCCCAGCTTCCCAGAGAGTCATGTTAGTTCCCTATCAATCATGTCACTGCGAGGAGCACATCTTCTTTTATTAAGTCAAAAGGAGCAAAAAATGAAAAATTTCCCCAAATAAATACCAAACTGAAAAATACACAAAATATGAATGGAAAATCCATACTCTTAATTCTTATTTAAATAAAATGAATATTTGAGACAAGTTGGTTCATTGAATAGATAGTATCTACCTGCCATTAAACTATCATTTGTGCTCTAAAAGCTGCTTCACTAAAAGGTAGTTGATTATGTATTTTTTTATTACAGTGTTTTAGAAAAACACAACGGTACTCAAAAAGTATATCCTATTGCTCTCTTCTCTCTTCCCTTATCCATAACTTATCCACAAATAGATCTCTTTTGGACTAATTTTCTAGACTTGGTTTCAACATAAAATCAAATCATTTTTAAGAAGTAAGATTTTCCTAAACTCCATTGCTCTTTTTAGCAGGTGGATAAGGACAAAATATTCAAATGTTTATTTATGCCCCAAGTCTCACTCAGATTAGATTTATGTCTCAATATAGAGGAGTGAAAAGCAAGAATTCTGGGGAAAATTTTCAGAAGAAAGTGAAGTCTCAGAAAACAAATTATTTGTTCTAAATGATGCAAAGTGGTACAGAGCTGTGAGAAGATCTATGACCTCATTCCTTTGTACAACCCAGAACTCAGGACGCTCACAGATGATTGGCCGTGAGGGGGATGGCTTACGGGACACGGTGGTAGCAATCCCAACATGACGCCAAATGTTGCTGAGGTCGTTGCTTGTTTTTTTCTGCTGATCGATGGTTTGGCTTTTCTCTCTCCAACTGAATGCTGTGGCCATCAGGAACCACTGTTTCACCTCCCCTTCATTTCAGGACCAGGTAGATGGAGTGGCTTCTATCAAGGGAAGTGTTTATCTTGGGACACAGAAAAGTGTGCTAACTTGGGATATTCAAGGTTTCTGACAAATTCCTGCATGTTTCCACGTCCAAAGTCAGTGAGAGGGCAAAGTTGGAGCCAGAGCCTCAAAGAAGTCTACCACTCCTGATGGGAGATCAGGTTTTAATAAAAGCAGTGCAATCTGTGTCATGGATATGGCTATATAAACAATGGGGAAAACCTTCCAGCATGATCAAAGTGACCCAAAAGTAGCACTCTCAGACCTGGACAGGTGGAGCCCCACCATGAATCCTGAATCTCAGAGAGCTCTAACCTGGCCTCCTTCCCAATGGGTCAAAGACTTCAGAGGGTCAAGAGGAAACAACAGAGAGATTTAAGAATCCTGAATGATGTAGGTCTAGTGACAAGTTTCTAAAAATCCAACATCCTTACTAAGGCTGGTCAAAAAAAAAAAAGAGTTAGATAGAAAGTGCTACCATGATGAGCAATACAAATGGGAAATTATTACAGATCCTACAGTCATCTAAAAAAATAGTGAAATTATGACTTAATACCAATAAAATAGACACCAAAGAGAAATTCCAGTATTTCCATTGAAAATGGAAACTTTCATTAACAGAATACTATCTTCTTGTTCAGTGTGTCTCCTAGATTATTTTTCCCAGTTAATAGTGAACAATCTGAAATCTGTTTCCCATTCTGGTACAGATGTTACCTTGTTTGGTGTCCCATGGACCACACTGCTGCCACGGTGGGCAGGAAGCTCTCTGAAGACGATGTCACCCTGTACCCCTGCAGTGTAATGTTTTGAGTCCTGAGGTCACACCAGCTACACGACAGTAGCAGATCCTCCTCTAACTGTGCCCACTCTGAATGCCTGCAGATATTTCCAAATATCTGACAGGCTCAGTGTGACTCCCCCTGGACAATCACTGCTCCAAATAGGCATTGCTTTGTGCGGAAGCTAGGCCATCATTGGATTTCTCTGATGATTTCTTTCTCCACCAAGGAAATGTGACTCCTTGAAATTCTTTTGATCCTTTCCTTCTTCTGCTCCTGCCTGTTCACATCTGTGTTGTGCCCAGATACACAGAAAATAGGTTGCTGCTAAACAACACTTGAAATGTTTGAAGATAAGCATCATCTCTCTAATGGGATGAATTGTGCCCCCTCTCTCCAAATTGACACATTAAATTCTTAACTGCCTTGTACATCGGGATTGGACCTTTCTGGAAGAGGGTGGTTGCAGGAGTGATAATGGAGGATGAAGTCACACTATAAGAAGGTGAGGCTCAGAGCAGTCATACTGTGTTCTTATGACAAGAATGCCCTGTGAAAAGAAAGAGATCTAAGAAGAGTGAAGGTGACTTGAAGACGTGGAGAACCTTGACAGGAAAATGCCAAAGTTTGTCTAAAAGCCCCAGAAACCAAAAGTCAAGCTTGGAACAGATTCCCCCTCAATCCCTCTGGAGTGAACCAACAATGCTGAGCTCTGTTCCCCAGGACCATGAGATGGTTGATTTCTGAGTCTTCAGCCAGAACAATGCTTTGTTTTGAGAAGCCCTAGGAAAGTAACACAGTGTCCACTGTAACTGTCTTCTTCTCCAGCCTGCTGATATGCAGAACCACCACTTGATCTGGGAAGCCTCTCTAAATGATCCTCTAAGACAGTTGAAATTCAACTCCTAAAGATCACCAGCTATAATCTGACTTCCAAACAGACCCAATTTCCTCATTTTGCATTCTCTGTTATGACACTCCTGACCCCCGTTCTTGTCATGTCGATACATTGTCATTCACTTTTATTCTGCTTTCTTTAAAATCTTCCTACTCTAAATCCGTGAACCTAACAACTTAATGTGATAGAATGATGCAAGATGCTCCATTCTCAAATCTTAAGCCAGTCGTGGGTTGTTTCAAAATTGTGGTTTCACAACTATCTTGTCGTCATCGTCATCATCATCATCATCATCATCTTCATCGGTAGAACTCTGTGAGGCATTTGCATAGCACATCAGGGGTCTGACACCCTTCATGGAATCTGGTATACAACTTATACCACTGGCTTTGTGCAATGGTTCATTTTATTGTTGGCTTGACTGTGCCCCAGGGTTCTGGTCAGACCACTCATCAAACACTACTCTGGGTATCTCTGTGAGAGCAACTGGAAAATGTTAATATTTGAAGCCACAGCTTCTGTGTGTTAGCCACTTTCCCATCACTGCGATGCAGCACCCAACACCTGCAACTTAAAGGAGGAGACGTTTATCTTGGCTCATGGTTTCGTTGGGTTCGTTTCATGGTTGGCAGGCTTGAATGCGGGAATATCATTCTGGAAGGGTTTGCCATGGGGAAAGCTGCTCACATCGTGGTGCCCAACAAGCAGAGAGTAGCAGCGAAGCTGGGATGAGACATTCACCCTTCCAGCCATACCTCCTCACAGCAAATCAGCTATGAACTCACCAGTAGAGTAAACAACTGGAGAGTACAGAGCCCTGTGATCCATCCACCTTCCAAATATGTGAGACTTGGGGGATGACCCAGGTCTAAAGAATCATACTCGGTAAAGCACACGCTCTCCCCAGTACCAGAGGTCTCCTCTCCTCAGTTGAAGGCCTGAATAAAACATAAACATAAACATAAAGAGGGACTTCTTCCTGCCTGATCTTCTTGAACTGGGACTTCATTCTTTTCCTGCCTTCAGACATAGATTTAAACATCACCTTCCTCCCTGGTCTCCAGGTTGCTGAGTCACCCTGCAGATCACAGGACATTGAACCTCCATGACTGTGTGAACAATTTCCTGATCTCCATGGGTAGGTAGATAATAGACGAGTCGATAGTTAGATACAGCTATACAGATGATAGTCATATATCTCTCATGGATTCTATTTCTCCACATAATCCTGACTAAAGAAGTTCCAGACAAATGGAGAGACCTGCTATCACATTGTCACTATACAGATAAAGCAACTTGGACATAAAGGAAATGCAGAATTATGCCCAAAGACCCCTCCATTTGAATGCGGGTCATGGAAGGGTTACATCCGTGTCTGACAGTGTACTATAAACCTTGTCTACATAAATCTTTGTCTTTACTTGGACGGTCCTAGATCACAATTTCTATTCTTTTCTTTACTTTTGTTTGAGACAGGGTCCCTCTATGTAGTTCAGGCTGGTCCTAAACTCACTATGTAGGCCACTCTGGCCTAAAACTCACAGCAATTCTCCTGCCTCAGCCTCCTGAGAGCTGGCATTACATTCATGGGCTATCACACCCCACTTTGCTTCCTGTTTCTTTTAAACATGTCCTGTTAGCTTTCTTTGGCTATAAAAAATATCGGTGAAGAATCGAGTTAATAAGAGAGGAGTTTTATTTTAGCTCACAGTTTTAAGTTTCAGTCTATGAACAAAATGGCCATTGTGATCATTGTAGGAGAGTTTGATGGTAAAGGTGCATTCATGGCAGGAAAGAAAAATGGAGAAAAAGAGATAAGGAACAAAGGAAGGAAGGAAGGAAATGAGGGAGAGGGAGAGAGAGAGAGAGAGAGAGAGAGAGAGAGAGAGAGAGAGAGAGAGAGAGAGAGAGAGGGAGGGGAAGGAAGAAAGGAAGAGAGCGAAAGAAACAGAAAAAAATAAAAGAACGGGTGGCCTGGACCCATGTGACCTCACCCTTCTTCTCAGGCTCCACCCTGGAAACTTTCTTCACATCTCTACTATGCACTGGAGAACAAGCCTTCAACGTGCGGGCCTTTGGGAGACATGCAGGACTAAACTGCACCATGTACCATGAATTTTTCTTTTCCATAGGTTCCAGTCCTCAGGAAGAACTTTATCTCCCCCAATCATCCTAACACTGAGCTGTCCGGCAAATCTTTTCAAGTATCTCCTTCACCTATATTCCAGATGCTGCAGCCCTAATTGAGTCCCTGGATATGTCACGGTTGGAGAAAGTATGAAAACTGTATTGCACTCTTCCTTCCTCTTCACCCCCCCCCACTGTGGTTGCTCGGTGTTTCTAAGAGGCACACTGATTACATCGTCCTTCAGCTCCAAAGTCCAAAGTGGATCCCTGCTTCCTGCCCCAGGGCCAGCAGGACTGATGTCCCTCTGATTGTCCCCACTCTGACAGGTCTCAGTCTGTGCTGGACCAGTGGTGAAATGTTTTCATGATGGCTAAAGTGCTCCAATAACCATCCTGGGGCGTGTCCTTTGTTAAAACCTATACTCCATTTCCATTCTTTGGTAGCATAGGCAATTGTCTTCTGAGAATGAGTTCCCTTTGCCTTTCCTCTTTGTCATTTGCCAATCGAAGGGAATGATTTCAGGATGATTCTTTTGCTACCACGTCAGTACCATTCTTCCAACATTCAGCGCTGATTTGCTGTAGAAATGCCTCATTGCAGACCAGCCATTCCTCCAGTCTCTGAGCAATCCTTACAGTTTCAGGTCTCTGACATCTCTGTATGTCAAACATAACCAGAGGGGCTCTGGAGTCCTTCATTTATCAAGACCCAGCTCGTGTCCAGTGTCTAACTACTGCCTCAATCCATCTTCCCAGGCTATGGGAGCTGGACGTATCCTGTGTGCTGCGCCTCTCTACTTGCTCCACCGGTCACTGGGTGTTCGGTCCAAATGGCAGATGAGAATCACTTGGGAAGAAACCACTACGTGACGCCAAGTGTCTGAGAACAGATGCCACAACCCCAGGGTCATCTGACGCAGCACATCCTAACAGCAAGAGAGGAGGCTGGACATAGATCCAGTGCCTTGCCATGCATTGCATTCACAGGGCGAGCAGATCCATTCCCCAGCCAACCACACTGTAGTGGGAGAAGTCCCGCCCTTCTCTCCAGGGTTAAAATGCAGAGGGCTGCAAGCAGGATGAGGTGCTGAGTGCTGTAGATGAAGCTATGCAAGCAGATCAAAGGAAGAGTCATTGAACCCAGAGCAAAGACAGTCATTCCCACCCAAGATGCTGACCCAGATCGGGAGGCCTCCTCAACTCCTGGCCAGGGAATCTTCCAGATCCAAGGCTCATTGTGTGTGACCAAGGGAGAAGACCACACAGCTAGCGAGCCCCTGCCTTCCCCAGGGGGAATAGAACCTATCAGGGGCTGAACAAGGAGAGCTCCTTCTCAGGCCCGCATCGCTCTACTTCTACTGTGCTCTATATCATCTGGGTGCGTGATGTGATTTAGTAATCTTCGTGTTTCCCAAAGGCATTTGGATGTGGAGACATTCAGCAAACAGCTAACAGTAACAGAGTGTGCAGACAGCTGCCTGCGGGACGACACTTCTCCCCGTAGGGAGGCTGAAGGCCTGCAGACAGGAGGAAGGTGGGCCTTCTCTCTGTGCCACAAGCAGCCCAGTCCACACAAATTTCCTGCAGCCTCCTCCTCCTCCTCCTCCTCCAGCGCAGTCTCTGGGATCCTCCGTGCATGTAGAAACTTCAGGAACATTTCATTTTCTTTCCCAATTAAGAAATAAATGACACAGACTGCCCTTTGCAATTGCATAATACATGTACTTACCCAAAATCTCACAGATCGCTTGATCTACTGCCTTAGCTCATCTTGTTCCAGGTACCAAACAACTTGAGAAGTAATTTGATAATGTATGCCTGGGTACAGATATTTAATATCATTTAATGCCAAGTTGAGGTTTCAAAGTTAATGACAGGCTTTAATTAGAACAGTTTAGGGTTCATATAGTTTAAATTAAAGGGAGGTTGAAGAGGTTTAACAGCTAAATTATTTTCCTATTTAAGATAGAAAATATTTTTCCCAAATTATTTGCTGTCTAACAGGGAAATTATCTGCCTTTTGGAAAGTTTAAAGATAGTTTTTCTCATAACCAGGTTCCTACAGAGTTCACCATTTTTCTGTTAACGAGATGTTTTCCACTTGACTCTCAGGGGTTAAAGGGATATTTCATCCTTTGGACCTAATCATCTTGCCATCCCTATACTCACCAAAGCCAAGTGATTCCTGGGCTACGTTTTTCTACACTGAACCCATCCACTTCCTAAAGTATAAAACTGCTAAGACTTAAAAAAGTCCAAGTTCCCCTTGCAAGTCTGGATTTGTGGCCCTGGAGACCTGGAATCAGAAAGCAGGAGGTTATGACACCCAGCACGCCTTTGAAAAGTTCCATTGAGGAAAGAACTGCTGGGGATTGTTTCCTGGTTTTGTTCACGCAAAAGAAACACTGGAACATGGTGTAGCTATGCACTTTCTGCAGCTAACAGTGGACAAAGGAAAATAAACTGTACTGAATGAAGATTGGATTTTCAAAACGATTCTTGAAAGAAGCGCCATGGCCATTGCACTCTGTATACTGTGATACCCACAGCTCTGAAGGTCTAGCCTGGTCTTTTCCTGCCTCTCTTCCTCAGGCTTGGGTGCTCTCAGGGACTGTAATTCTTCATCAGGGAACCATGGTTGCTAGGAGCTTGTGGTTTCGCTGTTCTGCCTGAATCTTGGCTTCCAGTAAGTCTTGGCGAAGCGGCAGTGACATCCCCATCAGTAAGCATACCTTGATTTTGCAAATGCGAAAAGAAGGCCATTCTAGTTTCTGCATTTTTGCATTTTGTAGATTACGTCCCTTTTGTTTTTCATGTCTGCTTTGAGACATGTCCAGAGATCTTTCCCTCTATTTATCTAGGGAAAGAGCCCATATTACACCGTCTGCTATCTAAGCAGGGTCCTGAGCTCATTAGAGAATTGATAAGTCTAAGCACAATTAAAAGAGCTAAAGAAGCACTCCCGTTGTGAATCTTCTTCAGAGCAGAAGAAAGGAGTCACCTCCGTGTTCTCAGGAGATTTGACTTAGAATTGTGAGTAAAATGAGCAAGGATTGTTTTTCAATTTACTGACCAAGTTTCTTATGGAATGTTCGATTTGCAGAGTCACATTGGGCAAAAAATGTCTGGAGATATAGTGGTGTTCTGATAGAGCAGTAGGCAATGGAGAGAAGTGAGTTGCAAGGAGATAAAATAAAATAAAATGAACAAATAAACAACAATAAGGATGACAAAGAAAAAAACGGGAAAGAAAGCAGCTATGAAATCACAGCACCTTCTGACTACTTTTTGTGAATTAAAACTGTTTTCCACTTAACGCTGGCCTTGAAATACATGCTCTGGTAAGATGAACTTTTTTCCATGGAAACAAAAATGTGCCATACAACTGAGTCAGGGAAATCAAGACAGTCTAAGTATTTTTGGTTTTTTTCACCATTTTTGAGCCCAAGGCATAATCATTCATTCAGAATTGAGATCATATTTAATATCACATTATTCAGTATCAGGCTGTGATTATTTTCTCATATTCAGAAACTATCATCCATACTGTTCATTTGAACTAAACATACCTCACTGAAGATTAATATAAGCAATAAAATCATACATCTGATGCTTATTGTTTCCCACTCTTTAGCACTTGGTCTATATTAACCCATTAAATCCTCACCAAAACCTCAAGCGTCCAGTCCACCGTGTGCCTCACTAGGGGATGAGGGAATGAGGCACAGAGCGCTCACACAGAGATGCTGGTTCATCTTACTCAGAGCCCTGAATTACTGAAACAGTCAAGTCTTCAAAGGAAGCTCAGTACCAGGTTCTTTGCTTTAAAACCCTTGCATATTTAAATGCAAATATCTCTAGCGTGTGGCCTCGGTGGGTGTGATTACCCTGGGTTTATGTTTGCTCTGAAGACACGTTCTAACAGTCTGGGACTTGTTCATGCTTGTGGTATCTTTCAAGAGATTGGTAGAGACTACGACCATCAGAAAAATAAGGATCAATTAGAACCCTTGAAATAATGTTTGCAATTGCTGGGAGCCTACCAAGTACGGTGGTTGAGTTCTGTCTATCTTATTTCCTCCTATTCACTGGAAACGTCAGTCCAGCTTGCAGTCCCACAAAATGGCTGCATCTACTTTGATTTCTAAAGGAGCCCTCATTTTTCCAAAATTACAAATGCAAAAGCCCTCTAATTGGGGATACTGGCCATATTTATTTATACTAAAATGCGTTTCCCACCTGCAAAGATCAATACATAGATCAAATCACCTTTGCTACATTTCCCTTATTAACGCCTAAGAAGATTAGACAAAGAAAATGATTATTTGTTTTGGAAGCAGGCACATTCATTAGTTTGCGATCGCCTGTATCCCAGTTTGCTACTTCAGAGAAGTGAGAGAAGACCCATTCATCAGCAGCAGAGGGAGACTACAGACTCAGGCTTCCTCCTACACAGCTCTCTCCTGTTGTCTAAATACAGTTTCCCAATGCATGACATCCCCTGGCAGGGCTGTGTAGATGATTGCAATATCTCCTCACCAGAACTGTACACACACATATGTTTACTACAGTGATGAAGTTTAGGAGGCCTCACATTATTGTTAAAATGTGTAGCTTTTTAAATAAGAACTGTCTCTGAAGTGACAAACTTATGTGAATTTTTTCCAGAAAGGTACCTACCTAAAAATATTGAAAAATGCTTTGAAAAGGAGATTCACATTAAATAATGGAAATCCCAGGGAGAATGGAGCTGCTTAATAGGAGATCACTTTTCACCTTTGCAGTGCTGTCGGCCAGGGCCGGTTTAAAACTACTGCATTAAGAACACCTAGGAGACGAGTTCTGTCTCTAGGATGGCGGGGTCGCTCGTTTCTGAATTAGACATTGCTTCCAGCTCTTCACAAACAGGTACTTAGAGAATAGAATTTTAACCCCTTTGACAAGAAGTCTGTGGTTCCTGTATTTTAAAATGATTGTTACCGAAGAGAACATCATTGCTTCAGGCCAGGTCCAGCTGGGCGCAGGTGAGGAACTGTGGCCAGTGGATGTTCATCCCCACGGATTTAAGTGGGACAACTAGACATTCATCTAATCCAAGCTGGGGACATCCACCTTGCCCTCAACCAACTGGCTAATTAAAAAAGGATTCGAGACAGGTAAAAAGAGAAAACAGAGAGACTGGATGGCTAGGAAACGTGCACCCCACCTCCTGCAGCAGACTGTGTAAATGCAACGTGAACGCTCAGCCTGTATGTGCAAGCAACTTTTGGCCTCCAGGAGAAACACAGGTAAACACGGGTGTGGATCCAAGATAAGTCCGTCCGGAGAACCTTGTTCCAGCCTGTCTGCTCACTGGCTCAGAGGTGAGGCTGCTGATTATCTGCTCGTTGCTTGATAGCCCATGGGTAAATGATGCACCGGGATGGAGGGATAAAAGATTTTGTTGGCGATTGACAAGAACCGCCTCCCCTGTGGTACAGCCCCTCTGTGTCCCGCAGGCTGATTTTCAATCCTGTGACTGCACTTTGTAAAGGCAGAAATGAGAGGCAGGTGTTGGGGAGTGCAGCTCAGAAAAGTTTGGACTCTGAGGACTCTAGTGAAAGATGACGCTGACACCTCCAAATCCTTCGTCCCATCCTCAAGGTACTGAGAATTCATAATGCAACCATTGGTTCACCCAGCAAACACATTTAGATGCTGCCTACAGCTGAGTGACACTCTGCACTGTCCCAAGGCTGGGTATCCAGATTTCAAGCCTGGAAGGTGCACTTGCCCCATTATCTAGCAAAGCACAAATCCCTCTATAAAATTTCTGCCCAAGTTTCTGACCACACCACTGAGTTAGAATAAGCAGCGAAGATGTGTCTGATGTCTGATGAACACTGCAACAAAGCCATGTTTTTTCTTTATGCAGGTGTATTTATGCAGATGTATTTTATTTACATTAAAGTGCACTGTGCTATGTTACTAATACTGGTTCCCAGTGAAATTGTAAAATGAATCCCCTTTGGAGCTCTGCCAGTAAAATGATGGTCAGTAATGCAGGCAAACAAATCACTGTTTCGTTTGCAAATAGAATTGTGCACCTATGGAGAGAGGGGCTGTGTGTGCTGACTCCATGAGGATTCTCCACTCAAGGTGTGGCCTGGGGCTTTTATTAGACAGATCCTGCTTGAGTCTCACAAGTATCCTAGAATGGACAATAAATTACATGTGATAGCCCTGGAGTTATGGGTCATGGATCTGATGAGCAGATTTCTGTAACTACCTCCTCCTCACAGCTCGTCGCTTCTCTAAGTGACATTTAGGGGACCAGTTTTCCCTCCTTCTTGTAATGAGTTCTTGGACACTTTTGCTCCCACAGAGCAACAACTAATGCAAAGGTTAGGACCCATCATTGCTTTATTTGCCGAGGCTAACATCCTGCCTGCAGCACAGAGCCCTGGATAAGGACTTACCTAATGAAAATGGAATTAGTGAGGCTTTCTGTGAAGCAGCGGTCTGGTCTTTCCGGGGTGTCTATTGCGTTATGGCTACGGCCATTGCAGGGGTTTGTGTTTGCTCTGCCCTCTCACACTTTCAGTCCCCCAGTGTGGCCTTCCAGGTGACCCAGGTGACAAAGATGGCCACGTGCCTGGCCACGTAAAGGACAGAAGCAGCTGAGTGCAGATCTGCACCAAGGAATGGATGGTTCTTTGCTTTTATCACCCATACTTGGTCAAATTTTCAGTCACTTAACATGTTATTGTTTTGTCATGACATAAAGAAAAATTATCTATAGAAAGGGGAAGAGAGTTGAAATGGGATTCATTTTAATTCAGAGGAAACCCTATCTTAGCTCTCATTACTGTGTTGTGTCATGTTCAGAGGCAGTATTCAAATTATCTGCGGCCTTTCGAAAGGTATTTCATTTAATTTAATTAAACCCCCATTATTGAGACTCGATGGTGAATACATTTCCTGCACCATAGGAGAAATGAAGTAGTCAAATGGCAAGGCATTTTTTTCCTCTGAGAGGAAAGCCTTATGAGATGCAATCTTTGTGCACGGGCTAGCAGATGCCAGGAATACAACTTATTTTTAGAATAATTTTCGACTCACTACAGAAAACAGTTGAGTGCATTTTCATAAAGCCCTCTGGTTTCCATGGCAAATGGGGCCATTATTTCTTATGAAACAGAAGGCTTTTACTTACACTTTCCACATGCTTTTCATATTGTGCCAAAAACTCAAGTTGGTCCAGAAACAAGTACCCTGGTGTCCTATTGTTAAAAGCAGTTCTTAAGTAAAAATTTGCAGTGGGTCAAAGTGACCTTCCATTCAGCACACAGAGAGCAGTGGCTGATCCACTCCAGTCAGACAGCGGGTGCACGGCTGAGGGGGACAGAGAGGCAGAAGAGTCTTAATGATGCTGGTCGCCTTATCTCCCTGACTGCTAGCAGTAAGTTGAGAGATCCTCCATGAAAAGTACAATGTTCAGTTCCTAATCTACAAGATGTAGGCTGCAAAAATCATTTATATTCAAATCCATTAAGTATCTAGTACGCATTAGGCATTTTAAAGCATAAAAAATAAAAACTAACCTTTCGTGGGCTCTGCTGGATTTTATGATGAGAGATGATATTTTTTTTCCTTAGAGAATTGTGTTTATATGGAATTTTAAATAGGCTTTGGAAATACAACTAATTAGACTAATAAATATCCAATATGATATTTATATTGTTTACTGTTTCTTTGTTGATAAAAAAGTTACATAGTTCCTCTGGCCATTAGGAAACTGCAAATTAAAACCATACTGAGATCCATCTTGGCAGAAACAATGGCCATCTCCAAGATGTCTACTAATAACAAATGCTGGAGGGGCTGTGGAAAAGGGAACCCTCCTACCTTTTGGGGGAATGTAAACTAGTATAACCAGTGTGGAGGTCAGTGTGGAGATTCCTCCAAAAAGTGAAACTAGAAATTCCATTTGACCTAGTTATTGTCCTTCTGGGTATCTTCCCACAAGAATGAAAGGCATCACATTCCAGCGGCACACGCACGCCCGTGTTTACAGCAGTACCACTCACAACAGCTAAATCTGGGAAGCAGACTGGGTGTCCAGCAACAGCTGAAGGGTTACAGCAAAGGTGGCATTTACATGCAACGGAGCACTACTCAGCCATACAGAGGGATGAACTTGAGTCCTTTGTAGGGAAACGAACGCGCCTTGAGCCTGTGAGGAAGTGAAATAAATCAGACAGGTAAGGTTGAGCACTGCATGGTTTCTCTTATATGAAGAATCGAAGTTTTGAATAAAGAGGGATATAAAAGATAGATAATAGGAAATAGGGAAATCAATCTTCCTCAATTAGGAAGGGCATGAAGAGGTGGGGAGGACAAAAGGAGGGATGGAGAGAAAGTTGAAAAAAAGCATTAAAATGTGTTATGGACATGTATCAGCTCCACACGAGGACTGTAACTATTATGGACTACAAACATGTACTAATGAAAACAAAATTTTAAAATAAATGCAAGTTCCTTATGGGAACTCAGTTACCAGCTACACCATCTGGATAGAATTTAGTGTACACTGTCAATTTCTAAAAGCAAAGGAGTTTAGGCTATAATAGTTTTAGTACCAAATCATAGTTTTCACTTAGTACCAATATTTATTGGTCCCTTTAACTGCCTATTTTATGGCATGTCTGAGTAATACACAACTAACTTATGACTGATATTTACATATAATGAATATGTAAGTATTCAGAGAGAAGCTAGTAAAATCATAAAGGCTTACTACATTAAATTACATATTTGGCCTGTACAAACTTATTGGGTGAGAAAAGCACAGTGGAGTCTTCTCTCTCTTGAATCCTGGCCGCTGACACGGAGGACTTCATACTCATTGCCAGCCTGGCTGCACTGCCTTCATTTCACCGGATCTGTGAACTCGTGTTGTAATATCTTCCCTCTCCCCCCCCCATGAGGCAGTCTGCAGCCCTGGCTGACTTTCTGGAGAAAGTTGCTTTAGGATCAAGCACAGCCATGTGCCACCATGTCCACTGATAGTGAGCAGAGCAGGTTTAAGAGTTCTGGCGGCTTCCCTGCCCCTCTTTGGCTCCATTAGTTTTCCAGTCTTCCTGTGCTCTCTGGGGCATTATCCACGAGCAGGGCCAGTGCCCAGCTGAAAGAGATGGTCTCAAGTTCTGGCTTAGGGGACACAGGAGCCCACCTGGCTCCCCATACATAATCCTGGAGAATCAGTCACAAGTTCCTCTTCCAACTGGGTCAGGAAATATTCTCTCTCTTCCACCAGTGGCAAGGACAGAGGTTGTGTCAGTGAACATGGCACTCCCCTTAACCTACTTCCTTTCCCGTCCTTCCACTTACATTGGCAGGGAGACGATATTGGGGGTAGGGATGGCAGGACTACTGAAGTGGGAAGACTAACTTTGCAGCTTCTCCTTAAGCCTTAGAAGGACACAGCTGGTCCCAAGACAAGAGACTCTATAAGCTTAGGGCACTGTTAATTTTCAACTTGGGTTTTTAGCTAAGTTATGGACTGCAGAGGAAAGATCCACCATCCCATCACACATGCAATCATTTTCTTGTCAAACCAACGCTCTCCAAATGTCATTTCTTCAAAGTGCTAACTCCTGAAAGTTGTCAGGAAAATAAGGGATGTGTTAAAATGCTATAGTCATTCAAAGATGTGTGTGTTAACACAAGGTAGACCGAAGAAAATCCTCTTTAAAAATGGCATGGTGAGAGCAGGGACAAGGGGAAAAAATGAGAACCAAGACCTGTCATGTAAAGGCACAAGATCCCAATGATGAATGGAACCAAAATGTACCAATAAACTCAATGAGAGGAAAATCAAAACACAAACAAACAAAAAACACAGCATAGTGAGGAGCTGTGAGAGAGATGGTCACTTCCGGGAGCCAGTCATGTTTGCTTGGGCAGCTGTAAGGGAAATCTAGTACAGCCCACTCAAGTAACAGAAATTTGTTCCTAACATCTCAGGAGTCTGGGAAGTGCAAAGTCAAGCACAAAGTGACTCAGGCCTGGGTGAGGCTGGCTTTATGTTTGCAGATGTTTCTGTGTCCTCTCTTGAGAGAAAGAGAGAGCAGGGAGAGACACACTGACAACAGACAGACAGACTGACTCTAGGAAGATTATTTATCTCCTAATGTCCACATCTCATCACATTGGGGGTTAAAGCTACAATGTATGAATTTTTTGAGGGGACTCCATTGGTCCGTAACACTGTAGTATTGATTTCATCTTTGCCCGAGTCCGGTTTCTACTCCGTTGTTATACGTGCACATCACCATGGATGACTCATCCAAACCTTTCCAAAGAACAATGTAAAAATATCATGATGTAATTCATTCAGGTTTTTTTTTCCAGATGAATTGTTAATGTTCTTTTAACAACCCTCTCTCTCTGTCATACACATATTTAGGCATATATGTAAATTCTCACCCACTGGCCGGGGCAGGGCTTGGTTTACGATGCCGATTGAATGCATGTGAAGTCAGGGGCATCGAATCAGTAAGGAAAAAGCCCAGCTGGAGGAACAGATAGGAAAGATGCGACTTCAGAACTACTTTGACACTGAAGGTGCACAACTAGAAAGTGTGGTCAGAGATCATGATAGTCGGAGGAGAAGACAGGGTCCAGTTGTGTGCCTCACACACCGAGTTACTATCTAGAAGGAAATTGGGACTGGAAACAGTCTGTTGGTGTAAAGAGGCCAATGCAGTTCAGGGATGTTTTTCAGACATTAATAAATTCGGTGTTTTAACAGGATCACCTATTTGTATTTGGGGTGTTCCTGTAGACTAATAACAATTCCTGGGAAACCAAAACTTGTAAGCAATCCCCTTTCAAGAACAAAATGGAAGCAAGAAAGAAACAATAGAAGCAAACATGGCGGGAGGGACCAGGCAGAATTAAGAAAAGCTGGAAACAGAGGAGCCTACAGTGAGCATGATGTTCTAAAGATGAAGATAAACCAAACTGGCCTCCCAAAGGTTTGTAGATGAAGTCTGGAATGATTCAGAAGGTTAGCAGTGGAGAGCAGGCAGCTGATGATGATGGCCTAGAATTCAGATACCAGGGGAGGAAAAGTATTGGGTCGTCCATTTCATCCTTTCTAGTTTAATAGTTACCCTATGTCATGGCTGCTTTCCCAATTTGAGACACAAGATTGATTTTTTTTAAAAAACCCAAATGGATTTAGAGAAACATGAGAAGAGAAATTTCCGTGTATCTTACAGGTGCTCACCAGGTACAGAGGGCACAGCGTTCCGTCTTGAGTCAGGAGTCAAATGTCCAATAGGAGCCAATTGATATCCTAAAGAAAAGTACTTCCACTGGGGTAAAGGAACATCTGGAGTATTCATTTGAAACCCAGGTTTTAATGAATCCTTGTTAATGCTTATTGCTTTGGTCCCCATCCACACTCCTAGCACCTGTGTACTTGGAAGAGCTCCTTAATTTTGCCAGGTTTTCTGCACTGAGGCACAGAGACAGCCTGGCAGAAATCATAAGGTACCCGAAGAATTTCAGAAGAAAACAAAATTATCACTATGAATCCACAGCTTGGCAAAAAGTTATTGGCAGTCCGATATGACATGACCCAAGTAATACGGAGGAAATCAGATGGGGGTATAAAGTGAGATATAAATGCCGAAAGCACTTTATGATTCTGCTTTAATTGAAGAAAGGCATCAACAGCACTGAGCTGTGAGCAGTGCTTTCAGGATGCCACTGAAAGGCCTGCCAAGCAAATGGCAAACAAACCAGGGCTGCCCTAAGCTTATCTCCACTTGCTAATTTGGTCACATAGAGTATGACTCCATACTCAAAGAAGCCGATTACAGCTGCTATAGAAAACGTAAACGTGTTCACATCTCCCGTGATAGTATTTTGCCTGTATGAGATAACAAGTCAACATTCGCCTTCAACATTGGTTAACAGAAGCTTTACCTTAAAATCTTTCCATTTAGCTGAAACAATCTTCAGCTTGAGATCTTTCTACTTAGCAGCTCCTTCCCTCGGGGAAGTGACGGCCTCAGCATTCCTTCTCTCTCTCCAACAGTGGGAAGGAATTTCCTCTAAAGACTCCTCCACCATAGGGACTCCTGTAATGGATTATCTGGTGCACCAACAAATCGAACACCTCCACTCCCTGGGCACGGGAGGTTAATAAGCACGCGTGTTTGCTTGACACTCAAGACGGAAAAGATGAGGGTACACAGATATTTATTTATCCAATGTGAAAGGGGAGTTTTACTTTTTCAAATCAGATGAAATTCGGGGTAATTCCCAAGGAACACGTGAACCCATCTTTGACAAACTATATGAGAAACGTCCTCAGGGCAGCCGAGGGTTAACATTGTATTTCATTATTTCCAAAGGGGAAAAAGGAAGGCATCTCAATGATACCAGAGTGGATATGCTCTGGCTTTAAAATTAAGAAGAAAAAAATCTTTAGAAACGAAAAGAAGCAGTTTCCAAGCAGATCTGTGTTAGGTTGGGTGCTGCACGTCACGGCACATTGGAAGGAATCTGTGGGAGAGCGACGGGCAAGCTACCTTTGAAACTTGTAACATCTTTCTTATCAATTAAATTGTTAGAATCAATAAAATTATTTCTATTTACAATAGAAGCAACAAGGGAACATGTTTTTGGATTTCTGTGCAATAACTTACCAGGGTCTCCTTCCTGCAAATTGCTTAATAAAAACTCTTAAGCTTGAATTTGGTTATGGATAAAAATGAAGACAGTAGCACCTACCATCTGAGGATTTTATGAGGTTTTAATGAAAAGTGTTTGTCCAATTATTAGCAGAACTCCTGGTGCCTGATGAATTGTGGCTAATTATTACTTTAAGTAAAGTGAAAATTGGATTTTTAAAATGTACAACTACATTACATTAGCTGTGTTAGCTTTGACCAAGGTCCCTAGAGAGCTCAAGGGGTAAAATTAAAACGGGAATGCTCTAGAAAAAAAAAGATACTTGGGATGGTCACCCAGAGCAAAACAAATTAACAAATTAAAGCAGACCCTGAGAAATTGGAAATGTACTGGCTATTTTTCTGTGTCCAGTAAATGATGTCTATAAGCAAGGATAGATAACTGAAGAAAGAGTAAAAGTGAAGTCATTAAGAAAACTGAAAAGCATGTTTTTACATGGCATAGTAGTTCAGAGTATGGACTCCTACTTTTTGAGTATATAAATATATAAGTCTATTACACATGGATAATTTGATAATTCAAATATAACTGATGTGGCAAGCACTTTGAAATAAAATATATTTAATATTTCCTTTTCCAATGTCATAAATGTAAACATGATTCTCTAATCTGTTTTTCTCAAAACAGGTGTATTACATTTTTACGTTGGCAGGCATAGGACTTTTTTTCACTGCTTTTGAAAATAACCAAAGGTCTGAAAAACTACAGTGTTTGCTGTAATTCCAAATTACTCAAACATTTTTGAGGGAAAGTATTTAATGCTATTTTCAAATGTTTTATTAATACATTATGACTTAAATATCTATTCCAATTTACATTAAATTATGCAGAGAAAAACTTTTCTACATCTCTACATGCTGTTACAATACAACTCTATTCTTGCTCAGAATTTCACTAATTTTCTTTAAAAATACTAGTTATAAATTTCAGTCAGAAACCAGCATGTAGTGGCTCAGGGTTGCGGGGGCTGCTTTCCTCTATCCCCTCTTCTGTCTTTTGTAGGTACACATGCACACAGGTGCTAAAACACAAACATGTACACACAGCTGCATGCCACTTACTGGCCTACAGATGAAGGAATGCAGTAACCAGTTACAAATCTCCGCCTGGGGCTCTTCGGTGTGTCTAAAATTAGAGAAAGCCAAAGCAAATGAAAAGCAACTTCCTCCCAGCAAACGAAGTCAAGACCAGAGCTGATGACTTCAGGGAAAACCCAAACCCAAGGTGTCACAGCTCTGGCCCAGCAATGAGTCCGCAGTGGCTCAGGTGGGGCTGGCACTGGTCCCCAACCATCCTGCATGGACACAGAGAGCCACCTCAGTCAGCTCTTGCTTCTTCCTCTTTAAGTTTTTCTGAGGCACAAAACCACAGACTCTTCTCCATAAAAAATATCTCAATGTGGGAGGAGTTTGGGGCAGGCTGCTGTTGTTCTGTTCGCTTGCTTCCTGCTCTTCTGATCACCAAATTTCACTTGTTGGGAGTGAATTCCCCCAAGGACTTCTGTAGCAGACACTTGGTGCTGAGGAAGAGATAGGCCTTTCCACAGTCCCCAAGCTTTGTAACCAGAGAGTCTTCGGAAGGGGCCCTACAGGCTGAAGCCCTCTGGCTGCTTCCTTCTGAGTCTCAGGGCTCTGCATTCCCTTCCAGATATCAATTTGAAGGCAGTGAGATTGTGTCTCTAAGTACCTTCCTGTTGATAAAGCGATGTTTCGAAGCTCTGAATATAAACATTGGGTACTCCTCTTGGATATGAAATTCGGTATTGCGCATTTTTTCCAGGAAATTTTTCCAGACCACTATAATGGCACTAATAACATAGATGTGTTTTAAAATCAGTCAAATAATCATGCAATGCAAGGAGCTGGCTCTTCAGAAATGTTTACCCAGGTACTACAGCTGCTAAGCCAAACATTTCAAGGAGATTATTTGTGGTTTACACAGAGTAAGTCAGGAGATGATGCTGGTCCCGCCGAGTGGACACACAGCCTGCTGTTGCCTGACCAGGGCAATGCTGTGTGAGCTTCTCAGTGTCCAAAACAACCTGGTAATAAGAAAATCTGAGTTCTGGAATCTGTTCCACCTGAGACTTGCTGTGGGTAACTTAAAGTGAGTTACATTTCAAAGTTTCAGTTCTCCATCTGTAAAACAGGGATAGTAGACCTTGTTCTACCTCCCTCGGCGCTGCTAGGAAAAATCTAAAGTGCATATTTGATGGACAACCATAGTGAAAGTTACCGATAGTTATAAAAACACCAGTTAGTATAATTTGGTTGTGCATCAGGATAAGGCATTTATTAGTTTGGGAAATTTTCCTGGAGAGCCGATTTTGTGGTAAGCTGCACAGGAATTACTGGATGGGTTTTAAATTAGGTACTCAAATCCTGGACTCTGTGACCCCCAAGTCTATCCAAAGGCTTTGCATCAAGGCAGGATCCCAGGCACACTAAAGATGCTCCCAACCCTGCTGCCCTGCCCAGCAGGTAATGTTCACATTCACGTTTTTCATGTGAACTCTTTTGCTACAGAAATAGCAACCCATGCACTGCCTAGGTGTGCTGATGACCATTAAACATAGAAGAGAACAAGCGCATTGCAGGGTGTCTTCGAAGCACTGAGCACACATAAGCCATCAGGGTGCTGCATACTGAAATGACTCTAACTGCTGGTGAGCAGTGACACCCATACATGCAGAGACACTGAAGACCCAGGCTGTGGGAAAAGTACCAGAACATGCACATGGTCCAGGTCTCATCTCACCAACCGCAGTGACACCCACAGCTTCCTGCTAGCTTTGCTTACCCTGCATCTACTCCTGAGAGCATTGTGGGCCATGGACCCAAAACACCTTGCTCCAATCTCGATGGCCCCAGCTGCAGGAAACACTGGACACAGGCAGTGTGGTGGTCCTCCCCCGTTCACACCTCTCCCAACTCTGAATTTACCCCATCTATCATGGTTAATAAATTAGAAGTTAGCCTGCGAGTTTGTCTCTTCTCTGACCACCGAAGTGACTTTCTTGGGACTCTACTTAACGCCCACACTTAGAAGGGTGACTTCAGATATGGCACCAGTGCTCTACAGCAGCTATGGAACTGACTCTGGGCACCGATCCCCATGCTGCGCCCCCAGCATCCCCAGCCCATCGGCACCTCTATGGTAAGGTCAGAGTGTTTCCTGAGACCGCCTACAGATGGCAGGAATTCTTCAACGTTCCACGGATGTGTGCTAACCCTAACGCTTTATTTTCCTTGCACTTTTCTCTAATCCTTTATCTCTATTACTTGACTTAGCTCTCATCAGAAACCAGGGCAATCGATGGTATAATTGTCCTCACCATTGAAAGAAAAGGAGTCAAAACCCACAGTGATTAGCTGCTCCCCACGGTTGCACAGCTAATAGTTGGCAATTTCGAGATCCAACCTGTGGTGGGTCCTGGTCCCACAGACCCTGCTTTGGCAGCCAGGTGGTTTAGATTCCATGGTGTTTTAACGCACATTTCTCCCTGGGACCTGTCAGTGAAGTCACTTTTTCATACTTACCTACTCCTCAGCTAAGCCCACAATGGGAGTAAAAAACCTGGTGGTTAGGATTAGCGCCAGAAAGGCAGGAGAGTTCAGGCCTGCATCTAGGGTGAACTGACGTCGGATTTCAGTGTGGAACCTGTGAAAGATCGTGAGTTTACACAGAAGGTAGGTGGAGCAGGACAAGAAGAACAGGTGCAGTGTGCTCCTGGGTGGGCACTAGTGCTTTCCTCGCAAGAAAATCAGAGTGGTTTGGATGGAAAGATATCAGTGCTGCTGCGTGCTATGTGCTAAGTGACTTTCAACACTCATAAGAAACTGTTCACTGTCCTTTCTTACTTATTAGTTAAACCTTCTGCCTTTCTCATCTGACTCCACCTGGCCCCTCCTAGGTCCTCATACAATCGAGCACCTTTTGCCACACCCACTCCCATGAAGAGGAAGGGACTTGGGGACCAAGAACTCCGCTTGGTACATGTGGATAGCCCCAGTGCCAATGCTAATAAACCATAAACACTGACTTTACTGACAGCAGGATGCTTTCTTTCCATTTCATCCCATGGCATTCTGATAAGAAATGCGAAGAGCCACATTGTCACAGGCACCTCTCACCACTCTCTAAGGCGCTCCCTGACAATGAGTCATCTGGCTGGTCATTCTGAGGAGGGCTGGGCTCCATGGGCAGAGAAGGTGGCCGACTTCCAAGAAGGCCAGAGCGGTGCAGACACAGCAGAAGAGAGCGCAACAACCCTGGTGCAGTTTGGGGGCCAACGAGAAACTCTGTCCCTCAATGCAGTCAGTCTCTAACCTCGGTGGAAGTGAGCTCTGCCCCACTCACAACCTCACTGAATTCTTGGTTTCTCTCTTTGTTAGCATCAGCAGCGCTGATTCAAAGATATTTCACTGGTCACGTGCAGCGCACATTTTCAGACATCCTGTAAATGTGCTGTTTGATGTGTACGTCACACCCCTCACATCCTGAGGCGGCGATGAGCTCACCTGTCACCAGCCATCTGCGCTTGCCTCTCTGCAAGAGGCATGAACATCCAGAAGGTGACTTGGGCCTCATTCCTGATTTATGGACCCAACCATCAGTGGCGAGGATGGATTTGATCTTGCTGCTAAAGTGCGTAGGCCATGAAAGTCCACTATTCTAATGTCTTATCAACTAGTTGGTCATAGCCACTGTGTGGATTGAAAAACAATGATCTATAAAATAAATAAATTTCTTACAATATTAAAATTGCACAGTCCTTGTAGGTTGTAAACTTCTCTTACAAATCCATTCATGGAAAATGTTTAATTAAAATATAAATCTGTGAACCCTAAAGAATAGGTAAGGGAATCCAAAGGAATATTGACATTATTGCAACAATTCCAAGGGTCCATACAAATTGAAAACAAAACGAAACAACAAAAAAGGGGTTTTATAGGTACATGCACTGATACTTTCAATCAAAATGTGAACTTTCCCTGAACAAAATCCAAATGCATATAATTGATACAGAATTCATAGTATTGTTCTTAATGCTTTAATCAATTTTTTTTCTAAATACACACTTCCTGTTAGATGGGAAATTCTGAAGAAAAAGGCATTCAGAAGTTGAACCCATGTTCCGGAAATCCAGGAACCTCAGATCTAACTGGATTATCTTTAACTGGTATCTCCAGCAGTTGAGTCATGCACAAGGAACCTTTGACACAAGTTGTCAAGATTTCTTTGTGGGCACAAGAGATCTCCAGCTGACTCAGCCTGAGAGGCCAGCCTCTCCCTTTGCTCTGGTTTTATCTACATGAATCAACATTGTAAATGCTCCTCCAGTGAGCTGTGTTAGAGTCCCGGGGTGAAGGTCACTTCCTGTATGCAGTTCTCTGATTCTGGGCCCCAGTTTCCCTCTGTCCTCTGGTCCACATCAAGCCTCAGAATCATGGATTAGGGTCACTGAAGACACAGCAGTTCTGAAAGTCCACTCACATCTTTCCGTGAGAAGGGCAGGGGCCAAAATTCTGTCCCATGGGAAAAGCTGGCTGCCAGTCCACGGATTAGGGTCACTGAAGACACAGCAGTTCTGAAAGTCCACTCATCTTTCCGTGAGAAGGGCAGGGGCCAAAATTCTGTCCCATGGGAAAAGCTGGCTGCCAGTCCAGAAATTTTTGTAAAAATGCTGCTGTGATCATTGTTTAGGTTACACCTGCCAAATGACCACTGGTAACACCATTAATCATTAAAGTTCATTTCCTTCACAATTCTTGACCATGACCCCATAATGCCTTTTTCTCCAGGGGACATCAGTGTATTATGAGCACAGTGACCCTGGACACAGAAAACACTGATGGAGGAGAAGGAGTTAGAATAAGGCAGCTGCAACCAGGAATGGGACACAGTCAGGTGAGTGGTAATAATAACAGCTAGTGCTCACTCAATGCCTATAATAGCGCTATACAGTTGTTAATGTGAATGATAGCACCATTGTATAGAGTTCTTGAAGAAAATGATATGATATCTAGGTGAAGGAGGGAGAGAGTCCAAATTCACCTTGCTTTTCCATTGCTGCTTACATCTGCACACACGCACTCTAACAATTCCCCTTCCTTCTCTCCACCAGCGACCCTACTTAGAAAGTGCTGTGCAGGTGACCCAGGCTAAGCTGAGCTCCTCCTGTCACCACCCAGATGACACTTATGCACATTAAAGCTTGGGTGGAGTGGAGTCCGTGACTACAAAACCTGCATGTGATCCTTCAGTTCTGATTCCCTAAAAACAGGCAGGTGCAAGTTGCCTCGGAAAGGCCACAGTGTAGGCACCTGTAGCTTTTGCTGTCCACTTCTCTTAGTCAGATATCCATGCCCCCGGACAATTTTTGGTCATTTTTATTGTGCAGCATGTATTATTCTACAGATTGAAGTAGTAAAAGTAGCAGGGAAGGCCATGCTGTCACTGTGCCACTTGGATCTGGAATTGGAGGTCAGAAGCACCCTGCACCTCAGGATAGAATCTGCGGAGCTCAAGATCACCACAAGGTGCCTGTGAGGGAAGGGAGCATCTGAGCTGCTCATAACTCCCTTTCCCTGCCTTCTTTTCAGTACAGTACTCAGATTGTTTGTTGCATGATAATTATTTCTCTTAGTAACATTCTCTTTTTCTGTTTTAGAAAGAAAATTTCAAATGCTAGTACTGACAGGAATTGTGAGCTCTAACTTTCACTATCACTCTTACCTGTTTTCTTAAGAAACTCAATGAAAATTGTTGTGTGTCTACAGCTTACTCTTACACAACTGCTTCACACACACACTCACACAAATTCACACAAGTGTGGTCCCCTCATATCCAATAAAAAATATCACTTTTAGTGTGCATGTTTCCCAGGGAAGCACTAAAGAAAGTGTGATTCAGGCGGAATCGTTGGGGATCACTTTGTCTCCACGAAGTGGTGGAGATTACAGAGGTACTTAAGCAATTTCGCTATTTTCTTGGCATTGTCAAGTAGGTATAATCTCATCTCTATGTCTGGAGGCCTTTGCAGCATAACAGCTGCTGCACAGTGAGGAGGAAGGCTAAGCCACGGGGGTAGTTGAGTGACTGGGCCTCGGAAGGGGATTTTTGCATGCACACCTAGCCTTCCTGTTCTGTCAGGAATAGCAGAGCTCTGCCATGACCTTGTCAGTCCCGTCCTGTTGTGTGGGGCTGCCCTGATTATCTGCCACACTCTCTTAGTACCTTTAACCAATCTCCGTGCAAAACAGCTTTGCTCTCTGCAGGTCATTTTCCTTCAGGAAACGGCTCCTTCTTTCTACGGTTTTCTTATGCAGCAAATATTCCAGCACCTACAAGTCTTTCCTCATTCTTTTAATTTAAAAAGGTACCTGAAAAAAAATTTGTTTAGCCTAATGTCAAATCCTAAAAATTTTTGTCAAACGTGGTTAGGAAACGCATCCAGGGAGTAAGTGACAACTCCCTTTCCCATATTGTGCTCACCTGAATTTGTCGAGTGAATTCCATTTTCTCTCAAGAGAAGATTTCATGATTCTGGGTTTTGAATGGGATATCCCTGCACTGATCATGTCACTCACTCTTTCCTTTTTGACTTTTTACATTTTTTTCCTAAGTGCCTCTGTTCACTGAAGACACAGTGCATTGCTTTCTCATCAGCTATTAAAGTTGCCTAGACTAAGTACATCTAAGACCAAGACACCAACATTTGCTTCAAATCCATCTTCACACTCAAAACCTGGGAGGAAAGCTGCTCCTATGCTAAGGCTGTTCATGGGAACACTGGCTCCCAACCTGTTTCTGCACCCTCTCTGAGCTGGTTTCACTCAAGGGGTGCCAAGACCCTGAGGCAGCACAGACTCAAATTATGTTAATCTTGTCTACATTTTTCAATGGGTTACTAGAAAATCTCTTTTCATTGATGTTTTTGGCACAAAAATTATGCAGTAATTTGTACCAAAAACCCTCTCGGGTAAAGGGGAAAAATGTCTGTGAAAATATAACAAGATTAAGGGAGACACAGGCGCTCCTCTGAACCAACTTTCCAAATGACACTCAGAAGTGTCAGAGGAGACTCAGAAGGGCAGAAGTGCAGAGGATGTCTGTGTCAGAAACAGCTTTTACATGCGAATATCTGGGGATTAGTAGGATCTGAAGCAACAAGTCATGACTCTGTCATGTATAGCGCTCCAAGGTGGAGAGAGAAAGCTCTTAGGAAGGGAATCCAGAGCAGAAAAATGTTTCCAGCAGTACTGGGGATCAAACCCAGGGCATCCCACTGAGCCACATCTACAGGACTTTTCTCAGTTATTTTCTTTTGTCATTCATTCATTTCCTTTCCCTCTCTCTTCTCTTCTCTCCTCTCTCCTTTCTTTCTGTCTGGAGATTCTCTCTCTCTCTCTCTCTCTCTCTCTCTCTCTCTCTCTTTCTCTCTCACTTTTCACCTCTATCCTGCTCTCCCTCTTTTTGAGGCAGGGTCTGACTAAGCCACTAAGTTGCCCAATCTCAGTTTAAACTTGAAATCCTCTTGCCTCATCCTCCCAGAGTGCTCGGATTCTGGGCATGAGACACCATGCCTGGACTGGGTGTGTTTTTGAAGATGCCATTCTTGCTTATCCTATATCTTGATTTGTTTAATCTTTAGAAAGAATGATGGGAAGATACTGCCATGGTTGTGGTCAATGTGGATGGCGCATACAGCAATAGTGCCATAGCATTTTAATGGAACTATAACAGAAACCACAGCTGAAGAAGAAGCAAGACAAAGGGAAAGCGCAGAAGGAAAAATGAAGAAGAACCTTCAAGAAAATACAGCAAGGGGGTTAGCAGAAGCTGGTGCAGGCTCTACAAGCCCCTTAGAATGTTTGAAAACATGCACCAAATGAAGCAAGATCATCATTAATGGGGAGGGAAGCCTGCTTATGAGAAAGTCTATGTCAAAAAGAAAGGACTCAAACCAGGAAACCTCTCTGGATGTGTTTCTGGAAGGGTCACACACCCTCAAAAGAACCCTCAGGCTGGGGAAAGCATTCTCATCCCAGAAGGGACAGCATGTGTGTCACTCTCCAGCCGGTGACTGGAGGTGGAGGTGGGAGAGAGTGGTGCTGACACAAGTCTATGCAAGTATGTGGACCATGATCTTACTGTGTAATGATAAAAATTTAAAAACATTGAAAAGTAAAATAAAAATTGAGCAACTTAAAGGTGTAGTGTGTTTACTTTTTATTCTAAGGATTACTATTAAAAAATCAAAAATTTACCAACAACAATAATATAAATGAAAAGATATTTAAACAAGGCACAAACCCAGTCTTCCAGCTTGCCAAAGGCAAATTCTGGGGGCATCAATCTGGAAAAGTCTAATAATCAACCACCTGGACACCCTGAACTGATACCACAGGAAGTAATAAAACAGATGAATGAGGCTCTAGAAAAATTCAAAACAGGAAAAACTTCCCAGATAATTGCAGAGATGTTGAGAAGAATAAAAGACATGATGAGAGGATATAGAAGACAAACAGAAAAAAAAAGTAGATGATTTCAGGACCATGATGGAAGTCATGAATGCCCAGCATAAGAAAGAAATGGAAACCATGAACACCCAACATAGGAAAGAAATAGAATCCATGAAACAGATTCAAATAGATGTGCAAGAGATTAAAAACTCTATTGAAAGTATACACAGCGGACTGAGCCAATCTGAAGACAGAATATCAGGTATAGAAGACAGGATGGCAGTCGGTGATGATGAAAAGAGAACTCTCTTAAAAATAATAAGGAACCATGAGAAATCAATCCTACAGCTCCTAAATGATACAAAGAAGAATAATATAAGATTGACTGGAGTCCACAAAAAAGTGGGTGAAAGCATAAATGATGTTAAAAAAAAAAAAACTTTCACAAAATTAATGTTAGAAAACTTCCCAAACAGAGCAAAAGAACTTGATATGCAGATAAGTGAGGCATATAGGATTCCAACTAGTCATGATAAAAAAAAAACCAAACAAACAAACAAACAGAAAAACCTCTACACCTAGACATATAATAGTCAAAATCCCGGAAATCCAACAGAAGTACAAAATACTACAACCAGTTAGAGAAAAGAAACAAATCACGTGCAAAGGAAAGCCCATCAGAATCACAGCAGACTTTTCAACACAAACCCTCAAGCCTTAAAAGAAAACAACCTCCAACCTATACTGATGTATCCTGAAAAACTATCTTTCAAAATTGATAGGGAAATAAGATACTTCCATAAAAAAAACTGAGAAACTTCATGAATTATCAAACCAGCACGCCAAACAATTCTAAACAATACCCTAGAAAAAGACAATGAAAGTTACAACTCCATGAAGCCCAACAGAGAAAATCTATGTCAAGGCAAGAAATTATAGGGAGGGGGGAAAAATCAAAAAGATCCAACAATAGGAAAGTAACATAACAATGATAGGTCAATACATATCAGTTATAACCACCAATTTTAATGGCCTCAATTCACCAATAAAAAGAAACAGACAGGCAGAATGCATTAAGAAGCAAAATCCAACAATATGTTGTATGCAAGAAACACACCTAGGTCAAAAAGAAACTCACAAACTAAAATTGAAAAAATGGAAAACAGTTCTGCATGCTACAAAACATGGAAAAAAGCAGGAGTAGCTCTCTCATTTACAGGCAAAGTAAATTTTAAACCAAAGACTAATTCGGAGAGACAAAGAGGGTCACTACAACCTTGTAAAGGGAACATCCAAGAGGAAGACATGACAATCATAAATATATATATATACACCATATACTAATGCTCCCACCTACACAAAACCAATATTAAGGGACATGAAAAACCAAATAAACACTAATACAATTGTAGTAGGGGACCTCAATACCCTATTGTCACAAATAGATCATCTAGACAAAAAAATCAACAAAATAATAGAACTGAAAAAACCTTTGGAACAAATGGATTTAATAGACATCTACAGAGTGTTCCATCCCACAAAATCAGAACACACATTCTTTTCAGCTACATGGGGGACATTCTCCAAAAAGTGGATGAACATTGAGGTCATACTCTTGAGTGAAATTAATAGGCCGCACTTGTGTAAATACCTAAAAGTATATATGTAATGATTAAAATGTATAATTGATATTGTGTAATAGGAAGAAAATGTCTAAAGAAGTAGGGGAAATAGGAGGGATAGGGAAATGGAAAGAAGGGAAAAGAAAATATATGAGAAAAGAAAAATCATGGAAACAAAGTTTTTGTAAATAGGTAGGGTGGATGGGGTGAAGGGAGGGCAGGGAAATGGGGAAAAATAAGAACCAAGATACAATATGTAAAGGTACAAGATCCCAATGATTAATGTGATTGCATACCTAAATTGTACCAATAAACTTAATGGAACAATAAAATTTTTTTAAAAGGAGAATCAAAAAGTTTTCAAAGCCTAAGAAGTTGATAAGGTGAAAACCTTCCATTGCACCAAGATTGACTGACTACAGAAGGAAGAAGAGTCTCACAGCCCACATGTGAGGCAGGTCACACAGCCTGCCGAGGCCCCGTCACATGCGTCCCTGGCCCTCTGCTTACTACCCACCCACCTAACTCACCCATAGCAGCTTCTGGCCCTGCAGGCTCTGCCCACTTGGCCCAAGACAACATCCTTAGCCATGGATTCTCCTTTATGCCAGTTTCTACTGGCCCCATCTGTCCATTGGCTGGGTAAGTCTGGGCCAGGGCAAAGGGCTCTGTGCAACATGGTCTGGCCATTGGTCCTGCAGAGTACACTAACCCTGTCCGCATCAGCACTCTCAGATCCTCATGGGAGACCACAGCATCTCAGCAACACATCCTGCTGTACAAGTGTTTCCATGTGACGTTTTCTTCTTTACAGCAGTTACCCCTGACCTGAGACAGCCATGCGGTCCCTCTTGTAGGACATATGAGAACATGCAGTCATGACATCACATGTGAGAACAGGCTGCTGGCCATAATGAACAGGGACAGGAAGTTCTGCCTGGCCTCCCACAGTAAGGAGCCGGGTAACCCTGGCCAGAACATCTACAGACCACAGTGCAGAAACCTTCTGTGGGATGAGCAGAATGTACAACTCTGGCTTTTTTTTTTCTTTCAACTTTTCAGTACTCAAAGATGAAAGCATGAGTTAATGATTTAAAAAACACACACACACACACACACACACACACACACTTTGAATTTGTAAATTCTGCTCCACCAAACATCAGGAACAACATCTTTCAACTTTTCAGTACTCAAAGATGAAAGCATGAGTTAATGATTTAAAAAAAAAACACACACACACACACACACACTTTGAATTTGTAAATTCTGCTCCACCAAACATCAGGAACAACAGCAGCTCCCTGACTGGTGCAAACTTCTATTAGAGAATTAAAATGATATTTTGCATAAAGCAGAGTAATTTTACAATAGAGCAGGGCTTCCATTCATCAAGAGGGCTAAAGCAAAACTAATTTTTGTGGTAAGTTTTATTTCTTTATTGATTTTTAAATAACTTCCATGTTAATTATAATAAAAAGGTAATAATGTATATAATTGTCAATCTTTCCTGAAACATAATTACAAACCAATTATTCATTCTAAGACAGCAGCAAATGACAAAAACAATGAAAATAAGCACTTAATTTTCTCAAGCCAAAGTGGCATAATTTTTTAGACTACAAAAAAAACTGGGTCTATGATCCTAATGGAAACCTTGAAATCAAGGCCTGAGGCTTTGAAAAGAACTCTGAATTCTAAATTATCCATTTTTTAAAATATTTGAGAGCATTTTCTTATCTCTGTAATCAGTGACCAGCTTAAATCTTTGTGTGGTGATGAAAATGCATATTCCCTTTGAAGTTTTTAAAACCTCTAAATTGGTTACTTGCTAATTATGGTTTTCATGTCTCTAGCTATTAAATGGACAGAAACAATGTGGGCATTGAATTTTCTAAATTATACCATATCCAGTTTCGGAGACTGGGATATTGTACGTTGGAAAATGCATTGTGCCCCGTCTGAATGAGCTGGGAGAGCAGGCGTCAGGCTGCAACTATCCCCACGGCGGGGTCCTGCGTCCCTGCTCCAGGCCTGGTCCTCCTGCTCAGACCGGGGGAGGGGGGACCGGCCTGGATCAGTACCTGATGGTGTGACGTGCTCCCCTGGCTCTGGGCTCTGGTGGCCTAGAGTGTGTCACAAGGCCCACACCACATGTCACACAGGGAAAGGGGCTGAGTGGTGATGTTTCAGGAGGAGCCCGCAGTCCCTCCAACACCCAGGGCTGGCTGCAGCGTCTCTGGAAGGGCAGCCCTGCTGAGGCTCCAGTGGCAGATAGGGTTCAGCTTGACTGTGTCCTCCTGGGCCAGGCACGCTGCCCAGCACATGGGACACCACGCCCACCGAGCGAGGCAGAAGCCCACATCAGAGCCTGATGCTCCAGAAGGAAGGACAGTCAGCCAGAGGATGTTCCCAAGAGGAAGAGACCCGGGAGACGCCCTAGAAAGGCCGTTGTCTTGGGGTTACTGCATTTGGGAACCTGCTCTGTATGGGGCAGTTAAGCCCAGTGAGGCCGTGAGGCAGGCACAGTAGAGCACCAGGCCCGGTGACCTCAGGACAAGGAAGACCCCAGATGAGGGCCACAGGAGGGCATTTCAGAGTGAGTCTTGTGCAGACCAGACAGAAGCTCCCAGAGAACCCACGCTGCCAACACCTTGCTCACAGATTTCCATCTCGCAGAACCACAAAAGAAAGCAAATGTCTGCATTTGAAGCCACCCAGCCCCGATATTGCGTCCTGGGGGATGCGTGACATCGCAGGTCTTCTCTGAGTGGCTCCTCGGGGCCAAGCTCAGTGCTGGTTTCTGCCATATCCCGTGTTGTTTTAATATCTGCAGTGCGCAGAGATGTTGCACCTCCAAAGTGGATCATTGAAACAGCCCCTTGCTGAATTCATTCCCTTCTTGTAGTTTGTTTGTTTTATAGGAAATTAGACTCTAATTTCTACTAATTCAAACCACTGATACCCTACACTAACGTTCATATTTAATTGGGCAACAATTTTTCTTGGAATCCAAACATAAATCCCTCTCTGTGTGACAGAGAAAAATTCTCAAAGTTGAGCATTAAAGTATATCCCTCGTCTTTTAATGTGCTAAAATTGTATGTGTAAATCATAAATAAACTAATCTCTCAGGGAGCTTCTCTTCCCATGCTGTTGGTATACGGACACTGTCTCGGTGGACCAGATGCCCTGTTCTGAGCTAGCTACCACTGTGGGCTGGGGTGCACACCACGACACTGCCAGTAACTTGCCTGCCATGCTGTATCCACAGTGATATGCAGGCCCTGCCTGGATCTGCTACGTTGCACCCCAGCAGTGGGTGCGATAAATGCCACATCACAGGAGCAAATGAAGCAACAGAGGTATGGAAGCCAGGAGGACTTGCCAGGCTTGCAGTGGGGAGTGGACCCGAGTCAAGTGTCATGCAGCTTTTTTGCCACTCTAATCGGCTCTGCCACTCTTTATTTTCTTAGTGCGTGGTTGCAGTAAGTGAAGTTTATATTCATCTTAGGGAGTAGGTGCAGGTACCTAACACATCTTGATTCTTTTTTCATCTCCTTCCCCTAACCCATGTACCTCCTCCCTCCATCTTTAGGTCTCTTTCCCTTTTTCATTATTATTTTATTATTATTACTGTTTTTAGTTCGTATTTATAACACATAATGTTGACATTCATTGTGGGTGACTGGTACCTGTACATGATACCTCTTAGATCTTTTTACTTCACTTCATCCTGCTCACTCTCCTTGACCTCAGACTCTTGGGCCCCTTTCCATTTGCAAAAAGATCTACAACACTGTTTCTTTCTATCAACACTTTCTTTTGTTTTGTTCTTTATTTGTAGTTTGTTTTATTAAAATGAGTTGGATTTATTTCACACATTCAGATGTGTCTGATTTATTTCTCTTTGCATTGTGTTTTCCAGGTGTATCCATTTTCCGCAAATGTATCCCTCTTGATAGCCAAGTAGTACTCCATTATGTATAGATATCACATTTTCTTTATCCCATCTTCTCCTGATGGGAGCACAGGCTGCTTTCCAGGATTAGCTACTACTAAATGTGTTGCCATAAGCATTAGTACGTATGTATTGCTATAATATGTCTAGCTCTTTGGGAAGATACCTAGCAGGGGATCACTGAATCAAAAAGAATTTCTAATTTTAGTTCTTTGAGAGGTCTCCATACTGATTTCAATTCACTTTTGTAAATGTGCTGAGCGGAATCTGGGCCCTTATCACCCTCCGGTGTTTGAGTCAGCTCTGGCTGCCATTGCCGATGACAATAAACCAGCTGGCTTATGAGCAGCAGACACGGAGGCTGGAGTGCAAGGTCAGAGTGCCAGCCTTGGTGAGTTCTCCTGTGGCTTCCTCCATGGGACATGCACAGTGGAAGGAGGATAGGGCCAGCTCTATTTGTCTCCTCCTCCATGTAGTTTTCCTCCTCTTTCTCCTCCTCTCCCTCCTTCTTCTCCTCATCCCCCTCCTCTTCCTCCTGGTCCTGTGCACTGAGCACAGGGCTTTCACAGTGAGCTACATTGCCAGCCTATTTATTTATTCATTGCTCCATCCATCCATTCATTTTTGAGACAAGGCCTCTTAGTCTCTAAACTGCCCGGGTTGGGCTCAGGATTGCAGCCTTGCAGCCTTGACCTCCTACAGTGCTGGTATCACAGATGCATCACCACACCTAGGTTGTCTGTCTTGCTTTAAAGGTCTTCACCATAGAAAGACTCTTCCCTCCCTCTCATACTTCACCCTACAGAATTAGGGCAGCAACAAGTGAAATTTGGGGGAGTACAAGTCTAGCATTTGTGGGAAGGGTGAAAATTATTTTGTCCTCAGATACAGTCGAATCAGTGCAGAGAAGGTCTCAGATTTTCTTAATACAGGGAATATTTTGATGTTATTGACATTATGGTTTTCTACTACATTAACCCGGCACTTGCTGTTCAGTAAAATTTCTGGCAACATCAGCTGGAACCCACTGAAAACTTCTATGAGCAGTGTTATGTACGTGGAGTTAAAACTTCTACAAATCACTCAGTGATGGAGAAATTTTCCTGAGCCGAATTAATTAAAAATTTCCTGTCCTAAATTAATAAAAAAATGTTTTGGCTTATATCTTTATTTATTCCTTTATGTGGCTTTATAAATAAGTTACTTCTGCTTTCCCAAGCAATTTCAGTAGCACAATTCAATTCGTCTCAGCTTTTCATTCCATCAACCAAAGAATAGGTATAGAGTAAACATTATTATTAATTGGAATTTCCATCTTCTTATATTTTCACTTACTTATTTTAACCTCTCTCAAGACTTATTATGCAGACCTACACTCCCCCAGTACAGTATCTTTTACATTAATTCTTTAACAGTAATATTTTCAACCTCTTAGTAATTATTTTAAAAGATCATTTTGCAACTTTGATGTAGTGGGTGACAAAATACACAAGATTAACTTTTTGAAAAGGTCAGTAAATTATTCAGTCTTGCAACATTTAACTTCCACCTAATATATTCACCCCTTAAAGACAAATTTCACTTTTTCCCATCTAACCATAGTATACACGTTTCAGTTTAATGCAAAATAATTATACTAGAAATAATGTGAGGTTTTTACAAGTAAATACAAAATTGCACATTGTATCATTTTGGGCTTGGGTACTAACTGCATGCACATTCATGCATTTTAAACAGTAGATTGAGATTTAATTATAATTATAACATCAGATATGTTTTCATAAGCTGATGTTTGCAATCTTTTTTCTTAAAAAAAAGAGTATATTTTTATAGTTTGTGTGTGTTTAAATAAGCGCATGGGTGCTTTGGGGCTTCTCTTTGCAAGCACTTTTCTAAAAATAATACATTGAGGACATGGAAATTCTTTATTCCAAGCAAATGCAAAGACAATTTGGATATAATTATCGCTATGTTTTCCTTTCAACATTTGTTTCGGAAGAGCTGGAGACACCCTGAGAAGCCAGGAAGAATTTGGTTTAGATGAATGCAAAGAATCAACTTGCTGATCAATTCATCTTGAGGCAAATTTGCAGAATTAGTATTATTTTTTGTATAGCTCAATACCTATTGTATTTCGCCATCTGTGTTTATAAACAATGATGTACTTGGAAGGAAAGCTATTGGCTAGAACATACTAGGGACACAGGGACATCCCGCTGTGGGACTGACATGCACCATGCTCATCTGGTTAACACGCTTCTGCACACATGTGGGGAGATCCTCCAACAGCCCACTTCAGAAGAACACCCAGTGCCGCTGTGTTATCCACATTATTTTCTAAGTAGGCACTGAGATTGTATTCAATGAAGGGACCCCTGGGAGTTTGTGACCAGTCACCCAAGGAAACCTGTGTAGGTGACCCTTTCTCTCTTTGAATCTGAAGAAGAGGGAAGGATTTACAATGAACAGGAGAAAAACAGAGTGACGATCCTGACTCTTTCCGAAGGGAAGGGAGGAAGTCGAATCAACACAGCCATGACTTTGATTTTTCAAAAGTTAGATTATTGGATTCATTTTGGTTCCTAAAATGGAAACAATTTCATTGCCACCAGCTCCAACCCAGGAAAAGGAGAAATTGTTCATATTCTTTACAACAGCTCCTTCCACTCTTTGTGTCGGGGACGGGGGAACTTGAGGACTATGATCATTGCAGCATGGGAACTTTGTTTTCAGAACTTCAAATATTAGGACTAAGATACCAGGCTGCTCTTTAGGGCCCAAAGGGACAAAGTCCATGAAATCCAACTCAGCTGTGTCTCCCCTGTACGCCCACTGGGCTGTTTGAGAGCCACACTGTGCAGACGCTCTGATTTTCTCTACAGGACATGCTGCATCTCTGAAATCACATTCATGTGATTTTCCTCTTTATAACCCCAGCTCTTCCCCTGCTCTGAAGCGTGACGGTTCCTTTAAGAGCAGAGCAGTGGTTTCCCCATTCAACTCCAACACTTTCCTCCTTACTTAGCCTACTTCCTTGAGTCTTTTTCATTAATCTCACCTGTCCAAATGATGATTTTCTTTGTGGAAGTTGAAACCATTTAAGTTCCTGAAGCACCACATTTCCAATGCTCATGACTGACTTAAAAGTTCACATCCTAAAATATCTTTTGCTTCATGCAGCATGCGATGACTCAGATGTAGCCATTTCTTGGAGTATGTTCTTCTCATAGTCATGTCCTAGTAAAAATGCTGCTTTTATTTTATGTTTACCTGCTCTTCACTCATGTGTCTGTGTGGATTTCAAAGTCCCCCATCTATTAATTCAACAAATTCTGTTCAGTGATGCTTCCAAAATTAATTATGATCTAAGTGCTAAAAACCAGTAAAATTCAGGGGTTCTGTAATTTAGAGATAGGAATGCAGAGGTAGTATAACTATATTTATCTATAAATTAAGACTTGATAATCTATAATACTTGTCTAAGACTGACCTAAAATGTTAATGAAGAATTAGATCTCGGACTCTGAGAGCCCAGCAGACGTACTCAATGTTTTATGTTGGAAAAAGTGAATTTTGATTGAAATTATTTCATACATGTACACACAAATATTTATATATACTTTTTATATTCAAATCTTTCATATTTTAATGAGCAAAATCAATATCTGGATGATGCCAAAATAGTCTTCCCATAGAATAGATAATATGGTGTTTACAAAATGGAGCACTACTCTGCCCCAAAGAATAATACACTCGAGTCATCTGTAGGAAAATGGATGCACCTAGAGACCATAATGCTAAGTGAGATAAATCAGACACACAAAGTTAAATATCACATCATTTCTCTTCTATAAAAACCCCACTGTACATAAAGAACAAAATAAAACAGGTAATAGCAAAGAGGGAGATGGATATTTCTTAAGGGAGAAGGAAAAGAAGAGATGGAAGGAGGGGACACAAAGGAAAGAAGAAGGAAACAGAATGAAGATTTGCTACGTACGTGTGCAACTTCACACGAGGAATGTGAACACTATGTGCTGCAAACTTGCTAATAAAAGAGTTTCCTACATCAGAAATCAAAGAAGGAACTCCGGCCGTGTCTCTGGTCGTTTTCTGATTACTTTCTGGCCGTAGGAATTTGAGCAAGCGACGTAGCTCTTTTTGAACTTCGGCTTCCTCACCTCATGTCACAGCTTTGTTGTGATGCTCAGCTTGCACCCCAGGCAGCAAGCACGGCCCCGTCATGGGAGGGTGAAGAGGCAAGCTCACGGGGCTCACACTCCTCCCTTGGCTTCTTTGTCTCTCAGTGCCCTGACTACCATGGAGCCCAACAGCTCCTTCTTGCTGTACCCCTCAACTTAGGTACCGAGAGGTAGACTCAGCCTGGAAGTATCCAGCACTTCTTACGAATAGGGAAACAGAGAGAATAGGTCAGACCACACACTCCCTTTGCCTGTTCCAGCCTAACCCTGCTGGGAGCAATGCACCCCAGTCCTAGGACTCTTGGGTTGTGATTTCGGATGCCTCTGCCTGTGCAGGACTCTCTGAAAGGAGCTTCATACTCATTGTTGTGCCATGACCTGAAAAGCAAGTGTTACACAGGATTTTAGAAGTGTAACTGAGGTTTAAGAACCTCAAGTCTTTATTCACCCTGGAGCTTCAGGTATCTGAAGCCAGCACTGGGAAGCTGGCTGCACATTTTGTGGTTATGATGAGAGCCATGGAGTGTAGCTCCTCTGCTTGTTATCAAACTGGGAGATCTCGAGAGTGGGCTGTGAGGTGTAGCTTCTGAAAGTCAGTGTTTATTTGAAGACACACCCTGGAGACAAATGTGTGTATGAAAGTTCAATCCATCTGAGGGCGCTTCGGAGAGCAAATGAATAACAGGAGCCAAGGGATGGGAAGCAACACTCCACAGGGACGCATCGCAGCAACAGGAATACAGAGGAGGCATTTCCTCACCATCCTTGATGAGCCTTCAGCTTCCACGTCCCCTGCTGTAATCCATACTTGGCTGCTCCTTCATCTGTGTTTTCAATTATGTGCATGGCCTGTAAAGGCTTCTGGGCAGGTCTTTGATGTGGACACACATTGTCCCTCACAGTCCAATGGGGAGAAGCAGGCCGTGCCCACACATTGGTAGAAGGTGGGAATTTTGGATGATGCGAAACCCAGTTGAGATATACACCGAATGTATAAAGGCAAACTTAAAGCCCATCCCATAGCCCACACTCAGTTAAATACCCAAAGAGCAAACTCCCCAAACCTCCCCACTTCTGAGAGATGACCAAAGCGCACTGCCAGGGGTACAGAGCAGTAGGAAGCCCTAAACCCAGATTAGCAAAATCCAGTCTTTAAACTCCCTCGAAACTTCTGTTTCTTACAATCCTTACCTTCTTGTGTCTTCTCCGCATTCAACAGTATCTCTTTCTGTGCAGTTGCCAATGAGAAAATAAGCTCCTAGCTCCCACAGCAGAGTGTCGGAAGCAGTGCAGACTTTGCTGGCTGTGGCAGCTTACGTATCAGGCTCTCTGGCAACACTTCCTTTGCCGCGCTCCCATCCCACCACAGCAGAGGATCCACAGACCTCACCTCTGCTTTGAGCTGGGAATAGGGCTTAGACAGGCATAAACTGCATTTGTGGGGAATCCAGGAAGGTGGAAGTGTGGGGAGTGCTTGCTCTCCTATTTTTCCTCTCAGCTGAAATCTGCTCACATCACCCACTCACTCTCATGGCCAGGAAATGCGCAGTTCACTCTTGGCCAGGAGCCAGCTCCAGCAGCCCCTCAGGATTCCTGCAGATAACATCAAACAGGACAAGCAGAGCAAAAATTCGAGGGTGAAATTGAATGTTTCTTGGGGAGGGAAAACCTTAAGCAAGATCAGAGGTTTTCGGGAAATTTGTAAATACTGTAAACATCGTGGGTCGCAGGAAGTTTAATGGAATGTGAACAAGTTTTAGATAGAGAAATGCAGGGTAAGCTGAGCCAGTGAAGAGCTCTGGTATTAGGCTACCAAACAGCCAGTTTTTGTTTAATTTGTTTGATTTAAGTCAAAGATATGAAGGCAATAAGAAGCGTATAAAGTGAATACAGAGTTTGTTGAAGCAGATAGGAGACAGAAAAGGGCTCAGTGGGTTGGAATCCAGAAGTGAGACGTGGCAGCAGAGCACAGGTGAGCTTAGGGGGACAGGGGAGGGAGGGTAGCACTCTGTTAAGGGCCACACCCACTGAGGTGGGGCCAGGAGCACCAGGGCCCATGAAGTCCAGCCCTCAAAGGACACCTCATAGCCAGATGCTCTTCGGTCATGAAACAGCTCCAGTCTTCACAGCAAGCCCTCCAACTCAATCCAGCTTGAAATCATCTAACAATAAAGATATCAGAAAGGCCTCAGGTATAATATTGGGTAAAGTTCATATTCATAGATAATTTAACTAAATCCGATGTAAGTTGTTTTTTGTTGTTGTTGTTGTTGTTGTTGTTGTTGTTGTTGTTGTTGTTTTTAAATACAAGACTCTTGCAACCCTGAAAGATAAATCTGATGTAAGTTGTTTTTTGTTGTTGTTGTTGTTGTTGTTGTTGTTGTTGTTTTTAAATACAAGACTCTTGCAACCCTGAAAGTAGGCAAAGGGTGAGAGGAAGGAGATTCACAAAGAGGAAGTTAGAGTTCAGGGTAGTTACTCATTTCTGAAGATTAACCGATCTGCTCCTGATGAGAAATGTGAGGAAGGGCTTTGAAGTACTTCATCGATGGCCGATTTACTGGGCACCTACTGTACCACAAACTCTGGCCGAGGCAACGAGCACACACTGAAAGACAGCATCTCTTTGCCGGTCCAGTGGGAGACACAGGACACACTGACTCTGCCTCCTGAGAGCGAATCAACAGCTTTGCCTCCTTTGTCTCTTTCCTTCAAATTCCTCCAACCTAGTTCCCATCACCACCACTTTACTCTAATAAAAGTTAACAAAGTCTCCTCACTGCCACCGATGAAGGCCACCTGTGCACCCAGCTGAGTACCCTGTGCCGAGGTCTCTCTCCCGGAAACATACCCAGAGTGTGCTGCCTAGAGTGTGCTGCCTAGAGTGTGCTTTGAGCAAGGATTGCCACCAGAAGTAGCATTCGACCTTGCTCTCAAAGCTTGACAGAGATGGCAGGTGACCAGTTTTAATCGATTTAGGTCCAGTGAGGAGACTACTCCCTGAGACCCACCAAGGTGGTCATTCGGTGGTTACTGCATGGAGAGAAAGCAAGAAGACTATTGGTAGTGTCTTTGAGAAAAAAAGACTAGAACTGGGTGCTTCCTATATCTGTGTCCTCAGAAGATAATAAGTAATGGAAGAGTAAGAAAACTATGATAAATGGCACAGAAAAATATTTAGGGATGATTATGAGAAAAGAACAGGAGAAAGAAATGAAGACCAAACAAGGTGTTAATTCAGCTGTCCGACCTTGTTTAGCTAATTTCTTTAGTACAGCTGGCCTCAGTTTAACACACCTTCTCTGTTTCCCACAAATATTACCTACCGGGTTTCTATGTTTTGAAATTTCTTTGATCCCAGAAATCATATACAGATATACCACTTTTGAACCTTTTTAGAGGAAGCAGAGGAGCTACTTCAACAAACTTTTTAGAAAACATCACTTAAGAAATACAAACAAATAAAAGTCATGTTATCATTTTGTTGCTGTGACAAAATGCCCCAGAAACTCAACTTCCAGGAGGACAATTTCATTTTGCCTCACAGTTTCGAAGGAGGCAGTCCAGAGACAGTTGCTCCATTTTCCCGCCGCCTGCAGAGAGACGGAAGGGACAGTGAAGCACAGCCACACAGCTCAAGGTGGCTGAGAAATAGAGCAAGAGTCAGAAAGGAAATGGCCTAGACAAGATGGGGTGACTGAGGCCGCACTCCCATGACCCTTCCTCATTTCCCCTTGACTCCGAATAATTCTGAATTCATCAGTGGCTGCATCATCCACCAAAGAGTTTAGGGCCCTTGTAACCCAGTCATCATCTGAAAGCCCATCAGCTGGCAAACCAGCTCCCAACTCAGGGCCTTTGCATGACACTATAGATGCAAATGATAAAAACAACAACAACAACAACAACAACAACAACAACAAAAAAAAAAAACCAGCTCCAACCAGCTGGGGCTTCAAGAGAGGTCCCCATGTAAAGCTCAAACTGCTAACAGCAACAACAATCGGACATCTCCCTTCCATATCCAGACATGTTGAGAAATAATTCGAGGGGAAAACTAAAACAAAAACAGAAAGTAGAGTTAGAGGGAGTCATCTTGTCAATATTTAACCCCAAATTAGGCAAACACTGGCATCACCAGGAAAAACTGAACTAGGGTGGGACAAAAGGGAGGGAGCCAGGGCTGGACCTGGCCAGGGTCTCTGTCTTCCCACTGATCTTCTGAGGTACTCAGAACAAAAAGACCCAGAACAAAAGAGAACAGAACAAAGTGAAGCTTTGCTCCAGAACCTGCAGAAGTCTGGGGTCAAGCACCTTGATACCCTGAGGAGCCAGTCCTTAGTGACAGTGACCCAGTGATAACTCACGCTCTCCTCAAAGGGCTGATTCTGTAAGAATAATGAGGAAAATACCAAGAAATGCTACAGCCACTGTACATGAGAGAGCTTCACACACATTCTTAGAAATTTCCTGCATTGTCAAACTCAACATAAGGAATTACGCTTTGCCTGAACAATGGTAGAGCAATGGCTACAGGGCCCCAAAGCCTCGTGGACTTTTTTGGACGTTGAACATGGTGATCCTATCCTACCTGCACATTTCCCTACAACAGTTTGCAATTCTTCATAAAGAATGTACGTTCTTTGTGGAGGAATTCAACACTGTGATTTCCCACTCATTTTTAATTTAGCATCATCAGGATTTCAAGATTGTATCTAAGAAAATTTACATTATGTTAGGCAGGGAATAAAAAATCTTTATTTCTCTCTTGTTTGTGAAAAGAAAGACCCAGATCATCTCTGGAATATGTGAAGATTGTGAATTCACTGACCAATCAGATAAGTGTCCTGACATGACTGGCCAAAGGGACTCAAGTTGCTAGCATGTCATACCTAAGGAAAACAAAAGAAACATCTTGTGTAAGTATATCTTGAAACAAATCAGGAATCTCTTCAAAAGCCACTGCCCAGCTGTAAATTTGAATATATGGATGATGGGCTCAAACATACTGAGTCTTTTAATTCCACTGATGAATAAAAATTTAATATCAACAGGATATGATTAATTATTTACTTAGTTTATAATCATGAAATGACTCAAGCGTTTCCAAGAGTAAGAATTTTGATAGAGGAAGGCACGGTGTAGTGGATGGAAACAATGACAATTCTTTACTGATAAAATTAATAAATAACCAGGTATATGCAGGAATGCTTCTGAGTCATTATTTATTACTTGATAGCTAACTTGAGAGTTAATTTCTCAGGCATCTAAGTTTATGATTTATATTTAAAAATAATAATAATTTATATTTATAATAATAATTTATATTTAAAAATAATAAATTAAACAATTTCTTCCTTGTGGTTGATACAAAAACACCAGAATATAAATGAAGCTAAAAAAGATCTTTGTATTCATTACTACAGGGATCCCATTTAAAGTCAGGCCATATTCAACTCCAACACAGCCTCATATGTTGAGAAATAAAGATCGTTTCATCTTAAAGTAGTAAGAAGAAGGGAAATATGGCATGCTAAAATAAAAGAAGTGACGTTGCTAGTTGACATAGACCTCTGTTTCTAGTTTTAAATTAACATGAAAAAAAATTCAATTTGGCCAAATCCTTTGCTTCTGTATTTCTTCATTCCTTCATACATTCATATGGTGATAGATAAGTATTAATGAAGTACTGCAAGTGAGTTAAGTAGGAAAGGGGTCAGCATCAGCCAAAGGCATTGTTAACTATGAACATGCCTTACCAAAGTTGTTTTATCATCACATATATAACACCAGCCTTTGCTATGAATAGCAAAAAGATTTAATAGCATTAAATTATAATGGTGATTCAAGTGAAAATCCTTAAAATATGGTGATGTTGAAGATGTAAATCATGGTGATAAAGCAAGTAAAGCAGGTGTTGTGAGCTTAAGTTCCATTTCGCTTCTGAAATAAAGCAGCATTGCTGTACCTGTTTATGAAAGCCAGTTGAGAGGGAGCTTGGAATTGGGGTGGAGGAGTGGGAGTGGCATCTGCGCTCAATATTAGACCAACATGACCTTCAGTTAGGGCAATTCCTAGGTAAAGTGTGATGCAAGAACTCAGAGTTTGAAAGAGAGCTTAACACTGATTACAGGAACCATCTATGTATCAACTCCCCTGAATGGCATAGCTGTTATGTATCACAAACATGAAATAATAAAAAATAAAAAATAATAAAAAATAAAAAAATAATAAAAAATAAAACATACCCATATTCAGGTTCTGTAGTGGCTGGGGTCAGTGTGGGTCTAGTAAAAAGGGTTAAAAAAAAAATTCTGGACAAAACAACATTTCAAGAAAGAGAGAAGGAAGGGGAATGAACAAGGAGAAAACAAAGTGAGGGTCCAGTAAAACCTGTAGTTGCACTGTCCTGGCGGACTTGCCGTCCTGAAGTGATTCACATTGTTTCCCTCTGTGGTCATTTGAACCCTGTGCAAGAGCTGGAAGTGACACCGTGACAGATCTGGTGAACGGGTGGAGAAGGACGAAACGTAACATTGTTAGGAGCCTGCCTTTCCTTTGAATGGCAGTGGGCAGCAGCACTGAATATACTTCTATTCCTTCACGACAAGGAGGATCTTCAGAGCTGCTTCAGAAAGTGCCAAGCATGGCTGCACTGAAGCAAGGAGAGGGATCTTTTGTATTCTGAGGTAGATTCATGGGAGTGTCTTTTACTGTATTAACTTATAGCAGTACAGATACGGTGTCCGCATCTCCTCCCCCAAAGCCCTGCTGACCGCATTCCCGCTTCCTCCTGCATCACCACAGCCTCCCCAGGCCTTCTCACTGGCCAGCTTCTAGAGAGAGCAGGATTGATCTGGAAGTTACTTCTTTGAGTAAGAAAGAAGATGGACAGGAGTCCTATTTTCTCCCCTTTACAAGTTCCAGCCCCTCTACTTCAACAGTTACTCTCTCATCTGAGAAAGTCTTCCAAGAGAGCAGATTCTCAGGCGGCCACCATGCACCTTTCTCTGAAATGCACTAAGTGGCTCAAGACACAGCAAACCACTAAACTTATGTTTGTGCGTGTCTCCTTGGCTACTGCCCATATTAACAAAAATGACTTGTTTAAGCACACATGGTAAATAGAAAAAAAAAAACATATGACTAACCAAGTAAGAACTGAACAACTACTTTTCCTTGTGAGCATAGCTCTGTGTGTGAGTGTAATCGTGTGTGTGTGTGTGTGTGTGTGTCTGCATGTGTATCTGTGTGCCTGTGAAGCAAGCTATGAATGCCATTTTTCTGCTTTTTCACATGGATTAGGAGAGAATAAGCCTTTCTTTATTTTGATAAATTAGCTCTTAATAACCATATGTCTTTTTTTCACCTAGAAGTTCATTCTTCATGAAAAACAAATTTCGCAAGGATAAATCCATTATGCAATTTTAATTAAGCTCATAAAGACATGAAATGATCTAAGCAGAAGACACACTTTAGTGCCAAATTAATATTTTAACCTCAATGGAAAAATCAGCATATAGTGCCAGTTCTATAGGACTAACACCCATAACTTCTTTACCTTAAGAGAATGGTGAGTCACACATCATAAGGAAAGCAAATCCTCTTTCAAACTGTGCAGGGCCTACATCTTAGACAGAACCATATGGTTTCATCACAGCAAAACACATTTTACACAATAAAGCTGTATTTTCCTTAATAAAACATAATCTTTGTGTTGTTATTTTTACTTACAGGGGTTCAAGCTTTGAAGGCCTTACCTAAAAGAAAAGATAGTAAAGGAACAATGTGGCTCATGGCATCCTAGGTCCAGTTTTACAAACTGGAGTGCGAGTTATAGACCTCTCCTACTGGATAACTTGAAGTAGAATTCTCACTATTTAGCAGGTACAGAGCTCTAGAACTCAATGATAATCTCCTTGGCAGGGTCTGTCTGCTCGGGTTGAGTGAAACGATACTCAGATCATTTGAGATCCAGAATAAATAGGAAAACAGAAGCGAATGTACTGGCCTATAATGTAGAGGTACTGACTTCTGGGAGAAAAAAAAAAGAAAGCAAATTGAATTTATAGAGGCCTTTTATTTGCTGATCACTCTAATTTAATGACTTATCTCTTCTTCCTTCGACAAATTTTTTCCACCCACTATAAGGGTCATTGATTTCATTCTGCACAGAGCATCTCCATCTGTTTGTGCCTGGGAAAAGTGAGTCTTCTCGATGCAGCTTGCATTCCCAATCCTTCTCCAGTATTTTTTCCATTCAAAGTTGGTGTTCCCACTGGGCTTCATGTTAGCCATGAAACACATAACCCTGGAACCACTTGGAGTGTGACACTGTGGGTAGTGTCAGTCCAGAGGAAATTAGCAGAGGGAGCATGATGTTTGCTTGTGCACCCGAAGACAATGGTAATAGTTATGGATACGTTTGGTGGGAAGATAACAATTTGAAATGCAGCTGGAAACCTTTGACAAGAATCTGGAAAATCAAGTATTTTTGTGGCTGTGTTAGCAACTTCCCAGTCACTAGAACAAAATATTCAACACCCACAACTGACAGGAGAGGTTTATTTGGCTCTGAGATTCCAGTGAGTTTGTCCAAGGTCGGTTCACTCCGAGATAGAAACACATGGTAGAAGCACCAGTGCTCCCATAGGACAGCTATAGAACAACTACTCCCATAGCAGCCAGAAAGGAGAGAGAAAGAAGGAGCCACAGGCAGGAAAGAAAATAACCCTCCAGATCCCACCTCCAGTGGCCACCTCCAGCCAGGCCTACTTCCTAACAACACACAATGGACATAGCCCTGATAAGAGCCGACCTGATCCAGTCACCTCCCAAGCAGAATATTTGGGGGGAACAGGTTAGATCTATACCACATCAATGTTATTTCAAATCTCATTGGCAATAAAACGACAACTAAGAGTCTAAATTGATATGCAAATTGACTGACTTCAAACCACCAATGTGACAAAGGACTCCTTTTCTGAAGGGGGAAAGAGTCTCCAGTTTATTAACCCATGGACACAAATAGCTCCTACACTGGGCTCTTTTGCCTCTAGCACAAACACGCGTCCAGGACCTTCACTTTTGCATCTGATTGTCTTCCATTCTATCTGCGTCAATGCACTAATTCATCTGTCACCTTCACGGGATTAGGAGACTGCTGCAGATGCAATCAGCTGTGAGGGCACTGACTTCATTGGTGGGCTAACCTTGAATGATGCCTTGAAAGGTGAGTGAGCCATGAGGAGGTATGTCGGAGGAAGTGGGTGGTGAAGGCATGATCCTAAAACTAGAACTGGCCCCTCTGCTTTCTGAATGTCATGAGTTGTGGAGCTGTCTTCTTCCACGCATTTCCATGATGACGATCCTGACTTGAAACCAGCCAACCATGAACTGAAACCTCTGAAACCATGAGCCAAATTAAAGCTCTCCTCCTTTAAGCTGCAAGTGTCAGACAGTTTATCCCAGCAATAGAAATTTGACTAATCAGAATCACTGAAAGAATCTAACTGGCTAATCTGGGTGTCGTAATTATCCGCAACTTAGCGCCAAATGACACCCTAGAACTGGTCCTGCCAGAGAGTCTTGTCCATTCTTGTTATCAATATTTATCATCAAGAAAATGGGGAAAGAAATCTTGTGCAAGAAATCAAAATCAAATCTTGTCCAAGAGCTAACCAATGTGATAGCTAAACCCACCTACATATTCCACTACTGAGGCCTTAAGTAGATGCATTGTGTGTTCATCCTGAGTTTGTTTTATTTCTGCCCTCAGATTTGGAAGAAAAGAAAGCAAGAGAGGCACAGCTTCCTGTAAATGAATTGAGAAATGGGCTTAAAATTAGGAGACGGTTTCTGAAGAATGCTTTTATCCAACCGCTCTATCACACCCATTCACTTTCTCCTACAAAAAAATGAGTCAACTAAAGAGTGAGCTCCAAACCACTTCCCAAATCTAAAATTCTCTTTGCAGCAATGATGAGAAGCAAACATGGCAAGTTCCAGAGGAAAAGCAAGAAGAGTGAAGTTCTGGTTATGATGGATAATGCTTCCTCTTGGCTCTCCACTCTACCCTGGCTGTCCATTCCTCTTTCCTTCCACCTACATTAACAACAAGACAAAACAGTAAGTGTTTTGAACGTGTTGACAACTTGGGAATTTTGATTTGATGCAATGGTAGACAGGTCATACCCATTTTTTCCATAATATTCACACTGACCTTCAGCTCAGTTTCCTTCCTACAATTTTTCCTTCTTTTTTGAGAAAAGGAATATAGTTTGAGTATCTCAAATCCAAAAATTCAAAACCCCAACTATGCTGAAATTCTAAACTTCTCAAGTCTGGGATAATGCTCAAAAACTTCAGAGTTCAGAGAATTTTAAATTTCAGCTGCTTGTTTTATGGGTCACTAGTGGGTACAGATTGTGTAAGCAGTCTAAAAAACCAGATCTCTGAAATTGGAAACTCTTCTTGCCCAAAGGATTTTGGATAAGGAGATAAGCAACAATTTGTATGAAGAGATTGGGATTGGAGTGCATTAATCTACTTTACAAAGACAACGCTGGTGGCATTAGTGCAATCTATTTTGCTGTGACCTTTGAGAACTCAAGTTTATTTCTGAGGGATTTCATGTTCTCTGAGGAGCAGTGGTGATGGGTGCTACTTTCCAACCCAGTGTCAGGGGCCCTGCGACCTATCAAATCATGTTCCCAGACCTTTCCACACCTTGTCCTATTCAAAACCTAAGTAAAATTGGTGCCTTCCTCCCACAGAGGAAGTGAGCATTCCAATGAAACAAGAGGAAATCCTATAAATGTTCTATAAAGCATAGAGAGCCATACAGGTGTAAGAGGTGACATGAGACATCTGTAGGTCAGTGGCAGATTCCAGAGTCAGGACTGAGAGAAGCACTGCTGTACTGTGTACGTTGTCCCAGGGTGACCTCCCCTGACAGGGTCCCCCTAAAGTGCACTTGCTCTTAAACAAGTAGGACAAGGCTCTCTGGTTCGCCCTCAGCACCACTTCTGCACTGGGCATCGTGCGTGTGCGCATCATGCATTCACTCCAACTTCCTGAAGTCTTCTGGCTCTGGCCTGCTCCCTTCAGACATGGAAATACCCAGTGTAATTTAGTTTCAGGAGATCTCATGTGACATCGCAAGGGGAACATTTCACATTTGGTGTTACAGCACAAATGGCAGTCCAAACTCAGGCACACTGGCAAGTTTACGTAAAAGATTACCTTGAAGCCATATGCATAAGAAGTAGACAGAATATTTATGATTTTCCATCATAACAAAGTTCTCCTTTGAGATTCGAATTCCCTGTCCAAGGTATTTTACTATGTATAAACAAATGTTCCAAAATTTTAAAAAAATCAATATCTAAAACACTTCTGCTCTAAAGAATTTTGAATAAAACAGGTTCAAGCTGTACCATAAACTCAGTGACTTACAAACCACAGACATTTATTTCTCATAGTTCTGAAGCCAGAAGACCAAGACTAACATGCCAGTCCCTTCCACATCTTGCGAGAGCCCATTTTCTGCTACACAGCTGGGCTTGTAGATGGCAACTGGGCTTTCTGCTGTGATCTCACACAGCAAAAAATGAAAGTAGGTTCTCTGTGACCTCTCTAATCCCATTCCTAAGTGTTCTGTCCTTGTGAGCTAATCACTTCCCAATACCATCACATTGGAGTCAGGCTCTCAGCAAATGAACGCTGCTACTTCAGCATAGAAGTTGTGTTGTTGTAGATAAATATTTGGTCCCCAGCACACATCCACTGTCTCGACTTCTGTTGACCTGGGATATTCCTGTGAGCAAATACTGCCAATGTTCCCTCTGTTACAAGAATCTCCCCACTCCATGAGTGCTGGGTACTGATTCCTCCCCATGAAATGGGTAGACAGCTTGAATAGCAATGCACAAGTGAGAGGCAGAAAGAGAAGAGAAATAATAATGTCTTCTTTTAAGTGTTTCTTAGGGGCCGGGCTTGCTACTCAGTGCTTTACATGCATGATTGCATGGTATTCTAGCTGAAAATTATCAGATAAATAATACTGCAAGTGAGTAAACTAGGATTTGAGAAATGTTTCCATGTCTTGGGCCAGGGATTTAGCTCAGTGGTTCCACTGTCTGCCTCTCAAGCACAAGTTCTCAAGTTTGATCCCCAGCACAAAAAAAAACAAAAAAAACAAAACAAAAAAAGAAGGTGTAAACAACTTACCAGAAGTCATATTGTCGTTGAAAGGAGACTTCTGCTCTGTTCCCCTGACCTCGTGGGGCAGAAGCAGATCCACTCACCAGTGCGTCCAGAAGGGACATGACCTTTTCTCATCCTGGTCCTGTTCAATCAGAATCTGAATCCTAACGATGCCACTGTGGGATTAACACGGAGGCCAAGACGGAGAGCAATTCTGATAAAACTCTTTCAGCACTTTGGGAAACAAAAATCCAGGCTTTGGTACAACTGATTACAGTGAAATCGATTCTGTTCAGCCGTCCAATTGCATCGTCCACAACTGAAGGATCCCATGGAAACCTAATGAAACTCACAGAAAGGGCAGACCAACTTCTTGTAGGGTGGTATTGATCTATGTAGAAGAAAATAAGTTTTGTAAAGGCTTGATTAAAAATGAAAGTTTTTTTAACAGAGAAGTAAATGGGCTGACAATAACATCCACAGGTCCTGCATCAGTTAATGATTTTCACTCATTGTCTTTTCCCTCCCTTTACTTTATTTAGGAGCATGTTGCTGAGGTAGGGTAAAATGTGGAAGGTAATGACCCCGGATGGCAAAGGGCTCTTCTTGTTTGTTGATTACCACCAGGACTGGATTTTGGGATGTGTGTTCTCGTAGACATTCAGACTGCCAAAATGCAACGCTGTATTATACATGAAGAAAAAATATATATACTATAAAATTTAAAAGGCAATAAATTTAGACTCAGTCTGACTAAAGTGCTTCCTTGTATAGTAGCCTCTGTATATTATTCAGATCAGGGGAGTCAGATGAACACTGGGGTAGATATAAATAATACCGGCCCCGTCCCCAGTGATTTTCCACTGCAAACCAGCAAACAGAAAATGCCCTTGAGGACTCCGAGAGTGAAAGTTGATGGGATCACCATGGGGGAGAGGAAAACAAGTTGACAAGTTAGGGGAAATGCTTTCACAGAATTCAAACCACCTCACAACTGGAAATTTGGGGTCTTTAACAAAAGAAAATGAAGCCACAGGAGTAGAGATGAGAAGGGATGCACCCCACCATCCCTTTTGGTCCTCTTTTCTCAGCAAGGTGGATGTGATGTGGACTCCAAGGAAGATGGCGTGTGGGGACAGCTGGGCTCAGGAGAACTCAGAGGGCAGACTGAAAGATGCCCGGTGGACAGGACATCTGGCCAATCCCTGGCGACACTGTATGCTTCTCACCTGGGAAAGAGAAGGAGCAACTATGGGTCTTTGGCCATGCCTCACTTATCACCTCATGAAATCCAGAGTGGACACTTTTTTCTGAGACATCGCTATAATCTCCTGTCCAACAAATAAAAGTTTGCATCAACATCTGGAGAAGTGAAATACATCATGTGCAAAACACAGAGATTCTGTGAAGACTGATTCAGCCACTAAGCAGCTGCCATATAATCTCCCATAGTTGGAGTTGCAGCTTTACTTAAAATAGTCCCCAAACCCCAAAAGGAGAACTTTAATCCCTCTTCTTTGATGTTCTCAAGTTTGTTGTGTTAGTCATCTGGAGTTAGCTCTGCACAAAAGACCAACATTTCCGTAAATGTTTCAAGGACATGAAGTGTGTGCCCCACACAATTGGAAAGTATGTTCCTTTCCAGGTCCACCGTCTGTTTGGGTGTGTATGGGGAGGTGGCTCCATAGCCTGGGAGGCCCCAGACACCAAGGCAAAGTATGACTTCTTGTCTGTCTTGCAGTTGTGGGGTTCAGTCTCTGTCTCAGTTTTCTCTTGATGCATAGCCAGTGAGCACAGTGCAGGGGTGGAGAGCCTCACAGCTGTGATCTCCAAGATGCACAGGTCAGACATCTGCATCAGCTCTAGTGGTTTCTGAGCCGTGGACCTCACAGCCCCACACCTAGGCATTGGTCTCCTGGGAAGGCTCTGGGAGAAAACACGGTTGCCAGCTCACTGGGGGCATTGACAGAATCCAGTTCCATGTACTGCAGGACTGAAGCTGGCTCCTGTTTCCTTGCTGGAACCCACAGCTCTTGGGGGCATCCCCCTGTTCTCCTCTGTAGGCCCCAAATCCCAGCTACAGCAGCACTGTGAGGCCACCCACGCCCAGTATGCCAAGGCTGTCCCAAAGCATGAGTCTTCACTCTCAGCTGGAGCCAGTGAAGCACCAGGAGCTCTTCCCAGTCAAGGTCCCTGCTCTCAGGGTCTGTAATGCCCACTGTGTCTCTTCTTCCATGCACAGTGCCATTCTCACTGGACAGGGACATTTCTGGGGCACCTGGGGGTGAGCAGTGTCAGAATAAGGACAAGAAGAGAGCTCATTTAGATGCAAATCTGGAGCACCTGGAGAAGAACATCCACAGCTGGAGTGTCCTTCAAGAATGGATGTTCTTGTAGCAAAGAGGCTCTTCTTAGCACCTACTGTGCTTCTAGAACTATAAACACTTTGCCTTACAGTAGCATAATAATGTCCTGCCTTTGTGTTTAAAGAGGATGTGTGTGAGCCTTTTACTTTTCTTTAAAACAATATACTATGATTCAAGTCTTTTGGATTGTAGGATAAATAATTGCCATAAGTTTAGATTACAAAGGATGCTAGAGATGGCCCCTGAACCCAAGCCCTCCCTCTAGGTAGAGTTTACTGCTCCACCTTATCTCACCTAACACATGACCCATATAATCATGTTGGAAAAAGTAAGATGGATGGATCTCCATGTAGATCTCTGCATTTTATCCACATACAAAAACTACAAGGAATCAAAGTAAACAAAAACTCCTGAATTAGTCTTACAAATTCAAAACCTCAAAGACTTGATTAAAAGGAAGAAGAGAACTCTTTGAATTCCCTAAACTTTACTGAAACCACCCCCCCACCCCCCGTTTATCAGGTAGAACTTGATTTAATATCAACTACTAAACTTGTTTTCCCTGTTGTATGTTTCTTTTTCTATTTTTTTTTTTAAATCCTTGCTTAATTGGCAGAGGAGGGATGTGAAATCTAGGCCATAGATATTTCTCTAAATGCTCAACCTCCAAATGTCAGATTAAATAATGATAAATGCAGAGCACTGTCCTGGCCTCCACAGCGCTCCAAGTAAGAAATGTGCCTCTCAAACACCTGCCCACAGGTAAGCAACACCACAGATCTCGCTCCAAGAATTTCTTAATCAGCTTAAAAAGAATATGCATTTGATCATTATTTATTATTTTCTAATCAAAATAACATAAATCTGATGCACTTATTTTTAGAACGTGAAGTTTTCTTGCCTAAGAACCCAGTGAGTGAGTGATACTGGATTAGAAATTTGCATTGAGAGTAATTAGTTCTACATAAAATGTTACACATAAAATGTTCTGAAGGTCAAACGTCATGCTGGGTAGAAAAAAGACATTTTATATGCATGTATAAAATGCCAGGGTGAAACCCGGTATGCTGTATATTCAAGCCTTTTTCAAGTTAAACCCCTTTCTGAGTATGTTTACTTCCTAAGACTAATGTCCAAAAGCGGTAAGAACAGGTTTCTCCTCAGCCCTAGCGAAGAGGGCTATGTTGGCTTTGCAGCACAGCTGGCTAGGTTTCAGGTAAGGAGAAAAAGGGGAAAGAAGATTTGGAAACACGGCTGGAACCTAGCTGTCTCATCCTGCCCTGTGGCCCCAGAGTGGGCGTCCGTACTTGTTATGACAGCAGGGGATACACAAAAGGGGCAATTGTCTCTGATGACAATTGTAAGCTAGGTAAAAACAGAGATGAAAGGTGTTTTCCGTTCAACAAAGCAGACATCGCCCGGGAGACAGTCACGTTCCTGGGCCCACCCTTAACTGCGCGTTCCTGCTGAGGGTTGGTGTTGGAGTGCCAGCCTGGGGTCTTTGGGGTGAGGGGGTCAGTCTTCCGCCGGCTGCAGGGCTGCACTCCCACCTCAGCCCGTAGCGCACTACAGGGGAATGTGTTTGGGAAATGATTTGCCAAAGCAGCAAAAGACAGACAAAAAGGCAACTTTTATTCAATAGACAGAATCTAAGGATTGTCATGAAAACTCTCCTCTTTACTTTCTCCTCCGTCAAAGGATCTCAGTGTTTAATCAATGATTCTGTTTTCTTTTTGAACAAAGAGAAATCAATGTGCACGAGACAATCCTCTCCTACCCTCAGATGCACTGCTCATTTCTAGAGCAAAGTGAAAGTAGCTATCATTTTAATCTTCAACCAGCATTTGTGCATGAATACATGCGAGCACACACACACACACACACACACGCACACACACACATGCACACAATTCTGATCCTTTGGGTTTCCAGACAACAGTTCTGTGTAATCTAATGTTGAATGGCATTCTCAGCAACTATTGTGCAGTGACTGAAAGTATTTTTAAAACTGTATTCAATGAAAGTAATACATTGGACACAAATCAAATTTCTCAAAGAGCAAAAGAGATGTGTATATTTTTGATTTCTTATTGATTTATTTTTGATATCTTATTGATTTCTGGTTGTTACTGTGAATGATAACTATTCGCAGACTGGACATTCTTCCCTGCACACTGGCACACACACAAGTATGTGTACACCTGGATGCATGACACATGCACATTTAGATACAAAGAGTATATCCATAATGTTAAAATGGCTACACGTTATTCTATGGACTGAGTATTTATAATTGAATTGACCAAATTCCATTTATCTAACCCACTAACACCCCTGTGTTTCTCTAGAACACACTAGCATCACTGCCTATGGGTCACATATAGACCCCACATCTTCCCCACAAACTGTCTGCCCTGAGTTAGTCGTTTCTGTTACAGAAGTAAATTATATTTGCTATGTTCTTTGATTAAAATAACAAGCTAATTAAATATGTTTTAAAAGACATGAGTTTATAAAAGCTGTTCAATGCATTAGTAAGATTATATTAGGATAATAGCAAATCTTAAAAAGGTGAAGTTAGACAATTGAAAAATCCTGTAATTGGAGTGAAAATCTATAATTTTAGTTGCTTGGCTCATTTTGCTTCCTGCATATTGTGTTATCTGGAAGCCTTAGCTATGGATGAAAACAATTCCTAATGAAACTTACTGAGATCTCCTTCAACCCCCACCACACAGACACAGACAGACAGACAGACAGACAGACAACACACACACACACACACACACACACACACACACACACACGTACGCACACCTCATCTCCATTGCAAAACCCTATTGGGTTGGTGAAGGCTTCTGCTCCTCACTGTTGTTCCATGGGGAACAATAAATAAATAAATAGATTTACCAGGAGGCCCCCAAAGATTCCACAGTCAAGATCCTGTGCCATCACCACACTCAAGGAAAGAAGAGTGAAACTGTCAGCCCTGCCTGAGAGAGAGAGAGATGCTCACTTGGAGGTGACGTGGTCACTTGGAGGTGACAAAGTCACTTCATGTTCAATACTATAAGGGGAGGGCTGCTCCCTCTTCAACAACAGTAGCATTGTTTGCTAAGCATGATCCTTCCACTAAACATATCATCTAGAATTATGGACAAAGCTTTAAGAATTTACAAAAATATATATACAACAGGGAATCCTATTTCATGGTCAGAAGAAAAGACTTGGCTAACATTTTGCTCATTTCTCTTTGGATATCTTGGTTACTTCAACTTTATCCTCCAGTGTTTAGTCATGGAAATTATATCACTCATGGGGAAATATGTCTTCATGTCTACAACTGAAAATACTTTGTACTTCAAATTAAATAATTCTATTTAAAATACAATTTGACTTAGAAAAAATTAAGTCTATTTTTGCAGCATTAGAAGAAATTTCCATTGGCTTTTTTTCACTAAATGTTGCAATGGAGAACTCTTTGGCCAATGAGCCCTTCATTTTCTATCTGCATATAATAAAGGTCTTTAATGCCCATGAATTTATTGAGATAAAACTCAGATTTGATCATTTTGATTGTTTCTTATACATAATATGTTTATGAAACAAACTTTAAGGTGTTTTTCCAGTTAAAATATAATCTGGAAGTTGTAGATAAAGCTGTAAACATGGTTGTGCAAACAATAGTTTTTAGTATGTGATGTCATGTTACCTCTTGTGAAAAGTTTTCTTAAGTGATATCTATAAAGGTTTACATTATTTTTCCTCATAGTGTTCAGTTATTTATATGTTGGTTTGACCTTAATTCCTCCGTACTTAAAGTTTCTCCCTACTTTACATTATGTATATATTTTTATTCAAATATTTTCTCTGGAGGTGAATAAGACTGTAGGCACTGAATTTAGGGCATCAGAATTCGAATTGTAGTTTTAAATTTTGATGAGTTATTTAGCAGTGCCCTTTTATCTCTGTAAATGTGTTCAATAATAGTGCCTGCCCAGCTCATAAGGTTGCAATGGATATTCAACAAGACGATATATGTATAGCGCTGGCAATATTTCCCAGCACGTATTAAACAGTATGCAATCATTTGCCAATAATGTTATTTTCTGGATTCTATCCCCAGTGGCCTTCCTGAGTTTCCAGCAGTACCATTTCTCTCTTCTCAAAAGCATGGTTTATTCTATGCATGTTGCCCTTCGGCAGATTTTGTGAACACTGCCTGCTTGTGCTGTGTTTCCTTGCTGTTTTGAGGTCTGCTTTACAGAAGCAGTGACTGGTTTTTCTGCAGTATCTTTGTGCAGGTCACTTGCTAATTCTTTTTCATCCTTTGTTTTGAAGGAGGTGAGTTCCTCCACAGGAAGCTATAATAGGGGCATTCTACCATGGCAGGGCATGGAGGATGGGGACAGATGTAAACAAATGGCCCAGCGGTTATGCACTAGTTGCTTGGTAAATGAAAATAGCATTTCTTGCTTTAGTGAATATGTGACTTTTGTGAGTCTTAGTCATCATGGCTGAGTCACAGAAACAAAATACCCGATCCAACACCCACAACCTAAAGGAGGAAGGAGAGGTTTATTTTGGGTCACAAGTGTGGCACAGAGGATGGCAGGAGAGAGCTGCTGATGGTACTGCAAACAGGAAGCAAACAGAGCCATGGGCGGAGCCAGGAAAGGAGATATAACTCCTGGGTCACACCCATGGTGACCTGACTCTTCTAGCATGGCCCCACCTTGTAACAGCAAGTCATCTATAAACTCTGTAATCCAATCACCAACCAAAGGTCCTGCCTATGAGTTATTGAAGCTTTCAAGGGGACATCTAAATGCAAACTATAGCAATGGGAGGTTTGAGGGATATTTCCTGGGAGAACTGTATGTCTTTAGATCTTTGGGAATCGATAAGACAAATGTGCAGACCTGGTTGTGAGGAGAGAAGTGAAGCAAGAGACCACATTACCGAGGTGGATGGATGGTGAATCGTGTTGCACGTTGAACAGGCATGGGAAGAAAACCATGGGATGGGCAAATCCTGCTGTACCTCGTGCACCAGGAAGCCTCCCCACAATATGTCCAAGAAATATAACTACCAGAAAAAGGTACTTTATAAAATCTCTAAAATTTATTGGCAGCAACAGACAACGGAAACATTGCCGCATTCCCCAGCTCCCTTGCTTGTCCTCAGATGAGGGAAGGGCAGGACCCTTCCTTGGCCCCTGTTGTGCTCCTATCACAGGTGTTGTTTACTTTTTTTGCCATTTTGGGATTCTCTATAAAAACTGGTACTTTTTTTCAATTCTTTTAGTGTGTTTCATTCTAGCCAGGTAGCTATTTTAATTTCAAGAGATAGAAATCTTTCATAGAACATTATCTTTAAACACATCTTTAAAATCTAAAAAATAAATTTCATAGAACATTACAGAACAAAATATTTTCTGCCTTACCAATTAGTATATTAGCATTTATCTAATTGTAGATACATGTGTATCTGATATATACTTCATTAGAATATAAAACCAATGCACACAAAGAATTTTCTTGGCTTCAGTCACTCAGAACTTTGAAAGTGTGCCTAGCATACAAATTTCTGGGAACATCGATGATTTCTTCATCTGAAAACCAAACACAAAGTAATTGACAATATGTGCAAAATTCATATACATGAAGTAAATACTTTAAAATTTTTTAATGAAGCAATTGGTAGAATCTAGTCATGGTCATGGCGAGTTATGAAAGTTGTATAAGACCATCAAGCCAACCATTGCGACCAAAACTATATTCACCACTCCTCAGGACAGAAAGCACCCAGTCAGTCTTTTCAGGAGCAGGTGTACAGACCGGCAGGAAAATGCAGATGCATGCACCAGGGTTCCATTCACTGTCCTTAACCTGCTGCCCTCCATCAATACTCATGAACAACTATCTACAAATATATGTAGAAAGGTATAAGTTATAGTCTTAAAGGACAGCACACCAAAGCTACAGAAAATACATAAGTAATAAAATAATAATAATGAATCATCAAATAATAAAAACAAAAAAAGATGAGGACAAAAACCAAGGCTGAAAGTGTTGAATATGCACATGTTCTCCTATATGCATATATACGGGTATATGATATATGAGATCAAAAGCTACTGAAACATGGAAAAATTTAAGGCATCACAAAGAGAAACTTGGTTTAATACACCTTCAAGGGTGAGTAAAAAGCCAGATGGTACAGAAAGGCATTTGAGGCTGAGATTAAAATATGTAAGTTCAAAACAGGAAGTGAGCAACTGTGTACCCTAGATACAGTGAGAACCTTGGTGAGAGGGGACCACAGAGGACGTGTGGGAGGGTACGGTCAGAGGTCATCTTTGTTACACAGAGGCTGTGCAGAAAGGCATCTATTTGACTAACTGGAGCTTTAGAATGGAGCTTTAGAATTGGTCGCATTAAAAGCCCTTCCTGTTGGTGTGTTGCTGGTGTTATTTAACTGTCCCCTTGGTCCTGCCTTGTGGGCAGCGTGGTTGAAAGACTTCCAGCCGTCATATCCTCGGGCCACTGCATTCAAAAGCTTTGCCAGGATGAAAAGCTCTGCTGGGAGCTCCAGGGAGACTTCCCCAAACATGTCACAGGGTGGAAGTGGAGGACATGGTCCACCTTGAGCAATCCTGGGCTGACATGGTCTCCCCTTGCTGAAGAAGGAGCTGGGATAGAGCACAAGATATGCCTTTGGAAGGCCCTGGATCCAAGCATAAAATGAAATGAAATATTTAACTTCTCTAGACAAAGAAGGAAGAGATAGAGCGCACGATATGCCTTTGGAAGGCCCTGGATCCAAGCATAAAATGAAATGAAATATTTAACTTCTCTAGACAAAGAAGGAAGAGTTGGCTTAGGGTGGGTAATGGTGTTTGCCTCAGGTATTTGAGGACCAGATGTGGAATCCTTATTTGACATGCTAGATAAATAGGATTTTATCATGCAGTGAAAGAATAACAACTATTTAGGGAGGAAATCACCCTAAGAGACTGTCAGTGTAGAAAGGTGATGACTGTCTTGGTAACACAGTGTTGCTGGGCAGGAGACTAGAAAGAGGGATCATCTCAGAGTCACTCAAATTTGGGTAGAAGAAGATAAGGGTTAGAACTGAGTACGGTGGATCATAAGTTGTTATTCTGAACATTTCCTGATAGCCATGTGGAAACAGATTGCCTTCATGTGGTGGAATGAAGTAAAAGAGAGAGAAAGCTAGGTCCACCGAGGTATTTTGTTTCTTTGACTTTTGCACTGGCTGTGCCTGTGGAGGCTGTGACGCTGTTTTACAGGAATTGCTAAGCAGGCTCAGCAAAGTGTGAGCTGTGAGATGAAGACACGGACGAGGTGTGTGGGCAGCTGGATGTCCATGTCCACAGCACTTCTCAACACCATCCAGCTCTCCGGTCTCCAGGCACGGCAGGGACTTCGGCCCCTATGTCTCCAGACATATTCATCTCAATGCATGGTAGGTACCAGCCTAGGGAAGACTGCCTGGACCGTTTCACAACCATTCTCTCTCCACATCTGCAGGATACCCAGAACCTACATCCGAAGACCTTTGACCTTACACATTCTGGGTACAATTATTTGTCTTACATTCACTTGATAAATTATGCTGAAACCTGAACCCTTGAGTAAGCTTCCAAAGCCTCTCATTGGCACATTTCAATATAATTCTCAACGTTTGTTCGTATCCGTGAGACTGAGTAGCTAGGAGTAAGTTGGACTTGCAGAGTTAATTTTGGAACGGAGCTCTGTGAGACGTTCATCCTTATTAAACACCACCACTGCTTACCCTGGCAAGGCCGGGCTGGGCCCCCGCTCAGACACTGGCAGGAGATACCAGGCCCTTTTATTACTCATTAGAAGCAGAAAGCCAGTTCTGTTGGCAATAGCCAAGGGGGCCAATTAGCTTAAAATGGATAAACAATTCTCTGCTCCTTGGGCCAGCCTCCTGCAGGTCCAGCATGGTGGCTAATAGATTCAGTGCACCCCTGGAACCTAATGGCAAGGACTCATCGTTCCCCTATTCCACTAAGTGCAGTCCAGTCCTAGAAATGAATTTCAGACTTACAAATTTACTTGAAGTAGTTTATTGAATAGCATAAAATGAACAAGGGCATGTTAATAACATCACAGAATTCCAAGAAAGGATTAGGAGTTCCTCGGGCTTTTACAAGGGGCTTCGATTCTGAGGTATGGGGTGGTACTGCTGCACCCACCATGCAAAGCCCTGCTGCATCTCTTTCCAGTCTAGAATTGACGGGGACCGAGAGTGTGCCTCTAAAAGCCAGCTGTAGCACTGCAGGATGGGAAGGTGCAGGTGAGCCAAGGGTAGAAAGGAACCGGAGGTGTGAGGGCACTGTAGCCTGATTTTGTTTTGATGATGGTTTTACCACAAGACAGAACTGAGATGCACTGGTTGTTTAAATAAATAAACTATTTTACTACATCAGGCTACGTGTTTGGGACATTACTTTTCTTAATGGCAAGTTTTAGGCTTTGATCAGAATCTTGAAATTTTAATTTAACAAAGGCCTTCAAGAGCTCCCTTATGGGGACCCTGACACAACCTCCCTGTTTGAATAGTGTACAGGGGTTTGGAGAACCAGATGAGTCCAGGCCAGGCTCACACTCTCAGCAGCCAGTTTCCTCCCCACCTCACTGATGGACTATAAATTAAAATTATCATTGTAAATTAAGGCAGGGTTTGCATTCTATGTAACATAAACAGAGAGCAAGACTTGAGAGAATACAGTGTGAAATGACTTTCAAATTCTGAAGATGCCTCACACCTCTTCTGGCAGGAGAGAGTGTGTATGGCCCCCAAAAGGTGGGGTTTGCACACAATGGAGTACTACTCTGCCATGAAGAATTCTAAATCAGAGTCACGTGTAGGTAAAACAGATGCACCTTGAGCCCATAATGTTATATAAAACAAATCGGACACATGGCTCAAATATTGTTTTGTTTCTCTTATAGGAGAAACTCAAAGTATAAATAAATTCAAGAACAACATAAAAGATAGATTAAAAGAAAAAGGGAGATGGACCTTTCACAGATGGTCAGGGGACCAAGAGATGGACAGAGGCAGAGGGAGGGGATGGAAAGTGGATGTAAAATCATTAAGCTGTGTTTTGACCCCGCACCAACTGCCCCCAGTGAATGTAAGCACTGGAACTGCAAACATGGACCAATAAAAAGGAAAGAGGAAAGGAATGTCCCTGTGGGGGTGACAAGCCCAGCCTGATGTGGAACTGACCACACACGTCCCCGTCCCTCCATCTCAGGTCACTCAGGCACCCATGAGAAGCCGCATTTGGTGAGAGTCAGCTGTGTGAGCCCACTTTTGACATGTGCACTCCATGGGCAGGTGCACTGTGATGGTTAGGCATCATCATGTCAACTTGATTGGCTTATAAACCACTCAGGGGGTTAGTAAAACATATTTCTGGGTGAATCTGGGTGGGTCACTGAGATGGGAGTTCGGGTACTATATCTGGTCCTCAACCCTTCTTCTGTGGTGCTGCTCTCCTGCTCTGTTTCCAGCAGCACCAAACTAAGGACCTTTGCCCCACTCCGGTGCCCTCTGTTATGATGTTCCTGGCTTGGTGTCAGCTGACCATGGACTGAATCCCCTGTAATCATGAGCCTTAATCTAACCTCTCCTCCTAAGTTGTGACTGTTGGATATTCTATCTAGCCAGAGGAAAGCTAATACATGTGTCTCAGTAATATTATTTATTTAAAAGCTACTTATTAGAGCAAAAGGTATGTCAAACATATACCATGAGATTTTAAATGGCAAAGGTGAAGATTTTGTGTGTGATGATGTATATGTGTATGTATACACTAAGCTTTTGAAATTTGGCTTAAAAGCTCAATGATGCTGCTGTGCCTCTCTTTATCACACCAATATCCACCACCACCTCTCCCAACACACACACACACACACACACACACACACACACACACGCACCCTACCTCCTGCCACACTGCTCACCAGGTCCAAGGAAGTGGAGGCAGTTTCACACCTTCCTGTCATCTGCTTTCTGCCCTTGTTATAACTCATACCTTTCTCACATTTCTCTACTTTGAAGTTTCAAGGGAAACTTCCAATCCTTGCTAAATCATATTGTGTTTTGTTTTTTTCCATAGTACTGGGGATTAAACCCAGGACCTTTACACTGTACTATATGCTAAACCCTTTTTTGTTCTTTAATTTTGAGACACTGTCTCACTAAGTAGCTAAGTTTCCTAGGTTGAACTCAAACATGTGATTCTCCTTCCTCAGCCTTCTAGAATACTGGGATTATCATCATGCACCACCAGGGATGGCTCCTGAAAAAATGTTTTAATTTGGTTTCCCATTTTAGTTCTAATAGTACTTAACAATTCCTCCAAAGGGAGCATAATTTCCTCTAGCCTTGTAGTCCAAGCTTAGTCCATAGCAGCTGTTAATAATCTTTAATCAGGTCAATGATTGAAGTAATAAATGAACAAATAACTATTAATTATTTAATTATGTATCTTACACTGGTATAAGTTTGCGATAAATAATAATTACAATCACCTTGGAAAATTCATACATATTCAGATCCACCAAAAAATGTATACACAGTTCAGGAAAAGAAGAACCTGTATAAATATTTTCATACTAAATTCAATCATGAGATTAATACAAGTTACTCTACAGTGAAAAGAACTGCTCAGAATGGTGACCATTCGCTTCCAGACACGTGTTAGTACAGCAGACTGCTGCTTGGGTGACCTTGGTCCCTGAGAGTGCACATGTATTTTCAATTTCTTCTCTAAGGACAGTGTAGCAGGCTTTCTGCCACGTGTGACATCCTCTAGGGTCCTGGAAAGGTGGGTAACACCATTGTTGGAAAACATCATACTAGTTTTCTTTTCCTGAAGTTTGCATACATTGGTGGGGGGGCAGCTCTGTGCCTAGCACATCTGAATCACTTTCGTTTTCCCTTCTCCTACCTGTCTCCTCTCCCTCACGCCAGACCTCCTTCTTTTGTGTTTCAATAAAAGCAAATGTCTCTTGGCAAAATAGATGTGATAGGCACTTCCTGTTAAGTGCTTCTAAATGTCTTGGGGACCCGTCCCCCAGGTATTATTATCTCCTTTTACAAGTAAACAAATCAAGTCTCACAAAGAAGAATGATTTCCGCTGAGGTCACGGGACGACGGAGCACGGACCGGAAGCTCTGAGTCTGCACCGCAAGGGCAACAAAGGAAACCCCGTGTGTGTCCTGAGAGAGTGGGTTTCAACCCGGGCGAGATTCTCTCATCGTACTCTTCACACAGTTTATATTCTGAGGTCAGGTTTCTCCATCGCCTGCGCCCAGCTTTTCTTCGAGATGTTTTGGGTTTGTTTCTGGACACAGGCAGAGCTGCAGAGACTGGCTCGGTTGTCTGTTTTAGCACTACCTCGACACACGTGCGCTCAGACCACTAAAAGACCCCATTGTTTTTAACACTTTCACGCCGTAGGCCGTCTTTCTTCACTGGTAAAATGAAGTGCCCTTTGAACAAAATATGTAAAAACATTCGGCAGAAACGTAGGACGTTGGGGTGAAATGTCTATACATTCCCTCACAAAGATTATTTAAAGTTGTGTCTAAGTTCTCAGTGAGGCAACGCACGCAGGCTGGGAAGATGAAAGGAGGCACGAGCAGAGTGGCAGTCACTTGAGGCTTTCCCGGGGAAGACGAGAACAAAAGACAGTTTGATCTGGTCAGGTGACCTACAAGAGGCTAGAATTTCAGATCCTGCAAGTGAAGCCTTTAGCACCCGGAAGGACGGGCAGCCATGCAAGACTTCTTTGTCTCCTCAGCCTCTGTGTCATCCTTCAGCAAGTCACCTCCAAAATCCATCCTGGATCTGGCTTCACCTCTTCTCCATCCATGGGTCTCACCTGGAGCACCCATGTCTTTCTGTTCATCTGGGCAGCTCTACCCTCCCAAATGGAAATCTGACTGTGTAAGCCTCCTGCTTACACCCCTAAAGGCTTTTCTCTGACCTTAGGATTGAATCCAATCCCTTATCTTCTCCAGCGCCCTGCCCTGTAGGACCTGCTGACTCTGGACCACATCCGACAATGTCACCGGAGTACGGGTGCCATGCCTGAAAGAGCTGGCACTGCCTTTGCTCACCACGGCAGCAATGAACCCTGTGACCTCACACCAGCTTTTCTGACACAGTCATGTTCTGTTCAGACTTTTTGGTTTCCCAGGTCTGGTCTGGTTGGTTTTTATGTCTACTCGGACTCTGCCATGCATCTTACCTTCATCTGAGGTGTGTCTTCCACCCTCATCACTGAGGGTTTAGAATAAGGTGCATTCAAAGACCCCAGGCCCACACCACAGGGTACTTCACTTCTAGACCAGTCTTACAATGCATTCTTCATCCTGACCATACAGCTGCTACCTGAACCCAACTTCTGGACCTGCTTCCAGCCTCTGCTTGCCTGGCTGTGGCCCTGAGCAAGGCATGGGAAGCCACGACCTTGTGAGATGACCTTGGTCCTGACCTCCATCAGCTTCTAAGTGTGGTCTTCTCTTGATCTTCCAAACACTGCCCTTTTCTCTCCTGTTGGTCTCCTCTGGATGTCACAGCCTTCTTAAAGCTGTACAGAGTCTTTGCTTTGCTTTGCTTTTTTCCTTTTTCTCTTTTCTCCTCCTCATCTCCTTACCCCTCTCCCTGCCCCTCCTCCTCCTCCTCCTTCTCCTCCTCCTCTTCCTCTTTTTCTTTGGTAATTATTTCCTTGAACATTCTTGCATACACTTAATAGTATAGCTAAGAGAAAATTTATTTCAACTTTCAAAAGTCTCTGTCATAATTAGGGGGAAAGATGCTGTTCTCAGTATCAACATGTAATTATGTCTGGCAACAAATGTGAGAAACGTTTTATTAAAGCATGCTCAACTTGTTTCCTATGGATGAAATATATATATGGCTCAGGTACTATTAAGTACTAAGTAATATTAAGGCAGTGGTAACTTTCCATTTAAGGTTGAGATATTGATTCATACATAGTGAATTTTATTTAGAGGTAAAAAATTGACCTCTACTTTAATTAATATTATAAGGTTTAATTTCAAAATGCATACACTATTACTTAAATAGCTCATAGTTAATTTCACAATATGTATATAATAATTACTAAAATAGCTCATAGTTAATAGAAAGTTTAAAAGTAGAAAATGTCTACCACCCTGTATTGGGTTAAGGTTTAAAAGAATGCTAAAATTTTAAATAGTAACAATAAATCATAAAGCCAGCTAATTTTCAAAAGCCTTCCAGAAATTTCAGAGCCTGAAAAATTCAGTAACAAATGCCTAAATCTAAAATATTGGAATAATTTAGTTCAGCTTTATCTAAATTTAATCTCTCCCAGTGAAACCGGACACAAATCTCCACATGTGTACCACATGCAGTGCATGAACCTTCCCAGACTAGCCTGACATCTCTATTAAGATTGCAAAATCCCCAAGGATGGTATCCCCATAGGTAATTTATTTCCATATATTCACAAGTTTGATTTCAGCTGTCACTCAAAAGGACCAAGAAGATTTCCAATATTAAAAATTAGAACTCAATTAATCTTCAACATAACATCAACATGTTCCACGTTTCCTTTGGTGAGCCAGGAAATTTTGGAAGGTTACATCATGTCTGCAAAAATGTCCCACCCTGCAGGAAAGATTCTTTGACTAATTAGAGTAGCCTTTTGAGGTGATACTGTGCAGGAAAAGTGTCGAATGTGTACAGATGTCCAAAAAGGGATGAAGCAGTACACTTTCTTCCCCATTATATGGTGTTCGAGTCCCATGACTCAAGATCTCAAGCACACATGAGCTCTTACTGGTTTGGGGGATGTATGTCACATTGGTTATAGCAACACTTACTTTCCTGCTTTCCCAGACATGATATTAAGGAGAGCAGAGCGAGACGAGGGATTAACAACTGCAGCATCTAGAGCAGTAAAAGTAAAGGTAGTGAATGGCTGGCATTGTAGGGGGCACTGAGGAGTTCGGAGTCATTTGAGTTTCAGAGAGCCCAGTAGAAATCTTCGTGCCCTTCCAGAAATAGGACAGAAGTGATAGTCCCTGCCTAGACCCAGTTACAAAGGCTCCCTTCCTAAATCTCCATAAAAGCTTATAGCGTACTGTTTCATTTAAAAATTCATCAGTTCTGAAAAACTAGTGTAAGTTTATCAGAATGAAATTAAACAACATAAATATTTCGTTAAAGGCTTTGTTTCATGTTGGTTTCATTGCTCAAATAAACATGAAATAAAGATGAGGGTTCATATTGGAAATCTTTTCTTCTCTTAGAATCTTTTCTTCTTCATCCCCAGGATATTATCGAGAATCAAAGTGTAACCAGCAGTAAATACATCTCATTCTTTCAAGAAAATACGTGTACTTTAAAAATAGCATATGTTCCTGGCTTGGAAAGCTTAAATAATTCACAAAATAAATACGATGTGCTCTCTCCGTGGGCTTTCTCGTCCCTTAGCTGAGACAACTGTGTGGATAATTCCCCAATTCAGTCTCCCAGCTCTAGGCCCGCACTCCCATTCCTTCCACCTTTTGTCCTCTCTCCCTACCCACTCTTCGCTGAGCCGGATCCCAGAAGAGCCTAACACCATCCTCCTCCAACCTGCTTTTCTCCCTCAAGTTCTTCTTATATCTATTTTCCTAAGCCTGGGCTGAACATCTGGTTCACTTGTAGAATTTTTTTTTTCATTTTTTTTATTGCTGCTAATTCAAGGGGAAAAGGTTTCATGAAATCCAAGCTGTTGTAGAAACATAAGTTACCTTTCCAGTATGTAGTATTTCAAGTAGCAAAGTACAAGGTAAACATACAAAGAAGGAGGAGGTATTATAGCTCCATCATACAGTGTGCTATTTTAATTCATGAAATAAGCTCCACGTAATTCTCTAAGACCGTGATATCTCTCTGCTCTGTCCACCCTCCGCTCATCGTCTGGGCAACACTGTCCTTTTGGGGCGGTGGTTGGTCAGACTGCTTCCTTGAGTGGTCTCCAAAATCCTGCTCCTTTTGTGCTGTAATCACTACTTCGTATTCTGATCACCACTTCCAGTTCTACCTCCCCACCTGAAACTTCCGCCCCATCTCTGCCTCTGCTGTCTGCATGACTCACGTGTGAGTCAAGCTGCCCCGCACAAGTACCTTACGACGGCTGCCCAGGGTTCACACAGGGAAGCTTTGCACTTGGTCCCCCGGACTCTGCTTCCTGAAACAGGGGACGCTGACTTCCAGGCTCCGTGCTCTGCCCCTCCTGCAGCTGCTCTCAGCACGTGCTTGTCACCTGTCACCAGTCCTGTTGCTCTGCACCTTGGGGCTCGCTCTGGGGCCTCCCTTTCCATCAACTTTCCCATCTGAGAAGCTCTTTTCTGAGTCAAAATGTCAATTTAGTGGTACAGCTCCATCCCTTCACATTGTGCTATCATCCTTTCTATGTGAGTTTTATCTCCCTCCTCACCACCAAAATCTGTAAACTTCTTGGAAGATAGCATCTTATGCCCTATTCACTTTAGGAACTAAATGAAATGACTTTTTGAAGTAAATGAATAATTGTTTATACTTTGCATACTATTTAGTATATATTTAATTTCTAGCTACAAGAAGGAATTATGAATTAAATACTGTTTTTCACCCAGGAAGAAGTAACTCTTCAGTGTTTATCTTGTCAGAAATAGTCAGTTGACTGAAATAAAAAAAATATCTGCAGCATCTCTACTGATACAGTATGGCTGTGACAATTAGAAAGTGCAGTAGGAAATTCACAAGAAACTCGGGCCATTGGGGTCTGCCTAAGCCTTGCTTTGGACTTTCCACTCCAGAACATCAGGCATTTTGCAGAGCATGACCTTAGAATTATGAGACTGTTCCCAGAAGCCAAATGGGCTAATTGGGTGTATACCAACAGATACCAGAACATCGTGCCCACTACTGTGAAGAGCTAGGAAAAGAATGAAACCATATTTAATAACAACACTGAGCCATAGAGATGGGAATGAAGTCCTGATAAATACAGGTTCAAATAAGTTACCTAAGATAACTGAGGTAGATTCCAAGAATCTTTATCGGCTGTTCCCTCTGCACGAAGGCTGTGCTCCCTAAAATCTGAGGAACAAGGGTGCAGACCCTTCTGGGGTGCTTTTAATTCTAAGGATCTAAAAGACTTCGCAGAAGTCTGCTTGGTTAAAAATGGAATTCAAACAGCTGTAAAGTCCCTTCTTGCCTTATTTGAAGTTTTTTTGAACTCATTGCTGGTCCTAAATCTCTAGGGACAAAGTCACTTCCACTAAAATGCTCTGAAGCAGTCAAGTCCATGGACTTGGACCCAAATTCCCAAAAGTAAGACTCTCCTTCCTTTCTCCAGCATGCTTAGACAATTTTTTTCCCACACTCATGCCACTGTGGTCCAGGTCCCCAACACACTCGGTTTGGGGGATTCGATTAGCACATTTTTAAGGCATTTGTGCATGCAAGGTTTAGGCTCCTGCTTGAGCGGGATACAAGGGCAGACAGGTGATTGGCTTACAAAGTGCATGTCTTTCCTTCTACCTCATATTCATATTTGCATTGGGAATCTCAGATCACTGATTTTGATCTGGACGGAGGCAGGCATGACAGCCAATTCTGAATTATGTGGGTTTCAGAATTTCTCCAAAAATGTGCCACTGCCCATGAATTCCAAGAAAAACTTCTGTTCCCTAGAAAATCCCAGTGCAAGTCTGGAGCCTTCTGATACCCTTAAACAAAGACTGCATTTCTTGGTATACACGCATGGCCTGTGCAGAGAGCAAACACACAAAGGCTGGCCTTGAATGTCGCGCCCACATGTGATAAAGTAAAAAAAAAAGTGTACGCTGTATGTTCATTCCTGTGTCTGATTTGACCACCTGTACTGCAAGACTGAGTCCAGCCATTGGCACATGGAGTTGATTCGAGTAAGAAAACATCCAAGTGTGGCCAGGCTTGCAGAGGGAGGGACAGGTTCCAAGGATCACAGAACATGATACGTGCACCCACTCTGGGGATGGAGACCAGTTATATATTCTAGCCCATACTATTTTTTAAGCCAAGGCAAAGAGGTGATGAGTCTAACTCATAAAAATTCAGAAGAATATATATGTGTGTGTGTGTGTGTGTAT
>NW_022900918.1:38504742-38516577 GCF_012274545.1 Fukomys damarensis
AACAGCTGTGGCAGCCTGCTATTTCAAACAGCTGAATTCAAGAGAGTTGGCACACAAAGCCAGCCCCCCACCAACTGCCTCTCAGAAACCAATCATATAAATGATTTTCACTGCCCCTGTATAAGTGGCAACTATGAGACAATTATTTGAGTATTATCACATGTTCCACTGCTACTCCCAGATTTCCCCCCAAAAAAGGAAATGTCAAGAGCTAAGCTTATGGGCCAGCGTCTGCCCTGGGCTTTGCTCCTACTGAGGCAGGTCTGAACTTCAAGGCTGATCTCAGCTTCCCCATTGCACCCAAACAGGTGCACACTCTCTTCTTCCCAACCCTCCCAAAACAGAGAGGCTGGGCTGATGAACTACAGGGTTTTTAAAGATTTATTATCCCTCCCAGCAGTGTTTGCATTTTTACAGAGGTCAAGAGTATAAAACCTTCATCTCTTGGGGTGGAATTTCAGGCATGATTGGCAGAGCAGAGCAGAGTCTCAGCCCCTTTCACGTCTCACCCAGAGAGTCCCTGTCTGGCTTGGCATGGGTCCTGATCCACAGACTGTGGTATTCTGCAATGCAGAAGAGGAAGCCTCTCCTTGAGGTCTTTAGGCTGTAAGTGTGGATGGACAGTTCCATGCCTGGGATGGCTCTGTGCTGTCTGATCACAAAAGCTTCCCCTTCTCCTGCTGGCTTCCTCCTTTAAGAATCGAGTGGCCCCTCTTTGCTGGTAACACAGCCAGGTGCTTCATGCAACCAACCAGCCGGATAGAGAGTACAGGTGCCCTGGGGCCTGAGACTGGTGCTCTGGACTCCGTCTGTGGAAGGTTTTGACCCACAGACAGCTGAGAACCAGGGCTGCAGGCTTTGTCTCAGCTGTGGGGATCCCAGGAGGGTGGCTTTCACTTGTGACCAGGGACAACCCTCTGGAAGCCAAACACCCTCGAAGAGCTGGGAACAGCCCTGTGTCTGACTCTCTGTGCAATGCCTGAGCCACCCTCTGTGTACCCAAATGGCCAAGTCCTTCTGATGTTCACCGTCACAGTCCACAGGGCAGCAGTGCACCCTCAGCAGTCTTCTGGAGCAAAGGGGGCCGTCCCTTAAAGCTGGAGGAGTTTTCGTCATTTTAAACATTCGAAAGAAAAGTGATAGGGAAATGGTAAATCTAGAAATAAACAATTGCTATGGTCCCAACACCATATGAATTACAGATTTGTGGATTATAAATTATATAAACTAAGCCAAGTAAATTCTAGATTTCCCCATCCACAGAGTTAGCCTTCTGCTGTGATGTCACCATGGCACGGGCTGCTCTGAACAGTCTGCCTGGCTTAGCAAGCAACCTGCCTCCCACAGCCTGACTAGCATTTCTCCGTGGTACTGATCTCTGTGTAACATAGGTTTCTTCTCTCTCTCTCTCTCTCTCTCTCTCTCTCTCTCTCTCTCTCCCTGCCAGTGGAACTTACCAGCAAGAATCATGACTCTCACCCTTTTGCTATACATTTATGGCTTATGACCACGTCTACCATGCAACGCATGCTTCATAAAAGCTGACTAATGAACTAGTGCACAAAGAGAACATTATTGCATGTGTAACTCGTGCATCATCTCGTATTTCTAACCCTGGCACCAATCTTGTGAGTGGCTATTACTTACCAGGAGCATCCAACGAGGACATTTGCTTCAGGTAATAAACAACCAAATCTTGGGACAGCTATGCAAACACACTTGGCAAGGTCCGAAGTCCATGCTCTTGTCGCCTTGATATAGAGAAGACAAAACTCATGCGACCTTTATGGAAATTCAGTCTCTTCACTGAACATTTTCCTTCTAAACTCCCAAAAGGAAGACTAAACGTGATTCAGAGTTGTACAATTCCTCTGAAACTTCTACAGATTATTGGGTTTAAACCAGTTTCCAGCTTTGTGAGGAAAAGAAAGATTCCTTGAAGCCAGGGACCCTTAAGAGCTCATTGGGGGGTGGAGGGCAGGTACAATAGACAAAAGGAGAAAATGAAAGGAAGAAAAAAAGAAACTTCCCCAACCAGAGGCATTGAAACAGAACTGTCAAATAGAGTAAAATCCTGTAAAATGTCCTCCGCTGTAGGCCACAGGAGAGATCCGTAATAAACTCTGACCCATAAAAAGTCATGTAAACATTAGAACCTGCTTTTACTGGCCTTTTAAGCACGGGGAGCAATTGATCTAAAACAGCTTGGCTCTCCTCACTTCCCAAGTCTCCGTGAGGGCCCAGCTTCCAACATGGGTGTCCAAACGCCTCTGGCACTGAAGGCCAAAAATAGGAATGAGCTAGAAAATTGCAGCTATTTAGCTATTTGCCCTGGGCAGATCTTTGATATTTCCAAGAGCAAAACATCCAAAAGGAAAACTGTAGAGGAAAAGCTTCTCACAGTACCTGTTGCCATGGAATAATTCAATCTGCGGGGTCCCTAATTAAAATAAATATCCTTGTGATCCATCCCTAAAAATCCTACTAAGAGCCAAAGGAGTCACATCGAAGTCTGGGGACAGACCCCTCAGCCTGTCTCCCTCCAGACAAAACACTTTACCACATGAAATATAAATGTGGAAATTTCAAGTAAGATTTTTACAGGTGTCAACACGAGCACTCATTCCATTACCTCTTTGTGGAATGCTCGTTAAGCCTGTCTTGAAAATACCTTTCTCTTTTAAATTCTTAGGATCCAAAGGCAGGGCTGGGGCAATTAGACAGAGAGCCTAGAGGTATGGTACATTCACAGACTGTAGGGTGTCCCGTTTTTCTGATCTTGGTTTTGACTGAGTCTGTCTCCCTTCAAAAGCAGATAGCCAGGCAGCCTAGAGCCAGGTTAGGCAGTTCTAGAGTGGGGTGTTAACCAAGGAGAGCAACTCTGAGCTGGACACAGCTTCCTGGCAGACAAGGAATCTGTGTCTTATGTTGAGCTTGGTTGTCCTTTTTCCTCCCCAGTGGCCTTCTGGGCAGTTGCTTCATGGATGGATGGGTAGACTAGTCAGGGTAGTAGCTGGCTTCCAGACAGCAAACTGCTCCATCACCCCCTGCTCACACAGACAGCATTCAGCACTGGCTGTAGTTAAATGACACATAAGCCCGCCTCAAGATATTGGTAAGACCTGGAGCTTTTCAGACAAGGACTACAGTCCTCTCCTTGGACAGAGGCTAAGCTCACAGCACCGGGGAAGAAAGAAAGTTCTTGGCCTCTGATCCAAGAGCCAGAGATATTAAGAAAGCTTGTGAGGGAGTAATAAAACATTGTCAAGAAGGAGAAAGAGCAAGGAGAAATTGGAAGGATGCTTATTTTTCTCATTTTAATTTATAATTTGTGAGAATTTCTACAATTCAGAAAAAGACATCAAAGTTTGTTTAATGCATGCATGTTGTATAAATCCATGTGTGAATAGATTTCTTAATTAGGAACATCAGTAACTGTCCGTACAGAGGATTTATATACAAGATTCTTTTTTAAAAGCCATAGAAACCTGAATGTATCTCTAGTTCTTCAGCACTCAGAGAATGTGGTAACATGCTCATTGGATTTGAAGGGAGAATCGCTTCTTCTCACCTTTTGGAATGCAACCCACATGCACTCCCCGGGGTTTAAACAGAAACAGAGAGGGAACAGTCATATTTTACATATGTCCAGTGTCTCTCACTTGGTGCCAATTGACTGGTGACTTCCATCTTCAGAATAAGGCTAGCCAATTCATAGGCTGCCTCCACTCAGAGCCTGCCTCCATTTGGGGACTTGTAAAAATGGGGATTATTTTTCCAAAGACTTCACAGTACAGCCAGGTCCTCAAAACTCTTCCTGTTCTTTCCAATATGGTGAACTGGATGTGAGGATTTCTGGTCCACCATTCTGGTCATACCAGCTCTCCAGTCTTCCATGTGTCCTTCTGGAGGGAAGCAAGTCAAAACAGGTGGTCCTTTCCTGTACAGAAGAGTTTCCATCCTGAATTGCACCTTTCAGAGTCCAAGCCTGACTTTTTGATGGTCAGTAATTGGAGTAATTACTTCCGGGTTCTTTCTCAGAATAAACAAATGGTGTTACACTTCTCATTACATTTGGACTCTGATGCTGTGAGACTATTATTAAGAGCTAATAAGGAGCACTAAAAAGACCATCACTCTAGCTGTCACCCACTGTGTGCTATGCACCAGTCACAATCAAAATTGCATTCCAAGATTCTCACCAAAACCTCCTTGCACACAAATAAAACAGGTCCGGTGCTCGGCCATTCTCCACAGCACAGAGTGACAAGTGAGGCACAGAGAAGACAAGTCGCTTGGGTAGGGTTGTGACGCTGGTATGTGCTGAGGATTTGTAGGATCCATAGTCCTCTCCTTAATCAAGATACCATACTGACAGAAGTATGCGCAGAGATCACAGCCCAGGAGCCTTAGGACTTTTATTAATGTACTTGTCTGTAAAAACAAGCTGAGACATTAACCTAAGGACACTTGGCAGGATCAGGACTCAAATAAATTAATGAGCCCTTTGCCTCCTGCCTTGGGGTAATGGGCTGGGGCATTTGGGGTTGAGAAGGTCTCCTTGCCAATGCAGGGCACGGATGTGACAGTGAGAGCAGAGGTGGGAATGTGGTAGGGGAACAGGGAGGCAGCTAGTGGGGGACAGAGAGATGCCACACGGGCGACGTCCACACTGCTGCTACAGAGGCCTGCAGGTGCTGAGTCCACGGCTGCACCTCTGCGTCAGCTGTGTAGGTCTGAGGTTGGGAAAGGGATCTGGGGTAAGAAGAGGTGCCTCTATTTCTCATGGGCTGGTCTTCCCAACTCAGAAGGTCCATATTTCTGTGTTTATGCTTCTGCCAGTCTGTTTGTAATGCCCTGAAAAGGTGTCTAAAGAGGATGGATGGTTCTCGCCCACTGCGCGCTACTCACATACTTAATGAATCATCCCTGTCAAACAGAAAGAAGTGGTCAAGACTCAAGCACTCCTAGCACTTGGACGCCATGTCAGCACACTGCAACTAGGACTCAACAACATCAGAGCTGTGTACCATCCAAAAACACAATGCCTTTCCAGGCTCTCCCTTTCCTTTGTTTGGCTTTTTCGTTTCTGTGAAGAACTCATCAGCCTTTCCAGGTAATGGGAAGCAGGAGAGCCCATTACAAAATCTAGCAGAGGTTATGGGGACCCAGCCCAGCCCAAGGTGTGAGTTTCTGCTAGAAATCCAGCTGGGGTGCTTCTGTGAGATACAAGGGGCTACATTTGATCAGAGAATGGTTACTTGATCTAGTGGTGAGAGGACGTTATGGGGTGTCTCAGTCCACTCTTCTATTGCTAAAACAGACTCTCTGAGCCCTGGGAATGTATAAAATGTAGTTCTGCAAGGTCATGGTTCAGGAGGCTGGGAGCTCTGTGTTCCAGGCACTTGTCTCTGCTGGCCGGGACTTCTCACCCCATCCAGCAGAGTGAGCAAGAAAGCACATGCTAGCTCAGCCATCCACCCTTCCTCTTACAAAGCCACTGTAGCACCTGGGTCTTGATCTCCATCTCATCCCACTGACCTTCCACAGGCCCCACCTCTACCTCCCAAGCATCATCATGTGAATGTGGGGATTCAGTTACAAAAACTTGAACTTGGGGGAGCACACTGCAACCCCTGTGCTCGAGTCCGAGTGTCTGGATTGAGATCCACTGGGCTTGGTCCTAGAGAAAAGCCAGGAGGACGACACTCGGGGGACAGCAGACAAGGCCCCAGCACCTCGCAGACCGAGTGCAGATTTGTGTTTTGGTGGATGACTACCTATTGTCACCAAGAAGTCAATAAAAGCTGGGCCCAGTGACACAGGCCTATAATCCCAGCACTCTGAGAGGCTGAAGCAAGTTCAAGCCCAGGCCATTCGGAGATGTACAGAGACCCAGTCTCAAAACAAAAAGGGCTAAGGATGTAACTCAGTGTGAAGCCCCTGGGCTGAATTCCCAGTGCTACTCACTGCCTAAAAGTCCACAACATCCATGAACATTTCAGATGAGTGGTCTGAAATACCAGATTGCACATGAGAACATCTTTCCATACTTCGATTGTTTGCTTCCAATTCTTTGTGCCACGGCATTACTTTTCAAAATAAGCTTCATCTGACTGTTAACTGGAAAGGAAAATCTCACCAGAGTGCTCTCATGTCACTGAAGACAGGCACGGGCACTTGCTTCATGAATCTGAGCATAACCGCTCACTGCCCACAGCTAGAAGCTGGGGCTTCACTTGAGTCCCAGAAAATGAGAAGGACTTGGTCGCCATCTCTGTCACCTGAATTAACAGATGAAGAACAGTTAGCAGGGCCAGAGGAGAGGTGGTGGAGAGAAACCTCCCAGGACCAGGTGACACACAGTCATATCTTTATGCAAAAGAGAAAAGTGAAGGCGAAACAATGCTGAGGCTTACTGGGTATTGACTGACTGGTAGCAGACACTGCTGTGTGCTTATTAACTCCTGGGCCAACTGGGGGACTTTGCCCAAAGACACAGGGCCTGGAGAGGACATCTGAGGAGACCTTCGGTGGGCTCTGTACAGTTCTGTTCATCTCCTTGGGTCATGGTCAATAGGCTTCCATCAGTTCAGAAGGTTTGGGGGAAACTTCTAGGAGTTCACTGTTCATTAGAGATTCATAAAATCTAGGTGTCTGTCTGGGTTTAATGCATTGACTAAAAAAACAAAAATATTCACAGCTTCGGTAAAGTAAATCACCACCTCGATCCCAGGAAAGAGCTGAATAGGAAGATGAGTAGAACCCCTGATGGAGGAGTAAGTTTCAATACGAGCAAAGAGTGAGAGTAAGGGTGATCCCGACAGGCCAAGGCTATCTCCCTGGGCTTCAGGAGATGGAAGTCAGAGCCATGTGACATGGGGCCTTGCACCTTTGACATCACTGCCATGCAGTACAGCAATTGCACAGCTGTTCACACTCACTTGCACACTGGGCCTCAGGGACCCAGAGGGTCAGTTTCATCACAGCCCTTCCTTAAGGTAAGAGCAGTTATTCCAGAACCAGGTTGTGTTGGGTAATTGGACCACGGCCTGGGGAAGCCACTGGCCAGGCTGTCACCCCACAAGTAGTGAGCCCAGAACACAGTCAAACATCATTTCCCAGGATTGAAACCCTGGAGACCTCCAGGGGAGAAACCAATAGAACAAAACTGCAGGAACATGACGTGTGCTTTCTGCAATCCCGAAGCAGGCTGGGATTTGCTCTCTGCACCTAGCTCACCTGCAGAAGAAGGCTGAATGCAGCTGTTTGAGCTGCACTGGCTGGGCCAGCTCCATTCTGAGGTCCCAGCACCACATCCAGGCAGCCTCTTTCCTGTTCTGCCAATGAGCTCTCCCTGATTTCAGCAGCTGAGTAAACCAGGCTCACAGAGACGCAAACATGGCCTCATCACAGTAACTCCGAGGGCTCCGAGAATGGCAGAGAAGCTAGAAGAATGCTTCCCAGACAGACCCGCTTCCTCTTGGGATTTGCTTGCCTCTGATTATTGGAAAATCTCCAGCACAAGGCTGCTGGGACTTGTCAAGGGATTCCTCTGCCATCAGGGAAGCCACCACCCAGACAAGAAATCAGAAGAGAGCCAAAGTCCTCACAGCAGTAAATCTCCAGAACAAAAGAAGGCATTGGGAAATCCTCATTCCATTTTACTCTTTGGGTGGAGAAAAAAAAAGTTATAAGAACTAAAGAAGATAGGCTATAAATTCGGTGAATTTTTCCTTTTCCCTGTTTTCCCTGCTTCTATGTTAGCAAAGACAATTTCCTTTGATATCCTGCAGTTTCTTTCTTTGTTTTTATGTATATGTCCTGTTGGGTTTTTGTTTTTTTTGTGTGTGTGTTACAAAGTTTTAAACAAAACCCCTCAGAAATCAGATTTTAAAGGATTAAATCCAGCATGCAGATACTAAATGTCTTTCTTTTTAGATAGCACAATATGCTCAGCTGTTTTGGGGAATGTGCCATCACAGTGCAGGGACAGTTCTAGAAAATCAGAACTGTTTTAAAATTCCCTTTCACTTTTTAGAGTCAGGCTTCTCCACAGGTGCTCTTGTTTGTGTGGCCTGGCCAGCTGCCTGGCCACCCCATGTGGCGTTTGGGGTTCCCATAATGAAGGTGGCAGGGGATAGTGCTTCTTGCTCCCTCTCTTCAAGTACTTGGGGCATGCTCAAGAACTCTGCTGAATGTTAATGTTAAAGCAGCACTTATTCAAGTAAAAGTCATATTGCCATGAATCCCCTTCAAGATACCACACCCCCCTTGCTTTGAACACACTTAGCCCATCGTTCTTGCGGCTTTCTGAAGCAGCTCTGGAGTCCTCTTTCTTCAGTATCTGCAGTTGTGTTGTCCTGGCTGTCTTGATTTCCTGAATCAATTAAAAATGTTAATGTTTGGTAGTCATTTTCACTTTGGGGAAGAGCCGGAAGTCGCACAGTGACTAAGGTAAAGGAGGAGACATGAAAATATTCTTATCTCACAGAAATTACTGCGAACACTTTGAATCCATTCAAGACATCCAGGAAAGGACACTCCCAAAAGACTTCCAGAAGTGCTTCCAAAGGTGAAAAGGATAACAGGCTGTGTGTTCAAACTGAAAGGGGAAGTAGTCTAAAAGAGATTAATGGCAATGTATCTTTTACTGTAATAATTTGCAAAATTTACACATTCACTCTTTTGTGATAATACCTGTGTCTCCCATTCTGTGTCCACTGAACCCGAGGAGAGAATTAAATGAAGTAAGTTCATATTGGGACTAAAATAATTAATACATAAGCAAATGGTTAACTCACAACAGGAATACTTGTATTATTAGAGGACACTTAACCTAAAGAGTGGCAGTGAATTATCTGGAAAAAGTCCAAGGTCCTGCAGTAGCTGTGAGCACACACAGATGGAAAGTCATCGTGGCTCCTTGTGCAGGCCACTGTGCGTGGAGCCAGCATTGCAACCATCTCAAATCCCAGGCCCACAAAAATGGCACTGGTATTTTTGCAAGAAACAAGCTCTCTATTCTGGCAGTAGGGAAAAGAAGATTTTTTTTTTAACTATTCTGCATTTACAGTAACTGATTAATACCATATAAAAAGCAAATCTTTATAAAAGCAGCATCGAAGCCTTCCAGTCAAATAAGAACATTTATACCAACCCCACATGTTTTTAAGAATTTCATTCCCACACTATAGCTTTTCAGGCTGTGTAATTTAGCAGTAAAATACAATTGGCTTACAGAACAGTTTCCATATAGTTACATCCCTGACACGCTGTACCAAAAGGATCACATAAAATAGATGGTATTTAAAGCTCTTATTATTAACTTGAATTAAGTTTTCCTTGGCTGTCATATAAAAGGTGTTTGAAGTATTAAGTGCATTTATCTTGCATTTTTCACATTAAATATGATTTCATAAGAAATAATATCGTTTTGGGTCAAACCAACTGACTTAATCAACCGGTATTCAATTCGGGCATACACTGCAGTGTTTATGCAGTCTACTAGAGAAAGGCACTATGACAGGCCTTGGCCTTGAAAGCCCTCCCTATAGCCGAGATTCCATCTCTGTTCACCCCTTGGGTGGGCTGGCATGAACTACAAATTATGCTATTAAATCTAGAAAAGTTTGAAAACCCCCATAATAAATTCTAGCTATTCAAGGCTAGCTTTTAATTACTTTTTCAAAGGAAGATCCAAACACTTAAATGAGTAAAATATCATTGCATGGATGCCTATGGGATATTCAAATATAGAAAATTAGAAATGATGAGATTAATTTCTGTTAGAGCTCATGAGTATAGAAAGGTTGATCGATTTGTGAATTTAGAACACTTCTGGGGAAATAGATGTATTTTCCTCAAAACTTTTTCATTTGGAAAGGTATGAGGGAGAGGGGAAAACAGTTTCCTTTGCTTTGCTTTAGGGCTTCATGAAATTCTCAGTTTATTAAAATAGAAAAATCACATTATTTTTTTTTTAATCAAACTCATTTGAATTGTGAGGTGAGGAGCTTGAGTTTTCCCAGCTCCTTCTCTGGTGGAGTTGTCTGAGCTCAGAGAAGGACAGGAGGGAGAGAGAGAGTGAGAGATACAGGGAGGTGTGGGGGAGGCACTGGCAAGCTCAATAGGAGAGAAGGCCTCTCGGGGCCTGCCTGCTTCTGAGTGCCTCCTGCTCTGATTGGTCCCATTTTATGCCCGTGAACGGAGGCACCCCGTTTCCTTCCTGTCAAACACCGCTAACACGTAAACTGTATCAACGCATTTGAGATCGCAGATCATTCAGAGACCTTTCCCAGCAGGCTAACTCCACATGCAGAGACTGCTTCTGGAAACCAAGTCACGGAAGGACACTGCCCTTTCCACCATGGATGGGGTCACCTGAGGCGCTGCCACGAGGCCACTTCCTACTTCCCTGGTGTCAGTAGCTCTCCATAGAGCCTGAACACTTTCTCTAAGTGGTCACCCTCAGAGAGTTCCCTGCCCCAAAGTTCCCAGGAAGGAAACAAACTGAGTCACCGAAAGAGCCCAGCTGGAGTTTGGAATACAGCTCCATAGGCACTGTTGTTATCTCCTTTACTTATTGGCCTTCTTCCAGAGATTTCTTTTGAACCAAGACATCCATAACGAAAAATGTTTGAAAACCAACATGCTTGCAAGCCTCAGAGGAGTCACAGAAACTAGGAGTGTGGGGCAGACTAGACTGAGGCCAAACGCTTCCGGTACAGGTCAGCTCTTCTGTGCATGAGACCGTTTCTCTGCAGACAGCCAACTGCCTTCTGCCCCAGTGCAGCAAAGCAATGGGCACGGCCAAGACAGAGACGCTGGCTGCACGGTGTGACTCTGGACCCTACTTAGTGGACAGAGTGATGTAGAGCACCACCGGGCTAGAATTTTCCTGGCCCAGGCTTCCGGCTGGGCAGAGAACTTGGCTGCTGCACGGAGCCTGGGGGGAATCCAGGACCAAGCTGCAGGCTATGGCACATCTGATGGATGCCCTGCTCCCTTTGTAAGAAGCAATACAGCCTTTTCTGTTTGAGTAAGTGCTGGTTGGGGTAGTTGCTTTTCCTGTTGGCCAATCCACAAAGAAGAAAACTAGTCCCAATTTTTTCCAGTGATAAGAACTCTGGAAGATCACCCCTCAGCCAACTGATCTGCATAAAGAAAGGAAGCCAGAGAGTTGCATAGGAATGCCCATGTGGGTGGCCAAATAGACACAAGGAGTGAGAAGACCATAAAATATGCCCAAGACGAGGTCATCGTTGGTGGTCACTATGGACGGCTGGCCTAGTTTCTAGTAGGGACTCACCTATTAGCCTTGAAAGTGACACTGGATAGGCACTTGTCTTTATTCATCAGATTAAACTTACTGGAAAAGGGAAATGTCCAGGCAGGTAGCATTCCACACCCCAATAGGAAGTGCTTTAAAAGAAATATTCAAGTCTAGGGTTCATTAAACATTACAGTGATCCATGCCTACCCATGTTTATAGCGGCACAATTCATAGCAGTTAAATCTTGGAAGTGGCCTATGTGTCCATCAACAGATCAATGGATAAAGAAAACAGTATTTACACACAGTGGAGTACTACTCTGCCATAAAACTTAAATTTGAATTATTTGTCCGAAAATGGATGCACCTTGAGACCACGATTTTAAGTAAATAAATCAGATGCACGATTTCTCGCAGATCCATGCCCCCATGTTTATAGCGGCACAATTCATAGCAGTTAAATCTTGGAAGTGGCCTATGTGTCCATCAACAGATCAATGGATAAAGAAAACAGTATTTACACACAGTGGAGTACTACTCTGCCATAAAACTTAAAAATTT
>NW_022900918.1:38516854-38540305 GCF_012274545.1 Fukomys damarensis
AGCCTGAACACTTTCTCTAAGTGGTCACCCTCAGAGAGTTCCCTGCCCCAAAGTTCCCAGGAAGGAAACAAACTGAGTCACCGAAAGAGCCCAGCTGGAGTTTGGAATACAGCTCCATAGGCACTGTTGTTATCTCCTTTACTTATTGGCCTTCTTCCAGAGATTTCTTTTGAACCAAGACATCCATAACGAAAAATGTTTGAAAACCAACATGCTTGCAAGCCTCAGAGGAGTCACAGAAACTAGGAGTGTGGGGCAGACTAGACTGAGGCCAAACGCTTCCGGTACAGGTCAGCTCTTCTGTGCATGAGACCGTTTCTCTGCAGACAGCCAACTGCCTTCTGCCCCAGTGCAGCAAAGCAATGGGCACGGCCAAGACAGAGACGCTGGCTGCACGGTGTGACTCTGGACCCTACTTAGTGGACAGAGTGATGTAGAGCACCACCGGGCTAGAATTTTCCTGGCCCAGGCTTCCGGCTGGGCAGAGAACTTGGCTGCTGCACGGAGCCTGGGGGGAATCCAGGACCAAGCTGCAGGCTATGGCACATCTGATGGATGCCCTGCTCCCTTTGTAAGAAGCAATACAGCCTTTTCTGTTTGAGTAAGTGCTGGTTGGGGTAGTTGCTTTTCCTGTTGGCCAATCCACAAAGAAGAAAACTAGTCCCAATTTTTTCCAGTGATAAGAACTCTGGAAGATCACCCCTCAGCCAACTGATCTGCATAAAGAAAGGAAGCCAGAGAGTTGCATAGGAATGCCCATGTGGGTGGCCAAATAGACACAAGGAGTGAGAAGACCATAAAATATGCCCAAGACGAGGTCATCGTTGGTGGTCACTATGGACGGCTGGCCTAGTTTCTAGTAGGGACTCACCTATTAGCCTTGAAAGTGACACTGGATAGGCACTTGTCTTTATTCATCAGATTAAACTTACTGGAAAAGGGAAATGTCCAGGCAGGTAGCATTCCACACCCCAATAGGAAGTGCTTTAAAAGAAATATTCAAGTCTAGGGTTCATTAAACATTACAGTGATCCATGCCTACCCATGTTTATAGCGGCACAATTCATAGCAGTTAAATCTTGGAAGTGGCCTATGTGTCCATCAACAGATCAATGGATAAAGAAAACAGTATTTACACACAGTGGAGTACTACTCTGCCATAAAACTTAAATTTGAATTATTTGTCCGAAAATGGATGCACCTTGAGACCACGATTTTAAGTAAATAAATCAGATGCACGATTTCTCGCACAGGAGAAACTCAAAGTCGAAATAAAGAGCAAAATGAAAGATGAGTAATAGGAAGTAGGGAGATCTTTCTCAAATGCAAAGGAGATCAGGAGATGGGGGTGGGAGGGAAGAGTACATTAAGATGTGTTTTGTACATGCACTAGTTAGTTCCACACAAGGGATTTAAACAGTATGTACTACAAACATGTACTAATTTTCAAAAATAAAACCACAGAGTAGCAGAAAAAAGCACACAGTGTACATGTGTCAAGTTAGAAGACTGGCGTATCCTAGTGTTTCCAAACACACCTGAATGGGGTGTGACTTACACTAGCACACAGTGATTGTGAGCGTCTCTGTATGATCTAGCTTTGACTTCTCAGTCGAGACCTAAATAAAAAGGGGAGTAGTTCCAATATGGGAATTCAAGACAAAGAACAAGCAAGGAGTTCCAAGTGCCAAAGATGAGAGATTCACTGAAACTGCCAGCAGTTACGAATCGCACCCTGGGCTTAGTGCTTGGCTCTGCCTGCCTGGGTCCAGCATGTTTTATTCATGTGCAGCATTGAGCTATTCCCCTCTTCTAACAACTGTACTAGTCTTGCCAATTCATTTCTAACCTGTGGTTGGCTGCTGTTCTCCAGCATGTAGAATTTTGGTATTGCCTGTAGTTCTATAACCTTATCAGGCAGATGGCTGTTGAAGTCACATTATGTTTATATTTTGCTATCACCTGAAAGTTTGAGTATTTAAATGCCTCTGGTAAACACTGTAAAGAAACTAAGCCTCCAGTACTAATAGATAATTAAGTTGAATTAAGTAGGCCCTACCGTTTCTGTCTTATCAACAATATTATCAATCTTGTCAAAGAAAAAAATAACTCTCCAAATGCATTTCAGTGCCCTTAGTTGGTTGGATGAAATGCTGCTATAATTTGTCCCCAAGCTTCAGGCAGATTTTGAAGAGGTGAGTTTCCTCTGCTTTTCTCTTATGAAATGCTTCTCTCATTATAAATTCCTTGGCTTTGACATAAGAGGACTTCGGAGCCAAAGCAAACACGTTCTTGATAACGGTGTCAAGCACTCTTTCCACTCAAATGGAAAGTTCAGTGTATTCCAGCCAAAGGTCTCAAGCCTTTCCGCAGACGCACGATCACTAAGCCCGAAACAAGCCTCAACAGAAGCACTGTGGTTTGTTTGCCCCACCTGACTACTGTTTGATTTCTCTCTGCTCAGGCTTCGTGATTGAGTCAGAAGGACGCGGGAGATGTGGCACAGGTCCTTCACCACTGCCATCTTGACGGCCACATTCTTTATTCAAGAAACGGGTGTGTCCAGGACACCCACTGCCCATCAGTGTCTGACTTCGGGGATGGACAAGCAGCAGAGGCGAAGAGTCGCCACTCCGCAAGCTCCAGGTCTACCCCTCCGTGGCTGAGTGCTCTGCTGGCAGTGGAAGTATCGAAGGAGCCCAGGAGGTCAGGTGGCACGATCTTCTCCAGCCAGAATCATATGGCGCCTCCATGGGGTGACGGTGTATGACTCTCTTGCCTGGCCAGGCACCAGGACTCTGGCTATCTTAAGTCACCAGGCCACGCTCTGCAAAGCTGGTCTTCGACTCACTGGTCTCATTGGAAGTGTATCTCACATTTCCAGAATATTGCTCACCAATTATATTGGTTGTAATTACTGATGCTGGCTTTGTTGTGATGTCCATGAATTTTGGCCTCCTTCATAACCTGCATGGTGTGACTTTTAGTACAAATCACTCACAGTAGAGATATCGCTGAAAACACAGCTGTGTCATGCCATATTTCAACTCTCCATGAATGCTTAGCAGGAATGTTGGAGCTACCGCCCTGTCTTGTTAAACAAAATGACACACTGGCTTTGCATGGCCACTGCACAGTTACAGCATCCTTCTGAGTCATCCTGAAGATTTCCTGTGAAGGAGAAACAATGTCAAATGCGTGTTGTATTCTGGTAACCAAGAAATGGCAAAACATCTCACCAGAAAATCCATAGAACTACGTCAAGATGGCACCCTGTGCTTTGACTGGCTAGTTAATTCCCAGTTGGCACTCCTACGAGTCTAGTTGCTCTTACTATTAACAAGAATAAAAGTATTACTCAAAGTCATAATGCTAAGTGGAATAAATAATATACACAAGCTTAAATTTTGTATGGTTTCTCTCATATGAGACAGCCAAAGTGTAAATGAATAATAAAAGAGAAAGGGAAATAGATCTTTTTCAAAGAGGAAGAGGGCAAAAAGATGGAGGGAGGGTAGGAAATAGAAGGGGAAGAACAGAAAAGAATTGAGATGTATTATAGATGCGTACCAACTCCACTCAAGGACTGCAAACATGTACTGATATTTTTTAAAAATAGGGAAATGGACATGAATGAAGTAAGACAAATCATCCCCAGAGTCTCCAGGAGGGACAGACCCTGCTGATACTTTGACTTCAGCCAAGTGAAACTCATTTTGGATTTCTGGCCTGCAAAGCTGAAAGAGAATACACTTGTTCTAATCCACTAAGTTTGTGATAATTTGTTTCATCAGCAATCAGAAACTAACCCACACTCCTCTGCCCAGAGAAGCTCCCATTCCCCATGTAGGGCGGCTGTCTTGCTAGTTTCTGTACTTTCATGTTAGCCATTATTACAGAGAGTTGTTCCATTGTTCTCTGAATGCACTCTTGCCCGATTAAGGATGAAATTTAGCAGTGTTTGCATGCTTAATATCCAAGCAGATTTCGCCTTTTATAAGGTGCTCAGTCATGTTTTTCACCCATTTTTCTACTGAGCTGTCATCTTTTCCTCAGTGGTTTTTAGAAGAGACTTTGAAATTCTACAAAGTAGCCTTTCTTGTGTACATTACTAGGGGTAAAACCTTGGATAAGGTTTTGATGCGGGGTCACTTCACAGCCTTTCTTTTCACTCGTGTATGATTTATTCTGATGAACAGATCTTAAATTTAACGCAGTCACTTTTTATCACCTGTTCTTTATTGATTAAGAAGAACAAGAAATGCTTCTTGCTTTGAGACCCGGAAGATATGCTCCTGTGTTTTATTCTGAAATTTTTATAGTTCTATTGCATCGATGCCTTTAGTACAGCTAGCGTCAGTCTTAGCAATGTTGTACGGCTACCCACACCCTGTTTTCTTCTCTGTCCACTAAACAATACAGACTTCTTACTTCCACAGAGCTACATCTGTGTTACCTCCACTGACCTGTTTATATCTTCCTATGTCATCTTTTTTACTGACGTTTTATGACAGTGTTTTGATATTTGTTAAATCAAACCCTCTCATTTGGTTCTTCTGTTTCATGAGAGTCTTAGCAATTCTTTGTCCTTCAGAGTTTCATACACATTTTACATTTGGCTTTTTAAGTTCTACCAAAAGCCAACTGGCAGTTTTCATTGGATTATGTCCGATATGTAAATCAATTTGGGAAGTTTGACATCTTGAGCACTGTAAGCTTATCTGACCTGAGTCTGTATGAGATGACTGCCCATTTCCTGAAGCCCCCTTAGTTGGCTGTCAATGGGGATTTATAGTTTCTTTCACAAAATTTTTGCTGTAGTTGGGTTTATTCATGTATCATATAAATTTGTGTTGCTACAGTAAATAGTATTTGTTTCTTTAAAACTGATAATAATGTTCAGTAAATTTTAATAGATATTTTCATGCAATTGTGCAGTTCATTTTTATCCTTAAACAATGAATCCTTCCCATAATGCTCAACTTGAGTTTCAAAAATGAAATCACATCAAATGCAAAATTGTGTTGCTGTGAGGTTAATGGAGTAACTGATGGACCCATGAAGCCAGCAGTTCTGAAGGGCAAAAGACCAGAAGCCAATTACCTCCCATATTACACACGAATTTGCATTCGCACTGGGGCTCCCTGTATCTTCAAAACACTGCATATGTGATGTGGGCAGAGCTAAGTAGTAAATGGACACCAGTTTAGAGTACCTCAAGCAAAATGAACCACTGATTTTTGAATCCCAGTTTTTATACACAGTTAAAAAAAGAAGTAAGTTTCAAAAACAATGAGAGTCTATTTTTCCCCAGATGTTGATAAATGGTGGAAAGAGGGGAGAAAAACAGCCCATCTCATACATGGGCGCCGATTTTGTAAATTGCTGCAAACTTTGTATGAAGCAATGTAGCAGTTTTTCCCTAGATGTCATATGCAGGTACCTTTTGCCTCAGTAATCCCACTGCTACACTTTCACACCACGGGTGGACTTCCCAGGAAATGGGGGGCTCCTCAGCCAGGGGAAGTGCTCCACCCACCCAAGGGACACCAGTCAGGAGCCTCCCAGCGCCGTCACCATGGGTAGCAGACTGACCACGTATGGAATTACACCAGTCAGTGAAGGAGGAAAAAGCAATGAGGATGCCTCTCCTGAGAGCTCCTGGGCTATTTTAAAGATTAAATATGTTAAGTGATGATAGTTTGTAAGGCAGGGTTTCCCACAAAAAGTAGAACAAAGAACATATACTAGGATATGTAGGAGATGTGTGGGGGGTAAAGAATTGTCTCATTCTATCCTAGAGACTCCCGAGCCCAGAGTCTGCTGGTGCACACTGAGTGCCGAGGTAGTTGGGAAGAATTCCCCTCTCTTCTAGGAATTCCTATGTCTGCTTTCCCAAGCCCTCAACACTGGATGAGGCTCACTCACGTGGTGGAGGGTGTCTTGCTGTACTCCACATCTGCTGGCTTAAATGTTAAGCGTGTCTTTAAAAAGTACCTTCACAGCCTCGTCTAAACTGGTGTACAACCCAGCAAGTAGGTGTCAGAGCCTAGAGGAGGTGACGTAAACTTAGCTATCACAAGTAGACAGTAGTAGATGGCTGGGTAACCAGGCAGACAAAAGATGGATCGATGGATAAATGGAGGGATGAATGGATGGCAAGAAATACTTGCACCTTCACAGAAAGCTCCTGTTATGAAACTCAATAAAACTGTCAATGGAGCCCCCTCAGGCGAAATCCTGAAAATAGGGTAAAATCTGGGGAAAGCCTTAATTTTATCATGGGTTCCCATGTGGCACCTGGGTTTATTTTGTAACCACGTGCTTGCATGTGTCATTTAAAATAACTAGTTAAAATTGTCACTAGCATGAAAAAGCAACCACCTTGAAAATGCATAGAATTACTCCTGCTCACTTGCTGCCTTCCTCTCCTCCATCCTGGCCACCACCTGTGAGCATCTCACCTTCTTTCCATCTGTCGTGTCTAAGCTTGTGATGGTGCTTCTCCCTGGATATTACCAGCTTTCTCCTTCAGACCCTTCCTACCACCTCCCTGAACCTGCATCTCCACACTGCCTGCCATCTCCTCATGCTGCTTCTGGGATGAGTGAGCTCCCATTCGTCTTCTCCTGAGGGACCCAATCAGCCTCCAAAACATCCCTCAGCAGCTCTTGGAGTGTTTCCAGGGCTAACTTTCTCCTGGGCTCCCTTAGCCCTTAGATTTCAGGGAGCAGGGGTCACTTTGGGTTGTCCTTTCTTCTTTGCATCTCTATTTCCTCTACTGCCACTCAGGGGCACAGACAGGACCTTAATCTTTGATGTGTCTGCCCCCAGTCCCTGACAAAATTCTTTAGGTAGTTGGTTGAACACCAGAATTATGCATGAGCAAGTGCCTAAGATGTAGGAAATTCCAGGTCTCAGAAATCTGCATTTTCAGAGACTTCCTCGGGTGCCCATGAAGCTTTTCATAAGTAAGGACTTTCAATCTAGTCAGAGCATAGTCATTGAAGTCCATCAGGAGCATCCTATGTGCCTGGGGCTCCTTTAATCCCCTGTGCTCTCCAAGGTTCATACTGTCTGCTCAGTCCCACCCTGCTTTACCCTGCTTCACAGAACAGTGTGGATGGTCTACTATCCACCAGGGCTCTTCGAGAAATTGCATAAATGGATTTCATATTCTCTGCCCTTGAGGGGAGTATTATACTTGCTGCTGTCATATGGGAATGCTGAAAAAGACAGCAAAGTTTCAGAACTCTTCCCTCATGAGGGTGTCTAATGTCGGCACCTTCCTGGCTTCTGTCTGCCTCCCCCAGGATCCTCCACACCACTTCCTGCCTTCGTCACCACAACCTGCCACTGTCATGTCCCCTGGAGGTGCTCTCCTCCCTGCCAGGTGGACTCAGACTCCTTTCTAGCCTCCCACGTCTAGAAGTGGACTTTCCAAGGGCAGTATTCCCTCAGGGGCCTCAGTTCCTCCTCCAGCTAACTGACTTCTGCTTCCACAAGGTAGAATCAAAACATACAATGAATGTTTAAAAGATTTTTTCGAAAGTATTATAGTAAAAGATGCATTGTCATGAACCCCCTTCAAAATGAACTTATCCCATCTTCCCTGACACTTTCTAAGGCCGTTCTGGAAGTCATCTTTGTGAGTGTCTTTAGTTACACTGTCCTGGCTGCCTCAATGGCCTGAACTAATTCAACATGTTTACGTTTTATGATCACTTTGACTTTGGGGAAGAGCCATTCGCCACATGGTGTCAGACCCAGTGAATAAGGACACTCTGTGATGTTTCTCTAGCCACTTTTTCCCAGGATGGCACTCAGCATTTCGACCATGCCTGGAAGAGACACTGAGGAACGTGCATTTCCAGAACTGCTTCAGAAATTGGCCAGGGCAGTGGGATGAGTGGGTTGCCTGTGAAGTGGAGTTTTCTGAAAGGGTTTCATGGCAAAGTGCTTCTGCTGTAATAATCTGTTTATTTAACCGTTCGCTGAATGTTTCAATCGTTCCTTGTATATTCAGAATTGCTTTTATTTGTAATATATATCATTTGGAATAAGTACCTTCAGATATCACCTCCAAAAAGCAAATTAGCTATACCGCCCTTCCAAAAGAAGTCTACCTGGATGTCCTTCTGGGCCCTAAAATTGCACTAGACCCAGACCAAGTGGAGCATCTTCTTTCCTTCTTCTCTGTGCCCTATTTCCCACTTTCTGGTAGTGGGCTGCATTTTGCTTAGTCATTCAAGTTCCACACCGCGCGCCCGTCTGACTCAGGCCCTGCGCCATCCTTCACACAAAAGCAACTGTGAAGATGCATGAGATGCAGTTCATCCCAGTTTCTTCATTTCCAAGGTGATCTCTCCCGTCCATTAGCTCAGATGGATACAAACGGCCTTTCCGCACTCTCCCTTGCTCCAGCCTGTCCTCCTTCCCCGTGCTGCTGATCCTGGAACACGCCCTTCGCTTTCAGCAGCTTCGGAGCTTCTCTGCAATGCACTGAATGCCGACAGAGCCTGGGCCATATGGCGGCCCTCCGCTTCCAGCCTCACTTCGCACCTCTCCTCTGCAAGAACCAACAGGGCAGTTCATTGCTCGTCAAAACTGGGCCACGCATATGGCCTGATGCCTTTCCCTTCTGCTGTCACCTCACTTGGTGAATCTTCCTCTGCAGTTTTCCCTTCCAAAAGATTGTCCTTCTTTCAGGGCCAATCTGATATACCAAACTGCCCACAAATGCTCACTTTTCTGTGTGACCCAGTAAAATGTGTTACCTTCATTCTGCCCCCTGCCGTGGTCCGTGTGCTGTGTCTGCGTCCGGTCACATGGGATGCCCTGTGGCTGCATTCAGGGGATAATAGTATACTCCCCATCTGTAACCTTAATCATGGAAGAGATCTGACTGCTCTCTTTTTTATACACCTGATAGCACCTACCACAGCCATATGTTTCAGGTGTTCTTCACTATTTGAGTAATGAGAGTGTTATTTACCTATTATCTTACATCAGTTCCTTGCCATTCTTCTCTTAATAATTGGTCTTTTAATTGTCTCTGACTCGTATCTCTCCAACCCATTCTCTGCTTAATAAAAAGTAACTTCCCAAACACAAGTGTGATCACGCTGTCCCTGACTTAGAACTTGGAATGGCTCCCATTGCCCATAGGATGGGTGCAGGCTCCTTTGTGTGGCACACAAAACCCTCTGTGTTCTGGCTACTCTGGTGAATCTCAGCAGCCCTTCCTCCAGCCTTATCCCAATGGCACATTGATGAGTTTCCAGGTGCAGCTGCCATACCAGTCCTCATTCCCCAGGCTTTCCACACCTTACTTGCTTCATTCCTTCTGCCAGGAAAGCAACTGCCCAGCCACATCCCAAGACATTGTCTGTCTTTTTGTCATCACTGCAAGGAAAGCCCATATCCTTGCACAACAAGCCTCCCTTCTTGGGATGTGCGCTGTATGCACGAATCTGTCACCACTCCTGAGCTGACTTTTTAGATGACTGAATTCAACTGCTGCATGATTAACACATAGAGAAAATGGATTGTGCTTTGTAGCACCCTGTGCTCTGGAGGCCAAAGAATAGCACTTAACAACAGAGGAAGTCAATGAATACTGGCTTACTGTATTACTGTACGGATGTATGGGAGGCTGATGGATGGATGGGTAGAGAGAGACTGGATGGATGGATGGATGCAGAGAGAATGGATGGATGGGTGAATAGACAGATTGGATGGATGGGTAGAGAGAGACTGGATGGATGGATAGATGGGTGATGTTTAGATGGATGTGTGGTTGAAGAGATGGGTGATAGATTGATCCAAATCAGAAAATCAGTCAGCATTTATCAATTTAAAAAGTAGGAAGTTTATTTGAATGCTTCATTTCTGTGGATAAAATGTCACCAACAGGAAGATCTGTTTATTCTGATATAAGTTAAGTCACATAATGCCTTGGGTGTCTTTGCCTATGAAAAAATGTCATAAACTGATGACCCTATAAACAACTAAAATTTACTTCCCACAGCTTGGGAAGCTGGGAAATCCAAATCCAAGAGAATCCCAGTTTCAGTTTTCTAGCCTGTAGATGACACCTACTTTCTGTGTCCCCACAGGGCAAAAGGATGAGGCTGTGGAACTCTAGAGCTTTTACAAGGACACTTGTCCAATTTATGAAAACTACACACATGTGACATAAATATTTCCAAAGTCCCTATCCAAAAACTGTCACACTGGAGATTAGCTTTTAACAAAACTTAAGGAGTGAGACAAACAAAACATTTGATCTACAGCATACACCTATTCAGAATTTGTTTGGTTTGGTTTGGTATTTAAGACAAGATCTGGCTATGTAGTGGGGCTTGAACTCACTATGTAGCCCAGGCTGGTTTCAAGCAGGTGATAATCCTCCTGCCTCAGCCTCCCAAGTGCTGAGATTACAGGTGTGTGCCATCATACCAGGCTCAGACCTTTTTAAAAATCAGCAAATGCTATACTGAGATTACTATATGTCCTTGGAAAGTAAAAAGCAAGTATGAACTATGGAAAATATGACTCTCTTGTGTTGTGCTTGTTGGTCTTCATTCTTTTTTTTAATTTAATGAAAAAGTAGTGAAGGCCTGAAAAATTATTGCTCGAAGATTGACTTTTCCAGAGAATTACAGCTGCATAATGCATGGCATCCACCAAGTTAAAATGTGCATTATTCACAAACACAAGCTGTCATTCTCCCACAATGTGAGCAAAGATAAAATCCCTAAGGAACAAGGTGGGTGACTTGCAAAGGATGCTCTTTAAGTGCCAAGAAAAAAGAAGCAGGAATGGATGGGTGTATTCAGCTATATACACAGAACTGGACGCTTGGAACTAGGAGTCAGAGCATTTTGTCACATAGCACTAATGCATATTGCAAAGGTACAGAGTGTCAAAGGAACAGAACCACTTGCACTGAAAAGCAGCTTTGTCAAGTAGGGCATAAAACACTCTACAGCTGTCTCTCTGTTGTCCATTGCTGAACACACGAGGAGCAACTTTGAAATGAAAAAAAAAAAAGGTAAGGGGAAAAAAGAAGTTGTGACCCCTTTTATTTCCTCTGTTAAAAATCCAACAGAAAAAAAACAAAAAACAAAAAACATCAATTCTGCTATACCATAGCATCATCAAAGACCATCATTTGTACAAGAGGAAAACTAAGAGCAAAAATGTGTTTACAGAAATTCAAACAGAAGAGAAAGTGTGTTTCAAGGAGCTTCCAGATCCTGGTTTAACACAGGCACCAGGCTGAAAAACAGAAGTAGATCTGACATTGGATCCAAGGGGCCCCGCTCAGTCAAGCAAGGTTACATGGACATAATGTGGCAAAATCCTATGGAATCACAATGGGAAGGCAGGCAAGTGATCCTCAAATTCTTCAAGTTGGAAAGATGTTACAACTGAAATAAATGCAAAGCTATGCAAAAAGAAAGAAAAACATTTGAAAATGATACCAAGAAGTTGATATACCATTGGAGACCAGGGGTCTTCGAGGGACAATGGTGGAGTTAGGAGCAAGGAAATGTAAAAGTGAGTCTGTACCCACCATAGCAGTGTGACATTAAGATGGAGCAGTGAGTCGGTCGGCTTTGGGGTCCGCTCAGGGAATTGGTGAAGTGCACTTACAGGTAGATCTGAGGGAGAGAAAAAGAAGCATGACCTCGAGGCCAGTGTGAAATCCTGGGCTCTTTGCTCTCTGGTGCTCTACCTCTGAGTTGTTTTAGGCCACCATAAGCTGAGTATTTTGTCCCACCACTCTCCCCTTCTGTGATGTTTCAGTTTGGAACCGGCAGGCCATGGACTGAACCGCCCAAAACCACGAGCCAAATTAAATCTCTACTCCTTTCAGTAGGGGGTGTCAGGTGCTGTCTCTCAGCTACGGGAACGCTGACTACTACAGTATCAACGATGGAATAAAATCAAACCTAAAGTTCTTTAAAAGGAAGGAAAACATAATTACAACAAAGATATACTAAAAACGTGACATGAGTTGCTTGGTTATGATAGGAAATATAAATTTAGAGAAAGGAATCTGTCCAGAAGAAACGTACAGAAAATTTGATCATGGAGGGAGTCAGGAAGCCCTTGGTTTCTATATGGAAATGACTACTATCCATTGGGTATTTTCTATGTGGCAGGCCCAGATGAGGCATTTTTCCATGTGTCACATCATCTAATGCTTACAACATCTTTTGAGACAGTTGCAGGTTTTTTACTGATCTTAAGGGAAGGAACCTGAGACATCCAGTTTCCTGTTGCCACAAGAATGCTACATGTAAAGAGCCAGTGTCAGGGCCGGGGATTTAGCTCAGTGGTACCGCTGCCTATGCAAGATCCTGAGTTTGATTCCCAGTATCTACCCCCCCAAATAAATAAAGATCCAGCATCAGTGCCCTGTAACAACTCAGGTGTGCACAAGGTCAAGCCGATCTGTTCCAGTCCCACACACTAGACCTGTACCTGTTCAGGTGTATGTGACCGAATACAGGTAAGCCAGTCCTCTGTGTTGGAGGGGCAGGCTAGGTGACAGCTGTTGTTTCATAGCCTCAGTCAGGTCTGGAGTGCCTCCAGTGGGGCCCCTTGTCCCAACTACAGTAGGCTGGCTCGGGCGTGTCCTGCTGCAGCTACTGCAGAGAGCGAGACTGCGGGCCAGACACGTGGGTGCCTTTGCAAGCCTACTCTCGCATCCCATGGTCAAGGCAAGTAAGAGCCAGAGTGAGAGTGGGCACATGACAAGCTCCCTGCTAAGCAAGGGTGTGGAGAGATGGTGGAGGAAAGAATGGGCCTTTGATGTGGGCGATCTGTCGTGCTACAGATGAGCTCCATCGGGTCACCTGCCAAAGGCCAGCAAATGCTATGTGACAGAGCCTGGCTACCAACTGGAACCGACCTCAGCTCTCCCCTGGCAACTACTAGAGCAGCCAAGAGAAGCCTTCTAGCGCACAGCTGTAGGTCTACAGGTCAGCTGCAGACACCCTGTCTAAGAGAGCACGGGAAACATTGGATTGTAAGGAGGTGGAGTTCAGAGTCTAATTAAAAAGAAATACCCTTAAATACAAAGCTCACTTGTAAGGCCATGCAGAGGCAGAGCTTCCAATTCTCACATTTCTGCTTCTGCCAGAAGAACAAACGTAATCCGCCCCAAAGAGTAAAACAATTTGAAAAAGGAATAAAGGGATGAATTAGATCAAGATGAAGATGTATGTCTGCAGCATTTACATTTTGAGTGATTCACTAGTCATGACTGTATTTTATTTTTTATTGATCTTAAAAATAGGCTTTCTAACAATGGACTGGGGATTCGGCCCAGTGATTCCGCTGCCTGCCTTGCATTCTCCAGGTCCCAAGTTCGATCCCCGGTACCAAAAAATAAATAAATGAGTGAATAATAAAAATCAAAATGGACTATGTAGTACCAAATGCTATACTGGAACTTTGTAAGCACTGCACAGCTTCCAAAGCCCTGTGGCCCTATGGCCCTGTGGAGAATCAGTCCTCATAGGGAGTCAGCCAGCTTCCTGAGGGGGCCGGACTGAAACACCTTTGTGTCCAGGACTTTACTGCCTTTGAAAGAAACACGACTGATGAGGAGGTCAATAAATATAACCAATGAGTACTTGCTTCAGATTCATCCTGATTGTCCATTAAGTTGGTGCTAGGATCAAATAAGAGTAAAAGCTAAGAAAGAGACCATGTGTGCTCATTCATCTCCGGTACAGCTTTTATTTAGGAGCCCACAGAGGTCCCAGCCACCTAAGTTTGCGTAGCTCTGAGACAGAATGGAGCAGACAGGTAACATTTTTCAGTGCTGATGTATGACTCTGAATTTGATTTTGTCCTACGGCTAACTTCTAACTTGGTGTCCCCTGCGAAAGAACCATTTTCCTTATGGACCAATCTGAATGTCACAGAGACCTTTGGAGCACTCACGGCCCTCTCACCCGTTTCCTCTTGGCTCTGCTGACTTTTTGCCTTCGAAGTTTCCAAAGCCTCCCTGCCAGATAGAGTGGGGAGCCGTCTTGTAGAGCAGTTTGTGGAGTCTGGCCAGGACCTGGGCTGCTGCTGACAGTGAGAATCAAGAACCATCCTCTACAGCAGGGTTCAGGGGCAGGGTTTGCCACACTTTGTGTTCGTATCCTTCTTTTTGCCATTTTAGCATTACTAACCCTAACAGTAAGAGCCACAGTCGGCCATTGTCTAAGAGCTGCCTCTGGGATTTTATCTACAGTATCTTATTTAATCCTTGCCTTTCAGGAAGCCATTACTACACAATTCTTCAAGCCAGGAAACAGGGAATTAACAGGATTAAATAATCCGCTGGATCACCTTTCTCAGGACTGTGGCTCTTTTTTATGTTTGTGAACCTGTTTATTTTTCTTATTTGTAATTGCGGTCTTATATCTTAACATGAGAAAACCGAGCCACGTGTCAAGGAGGTTCAGCTAGGATGGATTTTCCGTAGCTTCCATGACAACCTCGGAGGCCAACAGACAAGGTCCGTGGAGGAGAGGGTGCAGCACAACAGGCTGTGGCCCTGGACCCAGCAGGCCTTCCCTCCTGCAGGGCCGGCTCGCTCTTCTGAGAAAGAGCTTCCTACTTTTGCCTTGCCGGTCTTGGAGCGTGTGGTGAAGACCTGCGGGGCGCCCATGGAGCCATGCACACGAGCTTGCCCATCGTGATTCTGCTTTCCGAGTCCCTCCATGGGCCCTGGACGGACTGTGTCTCTTTCCTTTCCAGAAGGGCTGCACAGCTGGAGGCCAGGCTGATTTCATTCCGCCTCTAACTAGGGGCACCTCCCGCCGACCCTCCGCTCCTTTCCCATGCATGCTGATGATTTATCTTTTCAAAGCAAAACAATCTGTTCTGACCGCATCTCCCTCTGCCGCACTTGTCGCACTGAGCTGGCCTGTTGTGTTTTTCTCTCCAGCAGGCAAGGACTGGGAACCAAAGGCAAACATCGGTGCCAATTAACACATGCTTACATCTCTTGCAAGTGATTTTCCCTCACTCTCTCCCACAGCTCAAATGGAGCACTTTTCCCCTCCCTGTGTTTTCCTAAGCCCTCTGCAAACACTGGGCTACAGGATGATACTGAGTCGGAATGTAGGAGGGGACTTTGACTGTTCAAGGGATGGGGCTTTTTAGAAGGGAAGAGCACTGTCCCCAGAATCTCAATGAAGCGCCCTGAAAAATCTTTTTCCTAAAGATGCTTTGTCTAGAAACTGTCTTTGACCGGATGCAATCCGAGATGCACTCCTCCTGATCTGCTCACTACCAGAGGTGGTTTAGGGGGGCCGGGTCTAGCCCCCTTGGGAGTACTGAAGGTCCTGCTCCTCATTCCTGAGAAAAGCAGACAGCTCGTCACCCCAGAATCTGCACCCTGCTTCTGCTGCCCCCATCATGCGCTCCAGGCAAGCACAGTGAATAATTCTCACCTATCTGTCACTTGCACAAAGCCCTTTTGGAAAAGCCTTAAAGAAACAGAAAACAGAAAACCTCCCTGCTTCATTTTAGCTCTTTCCCAAAAGAAACACCCTGCTTTCAGAAAGCTGAGGGTGAACTGGCACCGAGGTGCTGCCGCCTGCAGCCCCCAAGGAAGGACTCTGGACTCTGGGTTCACACTGCATATTCTGCGTCCAAACCCCTCTCTAGGCTGTCGGCTGGTTTTCATGTTTGCAGCTCTCCCAGAACAATAAAGCAAGAATGTTTGTCACCCATAAAGTACAGCTGCGAGAAGTGTGTGGGAGTGATAATTGGATGACACCCAGGGAAGGAGGGGATGAGAAAACCTTTTCCCAGAGGGAGGATGTAGCCCCGCAGAGGCGGAGGCAGCTCCAGGCCCCCTCCTGGGCTACACCTGGTGCGGTGACCAAGACCACAGGCCGGGCCACACCCAGGGGCCGCTGTGCTTGCTGCTCCCTTTGGCAGCTGGACGTAGCCTCAGGGTGACTTCTTCTCTGTTTCCAAGTGGGCCAGCAAGCCACAAAGGCCAGTCGCCTTTAACCCTCCAGCAGGCCCCAGTGACAGCGAGGCTTTGATTCATTCACAGAGGGCTGGGGCTCCTTCAGCAGGCAGCTGTCATACATGGCCCCTGGCACAAAGGCGGGAACACGGATCCCCTGAAAGCAGCACTCCCAGCATTTGATCCTCTTGTCCTCAACCTTCCCCCTCTGAGATGCCTGACAATGTAGAATGTACAGGACTCTGCAGACAAAGACGTGTTTATGCACACTGATCCCGGCCGCAGGCGCCTCCCCCGAGAAAAATCCCTAAGGTTTAAGAATCATCCCACTTATTTTGAAACTTTTGTTTCTGTTTCTGTTTTTTGCAACCCTGAGGATTGAACCCAGGACCTTTGCACTTAGCTACATCCTCAGCCTTTGATTTTCTTTTTCTTTTTTTTTTTTTTCTTTAATTTTAAAACAGCACTAAGTCACTAAGTTCCCCGGGCTGAGCTCAAACTTAGGATCCTCCTGTTGCTCCCAGAGTGCCAGGACCACAGGGGAGCACCGACACACCTGGCTCCAACCTTTGTACGTAGCATCCAAATCCATCAGCGGAAAGTTCAAAGCCTGAAGTGAGTGACTTGGTGTCTTCACAAGTCATGTGTAAGGTGTGTGTGCAAGTGTGATAGAAAATAGGTTATTGTTTGCGAAACCCTGTGAAGGATGCTGAAATCCAGTGTGCAGTGACAGACAGCCCTATTACCTTTACCTCAAAATGATCTATAAGGCAAAACTGAAAATAGCATTAGCATACCACAGAGGGCAATTTAGACAAGTGTCATCAGGGTGGGGAATAGGAAGCCACAATGTCATGGAGAAAAGCAATAAAGGAAAGAAATGGGTGTGAGCTGCTATCTAATGCAAGGAGATACTTTGGGGTCCTTGGTGTGTAGGATACCAGCAGTGCAAAGGACTCACAGGTGGGAGGAGGATGGCCCTATGTGGCCCATAGAGGCTCTGCAGGTCCCTGGCCCATGTGGCTGCCTCCAGGAGTCCCAGGATGGACCAAATCTAGCTGGTACTGTGATCCCCGCTCTGTTGCATTGTCCATTCTCATCCTTAGCCCAGCGATGCCTAACCTTGGGACTGCTGACATTTGGGACAGTATCAGTGGGGAATCTGTCTGGCTCAGCTTATTAAGGCTGCGGTGCCACATTGCCACAGAGGAAGGGTTTAAATGAGGAGCAGTACTCCTCAGCCCTGCAGATTTGCTGATGACCAACTTCTCTTCTCCCTGGGGCACCCCATGGCAGAGAGCAAGAGACAGCAAGGAAGCTGGGTGCATGAGCTGGGACCTCATTCCTTCCTAGAACCCCATCTTTAAATACTGTCACACCACAGATTGAGATTTCAGCACAGAATTATTGTGAGGGGTGTTAATGTTTAAATCTACAATGCCCTCCATAAGTCTCCTGTGCTCAGAGATGGAGCTTTTGGAAGGTGCCTGGATGGTGGGAGTGCTGATCTCATCCTTCCGTTGATGAGTTTGTAGCCGAACGCACTACTAGGAGGTGGGTACAGGTCAGAGGTGGGACCCTGAGGGCATGGCCTGGAGAAGGCCACCTCCTCTCCTGGCCCTTCCCTCTGCTCTCTGCTTCCTGACTACCATGAGTTGTGTGCCTTTCCTCTACCATCCCTTCCACCTTCTGTTCTGCCTAGGAGCCTACTTATCATGGAACTGTGATCCAAAGTAAACCTTTCTTCTTTTAAATTGTAGGTGTCAGGCATTCTGTCAAATTGACAGGAAGGTGACTAATACAAGGAGATACAAACTTTCTACCCATGATTGGGACCTCCAGAAAAGAGGACTGATGTTTTTCACTTATAAATTCATATTCCACTGGTCACCACTATGAGAATCCTTGGGTTTAGCTTTCAGGGTTTGAGTTGATGGAATGAGGCCCACCCACATTACAGAGTGCAATCCACTTTACATAAAGCAGCTTAAAGGAAGATATAACCACTGTTGTAGTCAGCATTTTCAAGAGAATAGATTTAATACAAGACATATAATTTATAGGATTATTTTATAATATTCACCCAAAAGTCAAATGCAGAGGAGTGCAAGAGATCTGTTCATGCACTAGCCACCCAAAGAATCCAGCCAAGGGCCTGGATCCCACAGCAATGTCCCAAATAGTTCACCTGAAGGTCTGGAGCCAACGGCAGTGTCTCATGCTTGTCCACATGTAGGATCTGCACCAGGGAGGCCCAAAGGCTTTCTAGTGGAAGTTAGAAAGTCTGTGCTGGGGGCATGAAGGACCTGTGCCACCAGGCTAAAAGATCTGCACTGGAGCCAGGAAGCGGTGCTCAAGGCAAAGACCAGGGCTCCTCTGAGGAGAACAGCAGCCATTCCCAAAGACAGCAACAGTGAGTACCTGAGCTCTGATGCTGAGACAGCTGAGTTCCCATCAGGAAAACCAGCCATGGGAAGTTCTCTGTCATACAATCTTCCCCTCCTTCTCCTTTTATACCCTTGGCAGCAATCCTCAGGAGGGTCTTCCATGCTCAGAACCACCAATCTGACTCATTTCAGCTGGGCGTTACACGTTGACCATTAGTCTGACACAACCACTTTTATAAAATACCTTCGTGGCAACATCTAGGTAAGGATCTAATCAAGTGCTTGTGTTCTACAGCTTAGCCAAGTTGACACGCATGGCTAATCCTCACAGGGACCTACTGCGAAGACTGTTGAGGAGGCTAAGCCATCACTATAGGATGGTTAGTAGTGGTCTTGGCATCTACCTGACACAGCCCAGGTAGTATACTTTCCAGTGCGAAAAACACAGATGTCTTCAGTGTCACCAAGCATTGCCTGGTCCTGTCTGTGTGTAGGGCTGGGGGTCTTTCCAGTTGAGAACCATCTTTCTAGGCCATGGGATAGAAAACTTGGGTTTTCTGTGTCACCCTAGAAAGAGTTCTTTCTCATTCCAGAGGTAAAACTTCTATTTTCAAAGCCTCACATTTCCATTCAAAGGCTGTCTTAACACAATGATGATTAGGGATCTAAATTAATACCTCATGAACCTCCAGCCAGCAGGACCCCTAGGTCTTGTGTGGAGGCCATCTCACCACAAGTATCAAATGACTTCTACCTTCAGCACTGCCTTGAACTCTGTGGCTAGAGGAACCAGACTTTTCTCCTGAGACTTGGAACTTAAAGCAATACCAATAACACAGCCAGTAGTGAAATTTGTCCCAGAAGTCTCCATTAACCTGTTCAAACTGGGTACTGGATGTTAGAGAGAGAATTTCTACTCCAAACTCTGGGAAAGCTTAATATCACAACTTTAGTTGATATTTCATTGAACTAAATATTTTTATTTACTGAATATATAAAAATAACTTTGAGTTCAATATAGATAAAGGCAATTTGACAAACATTCACTTATCCTAAATTATAGATCTTCTTTTTTTCCTTTTTCAGTGCATTGCTATCAACAAATTTTTATATGTACGCTCCCAATAAAAAAAAAAAATGTCCTGTACTCTTCCAGCCATCTGGTGTGCAGTGACACATGGGTAGCAAACTGCTATTTTAAGCGCTGAATGCATTATCTATAACTAAGCATGATTATCCTCCTGCATTGTTAATTTCCTGCTGTGCTTGTATAATTCCAGGATTTTCTTAGTTATACAACTATGTAGTATCTTACAAGCAGCCCATATACAATGAAGAAAAAAGAGCAAAGAACTCTTTAATGATATAATAACTACAAAGTCTGGTGCCAGGGTTGGAAAATGAAGACTCCAAAAGGCCAATAAACCACTGTTTGCAAGTAGAGAATACCTATTTATGAATTTGCTTTCAGCAAGGCAAAGACAAACTTTCCAATTGGCTTTTTGACCCATTAAGAATCACATTAAGAATTTCTCATTGGCATTCCCCTTTGCCTATTAACAAAAGAGCAGAGCTTTGTTTTTTTTCTTACTGCATCTGGTGTCTGCTGTACAGTGTGGTCAGCCAAGAGCCAGATGTGCAGTGTGTACCAGGCATCCTGAAGGTACTGGACGCTGCCCTGCTGGTCCAGTAAAGTGATCGCTTTGCACATCAGCTCGCGGGGCCTGGCCTGCACACACCCAGAAAGAAGCTGTGCTCTGGTTGTGGTTCTGAAGTCAGACTTCTTCCCATCCTCCAAACCCACCTGGACATGTGCAGGAGGCCACTGCGCACAACAGCCAAGTGCTGACAACTTCTATCCTCTTCCAAGTGTTTAAAGAGAGATGGATCTAACTGGCGAGAGAAGGGGCAGCCAGCTTGTTGAAGGATTCTTTTTTCATCCTTCCTCTTACTCCTCTCTGTGTGGCCCTTTTCATCCTGCCTTAAGAGAAAAGGAAAGTGAACTGCATGCCTTAATGTTTTGGGTCCAACACAAATGTAGACTGTCCCAGTTTAGAAGTTAATCTCCACACTCAAAGAGGAGGTCACAGGTTGATAATTCTGCTCATTGGGAGTCTCAAGCTTACAAGGCATTATTTGCATTCTAACTGGCTCTTACACTATATTTTAATTAAATTTTAGAACAATTGTTTTATCTTACTCTCCACACACACACACAGAGTCAAGTTTTGGTTCAGTCTTTGTGAAGGTAAGTGTTTTGCCATCAAAGGAAGGAAGCTCATCATAGCTAGTGCAAGTGAACAGCCAGAATGTATTGTTTTACATAGTTACTCCCAATTATTTCAACAGGAACCTTACAAGGTAGACATAATTATTCTCACTTGCCAATATGGATTGTGATGCTTTTCTATGTTTGTGACATTAATAAGAGGAGAAACTTTAAAATATATCTGATTATTAAAACCATGATCTTGACGCTTATTAAGTATGACATACAATTTATGAAGATTTTGGATGATAACCTCTGGACAATTTCACTTTCAGCATTACGATACATTCCTAACTCTGGGTCCAAAGAAATCTGAAGTCACTACATATGACGCTGATTGTGTAGTAAATATAAATATAATATAATATAAAATATCTGGAAGTGACAAGAGACACTGGCTGCTTGAGTAGAGATCTACTGACCAAGGGAAGATTTTCTGTAATGAGGCTGGGAAGTAGGAATATGTTTCTACCAGCACACTAAATACTGGTATATTTTTAAATAAAAATCTCAGCTCTTTCAGAGACTATCATGACATTCCATTGATCACAGACTCATTAATATGAGTCAATAAATTCCAAGTCTTAGAAACTAAAAGTCTGCACCCAACCCATTTAACTGTAGTCTCTTTTCCTGTCTCCTTCATAGCACATACCAAACCTACACTGCCAATCTTGGCTCTTGTTAAAACCTCAGTCACATATGCAAGAGTAAGAACCACCAAGCAACAGGTGTGATGGGGTGTGCTTGTAGTCAGGGTACAAGGGAATATGAGCAAGAAGATTTTAAGCTTGAAAGCAGCCCGGGCAACTTAGTAAGACATAGTCTCAAAATAAACAAATGAACAAATTACCTGGGAATACAGCGCAACCTGAGGCCTTGAGTTTGATTCCTAGTACTGTCAAAAAACGAGTTAAATAGAATCACTACAGCTCAGGAAATGTCTCTGCTCTTAGCTGTATTTATTTCTGCTACCAACAAAGTTCGTGTATTCTGGAAATACCACATGAGTGAGTTGGCAATGTTGAAGGTGTGAATAAATGTCATTGAGTTTCAAGAATGCTTCCAACTCTAATGTTTTAAATATTAAGTTCATAAGAATTAATCACCTGGAACTACTGGGCAAGCCTTGAGTCTCAAGAGAGCTGATACATCTTGGTGATCAGGTGAACACCAGGGGAACAAAAGGATGCACATGACAAGGGTATTTCCTGCAGCATGAGCTAGCTGGTCTGAAAGAGTTGCACTATAGACCTGGGCTCACCTCATAAATGAACAGTTGGCTGCAGTAGAAAGGAAAGATAAGAGACACCTTGAGGTCCTGATGGGGTTCCCGCTGCTGCCCAGCCACCTCCTACCTACTGTGCCATCCATAATAGGCCTGGAGATGTGGAATGGGAGAGGTTCTAATTATGGATAAGTTAATGATGCCTAAAATAATTACTCTGGAGCCTTTTACAATGTGTGGTTTCCATTTTATGGTTTGAGAAAAGAGAATGTGACATGCATCATGGTCAGTTCCAAATTCCTTCAAGATGATACAAATGTAATACAACTGGACATGAAAGAATTCCATTCAGCAAGTCCATGCACCATGCTCTTGCCAGACTCTTGGCCTTTCCCAACACAGCCATGGATTTCTTCTTTGAAGACATGTCAACCAGCTTATTGCATCCATGGTTCGTCATTTCCTCCCAACACTATTTCTTCCAGAATATTACCAAGCCAGTTTTCTCTGTTTATCCCATTCCACTATTTTGTACTTCCTGTGTGACTTGCCAGTTCTGGTAAGGTGCACACTCTAAGCTTACACTCCTTCGTGTACTCCTACAAGTTAGGTTCCTTTCCTAAAGTGTTAAATGCTAATGCAGTCATTAATTCTGAAACTGTCTTCTATTTTTTCTCACTTCCTCTTTTTTAATTGCTCTGCCTCTAAGCTCAAGTTTCCCAAGTTGCCACATAAGTATACATTTTATGCATAAGATTGCTTTATTGTGTGGGAGCTCCCTACTGAAAGAAAGATGAACTTTCCCTTCGGCTCTGTACACCCACTCATGACTGAGCTAGAAGAAGAATTAAACAGAAGCAGGAGGTACTCAAGTTATCAGGAGCTTCCTGAGGAAGAGAAGTTGGCTTCTCAGTTACCAAGAGTGAAGATTCTCCTTCATGAAGAATGCTGTGGTTGGAAAATAGCCCAAAATGTCTGCCAGAATCTAAGCGAACCTCAGTAGAGCAGCAAAAATGTTGGAAGTCACCTTTATTTGCACACCTTTGCATAGCAGAATCCTACCACACAACACATCCTCAGTGCCTTTGCACGGCAATCTATGTATATGTACAATCTGCACAGCTGACCAAAATGTCCAACATATTTCAAGTTCAAAAGATCACTCTGACCAGAAATTGACTGGGAGGTAAATAACTTTACATTTGGTTAAATTCGATGTTTCCATGTTCACAAAAATTCTATAAATTAGTTATTTCAAAGTGTTAGAAGTGACTTTCCTATTTCTTTACTGATTCTTTGGAACCTATCAGAGGTTCAGCAGTAAAGCAGCTGCCCTTGCCTTGAGTCATGCTCAGTGCTGAAGCTGCGCAGGCAACACCCTGATGCAGAAAACACTTAATAGTATCTCAGCCAAGCATGGTGGTGCATGCCTGTAATCCCAGCATTTGGGAGGATGAGGCAGGAGGATCGCTGTGAGTTCGAGACCAGCCTGGGCTGCATAGTGAGTTTCAGGTCAGTCTCAACTACACAGTGAGACCCTGTCTCAAAAAAAAAAAAAAAATATATAAAG
>NW_022900918.1:38540416-38575994 GCF_012274545.1 Fukomys damarensis
GAGACCCTGTCTCAAAAAAAAAAAAAAAAACTATATAAAGCTTTATGTAAATATTTTTAAACTATATGCTTTTCTTTCTTAAAGCCATGTGTTCTAAAAAATTCATTGTGGAAGTCAGCAGGTCACTGAGCCAATGCTGAAGAATGTTATGTGAGACACATTGAACACAAGCTTTGGAAAACTTCAGGCTCAAGAGAGAGTGGATTTGACATCTGCTGGTTCCCATAAACGGTCACTACCAGGTTTCAAGAGCCATGGGAGGATAGGTCGTGACCGTGACCCAGAAAGCATTAAGGATCTACAGAGGTCATCCTGGAGAAGAAGTGTGAACACTCGAGATGCAGAAATCTAAGAAGGAAATTCAATGAAGAGTAATGAGAATTCACAACTCAGCAGAATAAGTAGGCACTCTGAGACCCGCATTTGAATTTATAAAGATACCCTCAGCAATCATGAAATGCAACTTCCTGTTCCTTTACAGACTAATCAGAAGAAAAAAGACAGAGGCAGCGATGTCCTCCCCGGTGTCACCATGAAGAAGGGAACAAGGTCTTCAGATTCAGCCCCTAGCTCGTGCAGCTGCCTGTGACATGCTCTCCGTGGGGAAGAAAGGGATCCATGGCCTGGAAGCAAGATGTACAATGTGGAATTGAATATTTGTATTTCCATCTGAAAAACTCCACTGTCTCCTACCATTCACCCAGATCACATCAAAAGAAACAAGAAGCTGTATCTTTCTCTCTCTTATTGATTTCTTGAAATAGAGCAAAGCATTAGTCTTCATAAACACTGAATTTCCACTATAAGCAGGAGCCCTTCTCCCTGGGTACTGCTAGTCATGAAAAATATGGTCCTAAGTCTTTAGACATGAGCTGGATTGAACCATTTTTTATTGCTTTAATCACTCTAAAATGCCACATAGCACAAGTACAATATTGCAGATTCTACTGTCATCCGTGATTCTCAAATAACCAAGTTGGAATAGTTGGGAGACACTTCTTGTTTTCTTGAGGTCACAAAATAGAACTGCTACACAAAAATGTTTGGGTAACGATGACCCTTTGGATCAGAATCTCAAGATAATTTTCTAGTTTTGGTCAGGAGTGGTGAAATGAGGGGAAGAGATTGCCCACGTTCCCCATGCCAAGGCGAACAGGGAGCTGGAGTGGTCTGAGATGTCCTCTATGGGTTTCTTCTTTATTATTATTTTGTGTTTTAGGCTTATTGAGGTAAAATGCACAGACAGCAAAACTTCCTTTTTTTGGTGGAAGGTTATAAGAATTCCAGAAAATACACAGTAGTAGAAGCATTATAACAATTAAGGTAACACAATATTTCCATCAGTCCTCAAGTTTCCTTCCTCATATCTCTGTAGCTGACCCATGTCCTAGCCCCAGCAGTTGGCAGGCACTGATATGTCTTCTAGTCCTGTAGTCTTGCCTTTCTCAGACTCATATACAAGTTAGATCTTACTGATTTGGGAGATTTAAGAATGGATGGTAGCAGATGCAATGGGAGCCTTTAGTCGAACTCTGGAAGCCAAAATTGTCAAAGAAAGGAAGACTTTGCTGTATTTGAGTAAAGAAAATAGGGATGGAGATAGAGATTGCAAAATACGGAGATAAGAGAGAGTTTGGAAGAATTAGAGAAAGAAATGGAAAAGGAGAAGAATTGGAGAGAGAAGAAAGGAGAGGAGCAGAAGAGAGAAAGGGAAGGAGGGGAAGCAGGAAGGAAGGAAGGAGAAAAGGGAAGAGGAGGAGAAGGGAGAGGGGGAAGGAGGCACTGCCATGCTATGGTTGGAACAGAGAAACAAATACAAGGTAAAATGGAGAAAGTAGGACAGCCTGATGTAGGGCAATCTATCAAGAGTTATTTTTTTCTGTCTTTTCTCTGAACACCTACCAGATTTTCCATGTGCTTACGAGGTTTTCGGGAAGGTGAAGTGAACTGAGTCTCATATTTATGCAGTGACTCGAGCTGTGGGAGAGGACAGGCCACGTCCCCCAAATCCTGTGTCCCTGGGCTTAGCCACAGCCGCCTGGGTGGTGAGGGTTTTGTCCCTCTTTATTAATGCATGTTCGCAGTGCCTGGCAATTGCACTCGTCTTGGAGAATTGGTCCCAGTTCACCACAGTATCCATCTGGTGTCTCATAGCGGGTGGAGGCTTACAAATATTTTTCAAGTGTTTTTGACTAAATGAGTTGACTGATTAAAGATGCAGTTAGAAACTCTGCTTTACAAACCAAATCCTTGTCCAGAGTCAAAAATAAATGAATGAATAAATAAATTTCACGGTAAATGTGTTCAGAAGACTGCTCCACTTCTCTCCTTTGTGTTATCTTCCCTCTCTTAGTTGTTGTTTGGCTCACGTAAATGACTCTATTAGCCCAGATTACTTCACAGAGAAGAGATCAATACTAGACCTAGACAGATAACTGCGCCTCTCAGGAAAGTGAGTCATTAGGGTTTGTGGACTCTGAAATTGCAGATCCGTGCCGAGCACATGCCGCAGAGCCTCACCCAATGCGCCTTCCATGAGGCCTCGTTAATTTCTAGAACTCAGTGGATGGCCTCTCCCTGAGATGACCATTTGCTCTGGTGGTCTCCATTTACTTCCTATTAGTGTCACATTCACAAGAATCACCCCACTTACCTGGCCTCACTGGGCCACAGGCTGCAGGTGGCTCTCAGCCCCTGCCCGTGGTCCACAGACTGAGAATGGAGCTGCTGCAAGCCACAGTCAGAGGGTGCCCGGGCCCAGGACGAATGTGACAACAGAGAGATACGGTACAGGTGGATCTGGCTCACCCTGTGCTGTCCGGGTGCAATCCCTGCCAAAGTCTGGAACTGACACTATTGGGAAGTGAGTCCCTAGGTCCTGAATTTCTTGGACAAGAGTAAGTCTGATGAGAATAATAAAATTTCCCCTAAAGAGAATCCAGGGTGGCAAGAGAGAACAGTCTCTCCCGAGGCTCTGAACATTGCACGTACACAGATAAGCCCAGGAGCCAGTGAGTAAAGGGAAGTGAGAGCAGGCCGGCAGTCACCCTCCACCAACCCAGGGCAGAGAAGCAGAGCGCCTGTGACAGGCAACGTGCCTTTTACTGTAATAATTTTCTTTTCCTTAGACACAGACTTGTAAAACTCTGTGATCTTCAGCCACCCAGTTTGTAGCCCTTTGTTCTGGTATGATCCTGTGTAGCCTCAGAGCACACTGGTGCTCACTAACTGCTTGTTACACAAACAGCTAATGATGCGTGTTCCCAGGCTGACCTCATTCACCTCCTGTCCATCCTCTATGCTCGAATCACATGAACTTTCCTGTTGTGCAGCTTTAGCTCCACTCTCTTGCTCAAAGCCCTGTGGGTCGTCTCTAAGAACGCAGACAACCCTCTTGGCAAGAGACTCCAAGTGCCAACCTGACCTCCCAGCTCTGGCACCAACTGCATTGCCTCTGGCTCCTGATGCAGTGGTCCGTGCTCTCAGCTCCCCCACTCTCTCCTCCAAATCCTTGGCCTCCCACACCCCTACCCATGCTGTCCCCCATGAACTGCCTTTGTCCTTTTCTGACAGGTCAAATCCATTTCACATGCCAGGTTTTGAATGATGGCGTTTGCAGTCGATTCTCTTGGGTAGAAATTTGCATTTCTGTGCTTCACAAAACCACATGTGTGCATATCTGTCCCTCTACAACACCTCTCATATCACCTTGTAGTCTGTAATATTGTGAATCGCAAACATGTGATGTCTCCTTGATGGCAGTCCAAGCTCCTTAGTGTCCTCTCTTAGCACACTCTCAGTTCTCTTGTATAGAGACGGGCATGTCGCACGATGTGGGTTGGAATAAACAGAGGGGAAAAGGAATTTGCTTGTTTGAGTAAGGGTCAGGGGTCACACACTCATAAAATAGTATCAGTGGTCTGTATCAAAGGGCATGGCATTCAGATACTCAGTTCCAACACTTATACAGTAATAGGTCACACAACACAGAGAGAAAAAGTCTTGTAATCGTTCTCTTTGGGTTAGCACTCATCCTCCATTGTGAATGTTTACATGTGTGTATGGGCATAAATGGGTGAGAAAATAAGCATGAGGAGTCCAGTTACTGAGCATTTCATCAGCTGCTGTCAGTCTTCTCTTTAATAACTGCCCTTCCAGCTTATGTGCGCTTAGTTTCCCCCTTTGATGCTCTGCACACTACCTATATTTTCTTTCCTTTAAGTTTTATACATAAAAAGGGAACAGAGCGGATGTGTGTGCACACATTTGTATATGTGCATATGTCAACACAGATCTGCTCACTGCGCACCTAAAATAAAATGCACAGAGCCCTTTCTTTTTGTGCAAATTACAAATGCATCCATCTAAAATAGGCAATTGACTCTTTCCTGTAACCTGGCTGCTCTACATAAAATTTGGAACTCTTTTGCTATTATCATGCCATAGGACACAATGTATGCTACCTGGGATTGTAGGTTTGCAGGGGCGGGGCAGGGCGGATCTGGCTCACTTTAGGGTGCCATATTGGAGGAGTCCTGGGAAGTATTCTCAGTCAGCGAGCAGAGCTAATGGATTGGACTTAGTACACATTCTTCTCTAGGCTCTTCAGGCTTCTTTCTCTATGCATGTATTCTGGCTCAATACATCACTGCTTTGTTTCAGATGTTCAAAGCAAAAGGATTTAATGCAAGAATTATTTTACTATTTGCATAGAAAGGATGAAAATTAAAAATAACTGAGGCATGGTCAGGTTACGACTGTAGTGAGGGAAAGAAGGGTTCACAAAAGTGCTTTCAAAAAATAAAATCCTGAGCTAAGTACTGTACTATGATAGTGTGCAGCAGGTACTAAATAGCATTACTAGAAAAAAGTAAAAATTAGTCTCAGAAAAAGGTCAACCTAATGTAGCCCTAAAATGATTAAATTCTATATGAAAAAAAGAGTATTTTCCCTAGTTTACTGCAATAAAATCAATAGCTAAGGGTTACGATAACTAACTCACAGTGTCTTTCAGTTACTTTCTAATCACCAATCAATTTGACATGAAACTATTAGGTTTTCCTTTCAGCTGTATATACTTCTCAGTTTAGAATTATACCAATCCTAATCCATTTAGAGTTGCATTCTAAATGCATCTGCACTTGACACTTGTGTATTTCCAAGGAAATTAAGAATTTATAAAGATTAGTGTAGTATTTATAACAACTCTCAATAGAATTCATAAATATTCAGACATTAGCCTACAATGTTGACTTTCTCCCTCTGTAATAATTATTGTTTTACTTTTTTGAAAAACAATGTAAATATCACCTGCACTTAAACCCTTTAGCATATATCCTTGAATTGACCCAAAATGAAATGCCAATAAATAATATCAACAAAGAGGTCTTCCCTCTAGGCCACCCCTCCCAGACTAGGTCCTCATAACAAAATTTAATTTCTTGCGATGCGTATGCTTTGTTTTCTCCAAATATCTCTCCAAGGGATACGATATTGAATTCATGTCTGTTAATCACAAGAAACAAACATGCTTCAGTTGCAGTCTTTGCAATCATTCCCATTCCAGTTGAGCAGTTTAAGGGTCAGACAATAACATCCCAGATTCTAGAAGTTGGACATAGAATTTCTTTCAGAAATCACCAAGGTTCGCCAATTAGTTGTATTCCTTCTCTGATTTCTAACTTTAGCTTTTATCAACGGTGTAATAGTTTTATAAGGATAAGGATGCCATTATTAACAGGGAGGTATTAGAATAGAGAAACAAAGGTTAGATTTAAAATACTGTCACTGCCAACCAATAGGATGAGTCAAAGCCAATTTTCAGGGATACTAGACCTTCAGTTCCAGCTTGCTTGTGGAGTGGGATTGGCCTTCCTCAGCACCAATGATACCCAGCAAATGTTCCCGTCCCAAATACATTCCAGAGACAGAGCAGAAAGCAGATACGAGGCATTTGAGTCTCACTGAGGAATGTCAAGCAAATAGGAAATAAAGGGACATAGAGAATTTTTTAAATCATATCTATATTTTAAAGGAAATTATTGTCTCAAAGATTGTTTTATAGAAACATTTTTTCTACAGATTGCATCAACCTGCAAAGATGATGGTCAATACATCTACTGAGCAATTGTGAGGGTAAGGAGGACCTACTCTCACTACTCTACATATTATGGGAGGCCCCAAGTAACGCAAAGCAGTGCTGGCAACCTCATTGCTACACAATACTTAAACATCAGTGGCACAATCCTCACACACAGAAAGATACATAGAAATAGGTTTTTACTGGAAGTAAAGTGGAAGTATTGCTTCCATTTCACTCTCTTCTGGGTCTGTAGTTCAGTAAAAGTGAAACAAACCTGTAAAGATACGCAGTTACACTAATGAATAGCTGTTAATCAGTAAGAACCGTTGGCATCCATTAAGGATTCCAGGATGATCTAACTATCACCACAAAGAAGAGGGTGCATAGCTTCAACACTCTGGACAGCAGAGGCAGGAAGGTTGTGAGTGAAAGCCTAGCCTGAACAAGTTACTAATGTAGGAAGACCCTGCTTCAAAATAAAAAATGAAAGAGAGATAAGGGTGTAGTTCAGTGCAGAAAAGTAAGTGGATAAAAAGCCAATTTGAGGTTTAATTGCCATTTCAAATGACTTGTGCAGCTACTTTGTACTTTGTAGCTCAATCTGATTGTTTCATCAATTTTGCTTTAATTTCCATATTGAGACATATTTTGTGCATCATTTTAGGGCCTATCTAAATATACCATGGTTTATGATCCTTCCTAATGAATGACATATTGAGTTACTTCTTATGTCTGTTAAATAGTGTTACTTAATCTTTAATGTATTAGGTTTCAAAAATATTGTAAATTTCTTCAGTTATACTTAATGGCTAAATTCTCTGCTTTCCATCTTTCCTTTTTCTTTGCAGTAAGGACAAAAAAAAAAATCCTCCCCAAGAAAATAGAAAATAATATTGTAAATTTCTTCAGTTATACTTAATGGCTAAATTCTCTGCTTTCCATCTTTCCTTTTTCTTTGCAGTAAGGACAAAAAAAAAATCCTCCCCAAGAAAATAAGAAACATAACCAAATTGATTTAAAATCCTTTGAAAATAGAAAAGGCAAGGATACCAATTACTACAAGTTAAAAAGTAAATAATAAACTGCTTTTCAAATGCTAGAATTTAAAATGAACAAATTGGAGTATTTTCTAAATGCACATATGGTATCTTACCCTTTAATAAATTGGTGTTAGTATCAACAGCAAAAAATGGAGAGAACACACATTCAAAACAAAGCCAAACTGCAGACTAGATAAAACAGACTCAAAGCCACACACAGAAAAGCAATACTCGGGATTTGTTGCTCTAGTGATTATTTTTTAAATAGAAAAAAACAAGTGAATGTTAATTTAAGGACCTCAAAAATCACACATGGAAAAGTACTATGGGCTTAACAGACATAACTGAGAAAAACCCTAAAATAAATGTCACCTCTTCTTTAAGGGTACCCTTCCTTCAAGAATTTCACTAGATGGGTTCAAGTGAGGAGCTCTCTGAGGTTTACAGAGAAGTCTGGAGAGCCCAAAGTCGCCCAGGGTTCAGGACAGACTGAGGAGAATGAAAAAGTTCAGCACCCACTGAAAGGAGAGACTGATAATCTTTGAGAAATTCATCTCATTGCCACAGTCAGGCTGGAGGAACTTGGCAGGCAGAAGAAGACATCTACAATGTTCTTTCCCTATTCTGCACACTTACAGATGTAGTGATCCATGCATGCCTGACCAGACATATAGAATGTGTTACTGTTTATAAATACAGCTAAGACAACTAGTCAGGGATAGGAAAATAATTAAAATGCGCATTGGTGTACATGCACAGAAACACACAAAGTGAAAGACAGAGAGACCAAATTTTAAATATCTAGCAACCTTTTCCACGGTTGATCTTGAAAATGATGTTAGTCCATAATTAAATTTTGTTAAATGTAAAGCAAAAAGCTCTAACATTTCCACAATTAAAGATTTCCTATATTATTCTCCTATGAACTTCATGGCATGTAGGATTTTCAGTTTTTCCTCAAGGAAAAAAAATACTTGAAATTAATTTATTTTATGTGTTATTAGCCAGAGACACATTTAAATAAAAGCAGAGTAAACAAAGCACATGGCCAATAGGTGTAAAAATCGCTTGTTCTATTAAGTGTTGTTTGAACTAAAATATTTAAGGGATCTGTATGCTCTTAGCATTCTGAAAACCAGAGCCCGAAAGCATTCGATTTGATTCAAAACTCCTGCTGCCAATCTTATTTTCATTTCCACTGGTCCCAAGTCCTTAAGAAGAAATAGCATAAGCCCTGTTTGGGAAATGTGGTCTCTGTCTGTAAAATTAAAGCAAACACCTTGTCACACCAACACAATGGGATTATTGTAAGGGTTACATTTTTTTAAAGAGAGAGATATGCTTTACAACATACACAGACACATCAGTATTACATGCTTTTGTACCATAGTTAATACTCCCGGCTTAAATATATGAATCACAAGTCATTAGATTATGCAAAAGTGAGTGGAAAAGACCTTCGTATTTTATCCAGCAAGGAGGCTTGCAAAGAAAGAAGAGCCAGTGCGGAGTAGGGAAGTACAGGAATGTGTCAACGGCATTACGGTAGGAAAAGGCAGATGAGACTGTCCAGAAGCATCATGAGCATTTGGAGCCAATAAGTACTGAATGTTCCTGGCAATACAGCCTTCCAACACCAAGCGAGGTTGTTGGTAATTAAGGTCATGCAAACAGCAGTAACAAGGGCACCAGTGCCACAGGAAAAAGAAAGAAAACTTCCAACCATGTTCACCTTCAAAGGCAAAACAAATACTGACATCATCTGAGCTAAAATTCTGACCCTCAGTTCAGAATTATGAATTCATAGTATGAATTTCCTATGAATAAAAATCAGTACTTATTAAAATACTAAACAGAAAATGCGGCTCTGAAGTACCAGTGAGTCAGTGGCTGAAGATCAGAATGTGGATGCGGAGTCTGACCTAAGCACAGGGGCATCAATGTTTAGATAAAGAAATCACATCCAGTTCTGGCAAGGATGAAGGGAAACCACCCCATCACATATTTCTGCCAGATAAGGTGAATAATTACATCATTTGTCTAGAAATATCTTCCAGAATTAGTAATACCTATAACCTTTGACTGCAGTTTCTCATCTGACCTGCACAGATGTAGGGACGGGATACCTGACTCAGTATTTCTACAGTACCAAGATGACAGCAGTGCAGCGCATATTACAAAAAGACATGGCACAAGTTCTGTTTGATCATTTGCTTTCCAAATTTTGCCTCACAAAAATTTCTGTTACATAAGCTCAGCTTAATATTCTTTCCACTGGGCATAAATAAATAATCTGGGGAAAGCGTGGCACAAAAGTTTACTGAGGTAGCTTAATTTTTATTTTCAAGTAGCTTAAAGAAAGAGTAGGTAAGGCAGACATTTAAATAATTAACTCTAAGACAAGTTAGGGGGAAAACACTCAATAGGAGAGTTTCACTCAGTCAAAACACAAAAACATCATGAGTAGTTCATAGGTGGTTGAAACTAAACCAGAAAAATTCTGGGTAGAATAAGTGGATTCTTGCCACACTGTTTCAAAAATACTCTACATGGCAGAGGCTGGGAATACCTCAATGAGACAAAATGTGACTAGGCTGAAATTTGCTCTGTCCAATTGGCTAACTCTGTGCAAAGCAAGATATATGAGTTTCCATTGCACTTGAACTCTTGGGAATTCATTCCATTAAAGTACTTGCTTATATGTAATTTTACCACCCTTTTATATGTACAGGTAGAAGGAGGTAAAATAAACCAGAATAAATAAATATATTCATCAGCATTCCTACATAAATTTTGAATAACTATAATCTTAATTAGGTAGTAGTCCAGGCATGGTGAAAAGATAATTTAGCAACTAAAGAAAACACTTATTAACAATCAATCTTGAAGAGGTAGTACAACCTCACAACTTCTATATATGCAGATGGCACACTTGTGGTAGGAGCACAATGAAATGCTAAATACACCAATTTGTATATGATCATTGGCAGAGTAATAATCTGTCTTTGTAGGATTCTGAGTTTCAAAGTTTCCATGCAAACCCAAGTGCCATTCTGACAATTGCTTTAGCAGATGGATAGCTTCACAGAAACCGATGACAATGATAAGTACATCTGCAAACACTCACCGGTAAAGCTAAGAGTCTACCATAAAAATTAAAATCTAACCATAATAGGTAAATAAAAGAGATTAATAACTTTCCAATGATGGTCAAAATGAATTATAGAAAAATTCTTAAAATAGGAACTCTTCTATGCTTTGTAGAAGCACAAATTTACCAAGGTAAAAATACCTCAATAGTGCACTAATATTCAATCCGCGCTCACTGAACACGGATGGGGTGGAGTGAGACGTCCTGGTCCACACTACAGAATGCATAAAGACAGTGCTGTGAACTCAAACCTGGGGTCGTCTACACCAGACTAAACTACTAACCCAACCTAACCAACCCATCCCTAAGCAAACAATAGTTGTCAAAGGCGTTTCTCCCTAGAAAATGATACACCAACCTCTCTCTATGTTTGTTGTAACCAGAACCAAAGAGATTCAACCTATTGGGTGGGTTGTCACTTCTTCTTCCATCAAGACAGTTGCAGACTGGTTAACCCTCTGAAATGGAGGTCTCTAAGTAAAAGGATGTCATTTACTCTCTCTTCTTTTATATAACATGTGAACCACTCTTATTTTAACATCAAATAAGTCTTCAACCCTTCATTTATACATCTCCATCTAAATTACAAAAGTATATAGAAAAGTAACAGTGAGCTACCCAGCATGGCACACATTCCAAGCTCTGAGTCAGCCATTAGAGTGTGAAAGTCACTCAGATTCAGCTTTGATCACTGGCAAGACCATGGCCCAAATCCTCTTAGATTCTCTAACATTATACACAAATATTTGCAATGCAGTTCTCACCAAGAGCATAATACTGGAGAATGCTGCCAACCACATGTAAGAAATGTAAAGAGAACTTAGGACTTCTAGAGCAATTTTATCGAAATGTTGCATCTAAAGAGCTAGTAAACAAGTTTGCCCTAACACATTTATCATCACGTTAAGATACCATGACTATTGTGGTTAAAACTGGTGTATATGTTAAATAATCTCTTCTTTGAATGGTTTCCTCTCACAGTAAAACAAGTGTTTAGGCAAGTGTCCTCCAAGATGCACACAAACAGATGAAGAAAGATGCTTTTGGACTCAAAAACTCTCCCAGTTTTGTAACTAAGGAGACCATGCAAGGATCTGAAAAGAGAAATACAAATGAACTGATTTCTGATGACTGCTCACGGAACAACCACATATATAAATAACTGACCATTTTTTTCAAGTGATAACCCTATTTCGGAACTGAACTCACCAGTAGCATACCAGCTCCCCATGAGCATACCAGCTCATCTCCCTTGGGGTTTTCAAGGTCATGTTTCCTGAGCAAAAGCAGTGGACTCTCATCTTTTCTCCATCCTGAACTCCATTCATTTCTCAGACTCTCCTTGCCTCCCAGGATTCCTGGGCATCACTCTAGAGTTCCACAACTATTGCTTCAGACCAACCTCTTCTCCACAATCCTGTTTATCACCTTCCTGTGCTAGATTCTATGGCCTTAAAACCTTGCTTTTGTCCTCCTGTGTCACACAGATCAACTCCATGGAGCAATCTCAACTAGACTCTCACAGACCCCAGCTACTCACAGCTGAATCTTGAATCACCAGCTGAGATCTCCAATTTCTGCACTCCAGGTGCTACTGGAATTATTCAGTCACATGAGAACTTCAGTCCAAACTGTTCTAAAGCCAATGTTGGCCACTTCCTTCCCCTCACCGCCCCTCCACACCTATTCATGCTCCTGTAAGTCTCATTCCAGTTAACAGAAACCTTTTCTAGACAAAAAGGTATATGTGGAAGAAGCTCAAGACTGGCTGGGCCAGGTGAGCCGCAGTCCTGTCTCTCAAGCTAACGTGGAGACCTTGCTAACACCTCCACCCCTAGTCTGTGACTCCTTCGCCTCACCCAAAAAAATCACTCCGCCATAACTGGCCAATAAGATATCGCCAAACGTTAAATGTTTCTCCCATGCTCCTGCCCCATGGTTCCCTATATAAGCCTGTGCATTTCCTGAATAAAGCAGAAGCTTTCCAGAAACCTCCCTGGAGTCTGCTTGGTGATTCCGCACTTTTCCCTCCCAGTCCAAGCTCCTGAATCTTGCTGCGTGAGCTGGCTCACGAGGACAACAGCCATATTCAGCAACTGGGGTTGGAAATCACAGGACATAGGAAGCAATTTTTGTACATGTTTGAATCCTTATCAGGATTGCCATTACAGAGGACCATAATATTGATTATGCCCAAAGCAGTTTGTGAAGAATTAACCCCACATCTGACTGATTCATAGAAGCAAGTCTGGCTGATGCCTATATGTCAAGGTCAGAGTAACTCACACCCAGATTCTGTTCCCACAACTAAAACCTCCTGACTAGAAGGACAATGTTCTGATTGCAATCATACATTTCATCATATTTCTTTCCGTTTTTGTTTTGTTTTGTTTTGTTTTGTTTTTTGGTACTGTGGATCGAACTTGGGACCTTGTGCTTATGAGGCAAGCAGTAGAATGAGCTAAATCCCCGGCCCTACAATGTTGTATTTTGTCTATTCCATTCTTAATTCAAGAATGCTTTGTCATTTTCTTTATGAGCCTTGTTTACATTAATTTTCATAGAAACTACACATAACTTGACTTTACCCCAACTGATCACCAATAAAAGGCAGTGCCTAGAAATGACCAATGGCCTTTGTTGATTGCACCAGCATTGGGCGTCCTGGCCCCACTTTCTCTCTCTTACTTCTGTCTCCTGGTGTACTTATTTCTCACCCCCGCATCATATACTGGGCAGGGTATAGAACCTAACTGCAGGAGTCATATTGGCATCCATCACAGGGGCTCAAGCCACAATCAGTCACCTGCTCAATGAGGTTCCTCAGAATGAAAAGGAAAAAAAAGAAAAAGAAAAGGAATCGATGATGCAGTGCACCTTGCATCGAGATAAGAAAGTCCAAACAGGAAGACAAACCTGGAAAGAGAGTCAGGTTCTTCAGATGTGATAAGGTAATGAAGGTAGTCAGGTGAAACTAAAACATGGGGTAATCACTTTCGGCCAAGCTGGCCCAGTCTTAAATGCTGTAAGAAATAATTAAATATACTAAAGTGTTGATATAAACACTGTAAAATATAGTTAAATATAATCCTTATTTTTCATGGAATTTTAGATATTGAACATGAGTAGCATGTCAAAAATAACGTACAAACAGCTCGACAAAGAAGGAAAGTTGTCTCCCTTGAGTCTCTGAGACCTTGACAACTTGGAGCCTTGTGGGCTCTGCTTTGAGGCACCTGGGAGCCATGCAAGCTTCTACTCAGTGGCAATCAGCTGCTGATGAGAACTGCTGAGCTTCAGTTTTAGAACAACAGCTTGCCAAATCTGCTGCCTTCCACATGCCAGACTTGCCTCTCTTGGGAAATGTGACATTGTCTCAGGCAAAACCCAGTGCTTCCCCCTTCGTTTGAGTTGCTAAGATCACAGGTGCAGAGGAGTTGGAGCAAAAGCATGAGGAGAACTGCTTGACTTTACTGCACCAGCAGGTGCAAGCGGGGTGTCATGGTCGGACTCAGAGAGGGTCAAGCAGGGCTTGCACTCAGCTTGGACAGAACTGAAATGAGAAAATAAGTAATGGATTGAAAGCAGCCAGCAAAGCTCTGAGAAGCATAAAGCAAAACCATGAGAAAGCACTCCTGGCTTTAAGAGCCCTAAGGTCAGCCAGCGCTGTGTTATCAGTCTGATGCTGCCTGCAAAAGTCTGGAATCCAAAACAAAGCCAGAGAAATTGCAACTGTGCTCTACCAGACATAAAGTGATTTTAAAAGAGAAATCAAATTCTAAATTTTAGCTAATTAACAAATGCACATTTTGTTTTAATTCGTGTGCTGAAAACATTTCTTGTTCATTGCAAGTTCTTGTAATTACAGGGTTAATTTTCTCTTCTCTGTACGTTGTTGATGAAGTACTCAAAATTATTCCTGTTCTGTTGACAGACGATCAAATTTTAAAATATGACAATCTGAGAAGAAAATAAAAGGGGGACATTTAGAAATTTTAAAAGCTGAAGACAAGTTTATTATAGAAAGTATAGTAAGTGAGACAGAGGAAAATAGTAAGAAGGCTATAAGTAAAAGAGACACACTTTTGATATGAAAATATTTTGTATGTTTGTCTTGTTAAAAGAATATAAAACGAGATATGTAGATACAAGATTAGAAGGCCTACGTATGTTCAGAAGGTGTGAAAAAGTGATTTATTAAGAAAATATGTGTGTTTGCTTATTGGTTTCAAGTTTGTTAAAAAGATGTGCATTTATGAACAAAAAAGAGCTTTCGCTCCTTCTGATTCTAATTCTACAAGAAATCTCTATTAATCATCTTTCAAAAAGTTTCAACTACTCTTATTTACAATTATGAGCCTAAAAATTACAAAACAATATTAAAATTCAATTAGGCTAAATACATTTGCGTGCACTCTAGTTTTATAAATTCTTATAGGTTTGTTTGCCCATTTGTCTGTCCAAATGTATATTTGTATTGTTTAAGCTCAACATTTTCCCCTTTTTTTTGTTCTTTAAAATTTTTTTTAAAAAGATATTTGCCTATGATGTAATTTGTCTTATAAGTAAATGCTATGAAAGTTAAAGGCATGCATTTCTTTTTTCCCCCAAGGTGACCAAAACATCAAAATAATGTAATGCATATTGTTGTCTAAATATAATCACTCCAAAAGTCTAATTAGTTACAAATAATATATCAGTTATTACAATTGGTTTTTTATAGGGTATTTAAAAAGCTTTGCTAAGATAATTCAATAGAGACCCTTAGATTTTGGGTAGCTGCTAAATTGGACTCCCCTTGGTGAACAAAGAAGCAGCTGCATGGAAATATATTCCAGCCTTTGCTTACTAGGGGGACTCAACAGTTTCCATAGCCTTACAACAGACTGACCCCAAAAGTTTTCACAGCTGTATAAGAGTCTTACATCAATGAATATTACTTAAATATATTATTATAAAATGTTCACATTGGTTATCATCAAAGGATTAAGTTCCAAATATTTTTGTGATAGTGTTTACATTGGTCATTTTCAAAAGATTAAATTTTCTGGAAAAAACACAAGGTTTTATTGAAAAAAATGCTTTTGGTACCAAACTATATTAAAACCCATAAGGTTTCATACATATAATTGTGATAATTATTATTGTTAATTTTTTTGTGTACTAAATGTATTCATGCTTTCTGACTGTACGGGTTTTCTAATATATTGTTTATGGTAATAACCTCCTTTTGATTCAGGTATTTACTTTTGTCTTACACTCCAGCTGCTTATGATAACAGGTACATTTATAGGCTGATATATTTTCATTAGATGGTATCCTATCAAAAGGTAACAATTTGGGTAAGTTTCTTGGTGTTTCTGTGGGGGATGAGTGCATTTAACAATGGATATTTTATACTGATGGACATTTAAGTGTGCTACAAAGATAATATCATGATTGTTGTGCTAAAATATTATGTATGGCTCTTGATTTGAAGTTTTTTTTCTGTTAACATTTTATAGGAATTCAATTACTAGAACAACCATGACTGATAAAAAATAACAGTCTTCTAACTATATTTTATATTTCAAAATGCTTGATATCCAGATAAAATTATAATAATTGAATTCACTACTTCCATTGCAATACAATGTTATGGATGTCCTCTTCTGGATATTCAATAACTGAAGAAACCAGAACTAGAAAGGTAAATGGGCTAAGAAGTCAGCGAATACTTTGGCCCTGACCCTCTGAGGTCAACAAAGAACCCAGGACATGAAAGAATCTTTTCTACAAGATCCTACAACTTTGGTGATTCACCCAACCTCCTAAGCAGGGAGACTGTTGGGCACAAAAAGATAAGAATCAATAGTGTGCTAAAAGGAGTGCCACTTGCAGGGAAAACTCTCCCATGCCTTCACAGAAAGCAACATGGTCAGGTGAGGCCATGACACATCCTGATGGCTGACACTGACAGGAGCTGAGAACCTCTCCACTGGGTTCAGAGTAATGCTTGTGGAGACTTAATTGAGGGGTTCCAGGAAGACATCATGACAAAGTGCGGATGATCAATAGATACTTTCTTAAAGAGTAACAGTTACATTTTAGAATGAAAATCTTGGAAGCTAGAGAATATCCTAAAACAGGACAATATGGACAAAAATATGAAACATTCAGATTTTTTAAAAAAAATTGGGCGGGGAACTAAAACACAAACATTTGAGCCTATGTGATGTTGACCTTGGATGGAAAGCCTCCGAGAGCTCGAGGCACTGGGGTCTCAATGCACATGTGCTCAGTCACTTTGTGAATGAACTCGCTTGTCAAGGACACTCTAATTTTACACTTTAATTCACTGAGTGACTGACATTTTTAGGCTTTCTGATATTTATTATCTAATCGATTACATCCAAACTATGAAAAGAATAAAACAACTTACTGTGGTCACAAGGCTACAGACTTTGTGATACCTCAAAACTGGCTACGCATCTAGTTTCAGACCACGATTTCTGTGTGATCTTAGAAATTCCACTCACCTTCCAGACTGTAGTTTCCCCACTCACAAGTGGATCTGCATATTTTTGTCTTGCATCTGGTCATCCCTTTCAGGATATTTGACGTATGTGCACAGAAATTGCTGCATCAAACACAATGCTTGGCTGCAGAGTGAGAACATGAATTTCAGTCTGGGAGCCACCGGATTCCAATCCCTCCTCTGTGGCTCTTCCACATCAGCATCAGAATGGGTGACAGGAGTAGGTGAAGTATCAGTGTTGTTACCAAACTCTCTGAGTTCATGGGACGCAAACAAACAGAATCTTTAAGGACCACTGCCTCAGATGATGATAGTATCTATAATTTTGCATCCAATTCTTATCAGGCATGGAAACAGTGATGCATTCATTTATTAACCCAGCAAGGACCAAGCCACAGGCATTGCATGAGAGCCTGGGAATGGAAAGGAAAAGAACAGAAGGCATTCTTTAGTCAGTCATGGAAAATAAAATTTGCATGACAGCCCTTACTCAAATACTAACTGGAAAAACTCTAAAATTACATCGCTGCATGTGTAAGGAAGGAGAAAGACACGTCACTATGAAATATTCATGCAGGTTGCATTGGCAAGGAAATTGTGGTTCAGAAAGGTCAATGGACATCTTAAATCAACCTCACAAGCTACATCCAAAAATAACAAATAAAACAGGATTTGTTATACAATGAATATTCTACCATCTGTGCAACTGTTCTTATCAGATCCTGGCCTGAATGTGTCCAGACAACAGAGGGCACAAGGTTTCCTAGAACTCATATGTGATGAGGTGACCTCGAATTGCCAAAGGCTAGGAGAGCCATGAGAATCCAGCCAATGTCCTCAGGATGCTCTGAGACAGTCAGGGTCAAGGCTGTGGCTGCAGGCACAGACCGGCCAGGGTCAGAGCACAAAGCAGATAGCACACCTCCAGCACTCCCATTCACAGTTGGTGGGTGTGCTCTTCTTGGGAAATTTGACAGGACAAATTTTTAGGGTTTTTGTACATACCGGAAGCCCAGAATTGCACATATAAGAATTAAACTTTCAAACATATGCTAAAATGGGTAAATGTGTTTCTTTTGAAATGTTATTTATAATTTTAAAATATCAGAAACAAATGTCTAACACAAAAAGAACATTTAAATAAACACGGTCTACACATAAATTTGAAAGTATGCAGCCATTTAAAATTATAGGGTTTGGGCTGGGGATTTATCTCAGTGGTTCGGTGGCCTGCCTTGAAAGTGCAAGGTCCTGAATTCGATCCCCAGTACCAAAAATAAATAAATAAAATAAAATTATAGGGATTTGGAAGCAAAATAATATAGCCATCATGTAAGACTAAGTGCAAATTATACATAGACATGTTCAATCTGGATTTGGATTGATACAAACACAACAGCAGCTGTGTGTGCGTGCACGTGTGTGTGTTTCTATCTGTCTCAGGCATATATAGGTAAATGTAAAGAAGCATGCATATATACAAATAATAATTAATGCTCCTTTCATTTGTGTCTATCCCATGCCCTTGCCACAAGCATTCATCAATGAAAACAGGGGAAATACATGTTTTAAGAAAGACAAAAGGTGACAGGTGCCTGTGACAAAGAGAGGACTTTCCACAGAACCACCCCTCCTTGGGCTGACCTGGCGTGCCTTGGGCTGAGCTGCATCCTGAGATGAAATTACTGGAGAGGAATTTGCACCCGGAAAATAGACAGCAAGAACCTAGTTTCATAAAGCAGTCTTTGCAAAAAGAAGAAGTTTGTGCAGAAGCCCAGGAGTGTAGGGCACATAGCACAAACCAGATCTTCACAGAGCGTCAAGAGTACTAACAGTGTCTAAACTGAAAGAATTTGCAAGAGTAGTCATAAAACCATGGGGATATGTTTTAGAGTAGGACAAGCCTATTCCTTAAAATCAAACTCTGTGCGCCCTCAGTCGGAATGCAAGTCTGAAGACTTCTCGGCAGTGCTGTCTCTCCTCATAGTCACTCTTGTCACTTGCATTGTCTTCCTGTGTGTCCGCTTCTGGGAGCGCTGGGCCCTCTCGGTATTTTAGCTACACTGTCTTAAATGAAGGCAATATGAGGCGTGGTGACATCAGGAAATGGCATCATAAGATCTTAAGTTTGCCCCTCGGGAAGCCTTTGATTGGTGACAAGTGACAATCCCCGCTCGCAACCGCCTTGCAGAGTGACGCAACACACTTTTCCATGGAGCCCCTGCACGGGGAGCGCAGGCTGCCCTCCCAGCTGGTGCCCATCTGCCTAAGTGACAACTGCCAGATGGGAGGGAGAGAATGACATGGGGATCAAACATTAAATAAAAGAGGATTTCTTGGAAAGCAGCATCACATTGATTACTCATGTGACTTTTTAATGTCTTGGAGGTTTTCATTGGAGATATTTTGAGAGCAATAAAAAAAAGAGACATATAAAAAAATTCCTGGATGAATGCGTCTAGTGTGCTCGACATGAAATACTTGGGCTTCCTACAGAAAGCACACTGGATTGATTTATAAGTGCACTTGTTGTTCCAGCCAAACTTCAAACCCAGGCAGATCAAAGAATCAATAAATACGGCATTGTGTCTCCCCCACGGGACTGGGGCACTTTGACCCTGCCCCAATGCGTTCCCTGTTGTTTCTGGTAGAATCCTCTGAAGCAGGTGGCTAACCATGGAAACTGAACCAAGAGCGAAGGAGAGAGGGTGAAGAGACAAAAACTCCGCAGCTCTCTCTCCAAATATCAAGCCCTAACCAGGTAGGAAAACATTTCATGGACATGACCAGAAGAAATAAAATGGACCCTTTGCTACTTTTTGCTTATCCCAGTTTGAATTTTATATTAAAAGTTGGGCTTTATTTTTCTCTATCATCCCAACTTTCTTGCTATGCGTGGTTTTCACTTTTAGGACAAGCTTCTAGACTCAGCAAATAAAACTTTAAAAAGAGGATAATACTAGAGACTATATGTGCTATTATTCAAAAAGGAAAATAGTAATTAACAGTCAGAAGAAGACTAATTCGGGGTGATAAATAGATTTACTATTTCCTTTAAAGAAGATTAAATCCTGGATAAAAACATGTATAAAAAGACATTTTTTGTAACTACCATCCATCTTCCTAATCAAATCCATATCAAACCCATAACATGAACATGGACTTATAGTGGATTAATGAAAGAAGTCAGAGTTAAAAGAATTAATTGCAATCCATGAGTAGTCCTCAAGTCTCTTATTATCAGAATATGAGCATTGCAGTTGCTTCTCTTCAGACCTCCGTGAAAAGGACTCAGACTTGGGGTGATTTCCAGGACAAAGGTATCAGAAAATCTCCGTGCTACTCAGCAGTTTTGCTCTGCAGTGAGGCCAGTAAATTCAGTGGAGGTTTTTCACTCCCACCTAATGAGGGAGGCCACTTCCTCCATCTTGGTCCACTTTGGCTCTGTCCTAAACTGGCAGTTCTGAGGTGGAACTCTCTAACAAAAACTGGCAAAGCTAGCTCTCTTTTGACATGTTCTGAAGTGTTTGACTTGGCTTCAACATAATTGGTAAAATATGGTGTGTTATTTTAGTATATTTACCTTTTTATAATTCCAACTTGTATAACTCATAGTTTTTTTTTTCTTCTATACTTTCTTGTATAGTGTTTTTTATTATGGGCATACATGTAGATAGGTACCTGAAAAAAAAATGATGCAGAGGAATTAATGTTTATGTGGAAATTTTCTAAAAGAACTAAATCAGACCACTAACATTTGTCAACGTTTTAAATTCCACACACAAAAAGAAAAGTTCAATATGGGCTCGGGGTTCTATCGCCAGATTTCCTTCTAAGAAAATAATGGACACCAGAGGTCCTGGAAAGCTCACAGAGTGCCCACTGAGACAGGAGTGTACACTTTCCATAATGTGCGGTGACACTGGACTGCAAATACATGCACATCTAAATGCTATTACATAGCTCAGAAATACGAGAGCAAGAGAAAAGACAGCTCTAAGTAATTTTATAAATAGGCACTTTTGTTGCTTTTATGTGTGCCATGTTGAGTAGGCCTAGTTCAGACAGAAATGAACTTTAACCAAAAATGTGTGTTTTTCAACCAGACACAGCTACAGAGTCTTAAGATTTGACATCAGAGGATGAAGACCGGGCAGCATTATCCTTCGTGGAGTTGTTACTGAGTTATCTAAATCCAATAAGCAGGAACTGGCCGAACAGTTCCCAGACCCTCAAAACAGAACAGGAACAGCCCCATGTTGGCCCAATTGGGTTAACTAGGAATCACGGAAAGCTGCCCCTCACTCTTTGAGATATGCACTTTTCCTTCTTCCTCTGAAGGAAGAGGAAAGTGTTCTTGTCACGCGCACACAAAAGAATTCTCTCAGAGGGTATAAATTCGGACACAATTCTCCAAGTGAGCCAGTACTAGTGCAGTTTTACAGACATGATAAACTCTGCTTCCTGGACTCCGGATGGTGACATTAGCTATTCTTACCTCATTTGGGGTAATCTAGTGACTGTTATTTTCCCAGTGTTCTCATGGCATGTCACATCTCTGAAGTGTAAGCGTCACAGAAATATTTCCTGTTTTATAGCCAAAAATTTTAGCATTCATAAAATAGTTTTCTTTCTGGTGAATTTTCTGCTGCTGGAGAAGTAGGTTTTATTTTGTACCAGAACTGCTACAAACCCCAAGTGGATAAAGATGATGCAGTACAGTTTGCTATTTGGAGCATTTCTGTCTGTTTTTTCAAAAATAGTTATAGCTTCCAAGATGACCCCATTGCAGAGCCCTTTTGAAAGTAATGGAGAATGAAGAATTGGGTGCTAGCAAAATAAGCTTAGGCATCTTCATCCTGCTACTTACATTGTTAGGTGATTTGAAGCAAGTTCCAGTTCCAGTTTTCTCTTCTGAGAAATGGTGATCTCACGAGGTTATTCATAAAAGTGCCTGGACCAGTGTGTGGCTTGTTGCATGCTTCTTTTTAAAGGTAATGCTAATATCAACTAGGCCCTAGCTGTGACCTCCTAAATGTCACAGTAAGGCATGGATGGTGTGCAGGAGGACAGGGTATGCCACTGTCTGACTCGGCCTCCCTTGCATAGCAGTAGATCAGTAGTGACACCGCAGACAGTGGTGGTATCAAACATGTCTATCAGCTCAGGAAGCCCATCACCCAGGCAAGGACAAGGGCTTTTTCAGACAAGGCAATAAGCCAAGCATTCCTTTATCAGCAGTGCTGCTTGCTGCTGTCCTCTTTATCATCTGGCCCAGACAGCTCTGCAGTAAATCACCTATTAAATATCAAAAATTCCCACCCACCTACCCCACCAGGGTGGTATCGAAAGTTTTTCCAAGATGGTAGGGTTTCCAAGGACTCCCTTCATTTTTTTTTCTTTCTGCCAACAATCATCACACTGTAGTGCCCCAGCAGAGAAGTAGAGCCAGTTAAATAACTCATCCACCGGGCCCATAGCTGTGTAAGAGAGCTCATCTGTAAATCAGGAGCATGAGAAAGGCACATGCAGAGAACATCGGCGTAATGTTGGCTATGCACAAATGCTAGAAGAAACATGCTAAGCCATTAATGAAATATTGATAGAGTTAAAAATAAATAATTACGCGCCACAAGTTTTAAAAAGGGCAACTCAGATTAAAACAAATAACAAAAAAGTAGAAAAAAATAGTTACAATTTTCTAAAATACCAAGAGCTCTGATATACTAGTAAGAAAAAACAATACTATTGGGAAAAAGACTAGAAAACATATTCTAAAAATCATTCTGCCATAAAAAGAGAAAGGCTATGTCTAATAAATACATCAGTAAGACATTTAGTCTCTGCATGCAGTGTGTCAAGATAGTAAAAACGCGACAGTAATTATTTCCCTACTTGACAGACAATGGTTAAAAACATTGATTAGTATTAGTTAGTACAACTTTCATGTGAGTATAAATTGCTCAATCTTCCTGAAAGACATTCTTAATATTGACAAAATTTTTAATATGTACAATATTTAACTCAAAAATTAAAACCTTTCTTAAGAGTATATGTATAAGGATGCTGAACAGTATTATAAAAATATTTTTAAAATAATCTAAAGGTTCAGCTATAAGAAATTGATTAAAAATATATATTATATCTATTAAATTTTATTTTCTAATATTTTTTAAATGTAAAGTGTTCTCTGTTAAGATAAAATGAAGTTCCAAAATAATTAGGGGTTTCATACTGTCACTTACGTAAAATTATGTGAGTACATAGATATTTAGAATAATACATGTTGAGAATATGGTTGTGTTAGGGAGGTAATTTTTTGATTGATGTTTTATTTGAAAGGTAATATTCTATATTACTCACAGATTGCTATAATATGTGCAACTATAAAACATCAAAGCTATAGCTAGTCTTCTTTTTAAAGTAAAACTATACTTCCACCTTTGGAGTTGCTGTGACCTGTAATCAGCAAATTTCCTAACTCTGAAACTCTTCACTAGAATCTGCATCTTTGGCTTGATTCACTTCTGCCACAGCCAGTCAAGCACATCCTCTTCCTGCTCAGAACACGGCTGCCTGTGGAGACCTCGCACTGTCTAACTGGTCTACCCTTCTCTAGTCACTGCCTTATGGAGAATCCTCTGACTCCCTCCAGCCATTCTACTTTATCAAGGACCCAACACCTGCCTCACTATATTTCTCCCATGTCAAACTGCCTCTCCAGATCTAAGCAATTTCCACATCTTTCAGACCGCTTCATGTCACTTACAATAATGATGCCCAACATTACCAAAAGCATGGTTTCTACTTGTACTGCGAAGGCTCTTCGTTTATGTTTCCTGATTGACACAACTTGAGATGAGCCCAGGAGCAGAGAGGTCATGTTATCTATTTGCCAAGGTCATACAGCTCCCGATTGGGGTGGGGTGTCAATTCCTGGCTGTAAGGTCAACAAAAAATAGCCTGGAAACATAAGCACACCGGCATTGTCCTTTCATTCTATTGGAGCCCTGTGTCTCAGGCTCCTTCCTGTGTTCCCTCCAGCCTGGAGCCTCTTGCTCTTCCTCACACTGCTTCCCACTCTCTGTGGCTGGCTCTTGCCCCCTTGTCCACAGAAGTTCCCTCCTCAGGTTCACCTGTAAGATGTCCACGTTGCTTCACGTGGTGGCTTCTCAATCTGGAGATCTCCAGCCTTTCCGAGGGATTTGGTACCACTGACCGGCCCATCTTCCTCCCAATTGCTGACGCTCTTGGCTTCTGCCTTCAACATACTCTCAACACCCTCCTACCACTCTGTGAGTCACTTCTCAAACATTGCCTCCTTCTCTGTTTGAGCTGAAATTGCTGGATGTCCTCTGGTGGTCCAGATCCTGTGCAGATCCTGTCTTTACAACATCTGATCTCTTTCTCCTACTTCTCCAGTGAATTCCAACTGAAATCAAAGGTCTCAATGTAAACATCACTTCTGAGACACCTCCTTGAACTCTCAAAAAAAAGAAAAAAGCCAGTTGACCCAGATGCTGTGATTTTCTGTTCCTGACATCTTCCTGATACTTATTATAATTTATAACTTATTTGTCTGTGAGATATGAACATTTGTCTCCACTCTCAGGAGTAGGAAGATAGAGGCCACCTCTTGTTTCTCCACCATAAAAGATCCAGATCCATTCCAAGTGCCTCCTTGATAATCAGCATTTAGCTGGGCACAGACATGACCCAGTAAATCAATTCAGATATGCATAACACCATAGCTAGGAGACAGACACAAACACAAGACTCTGCCCCAAGGAGACTAGGCAAGAACTGATGTGAAGACAAATAAAACTGAAGTTGTAATGCAGTAAATCGGGTCTAGACATTTCCCAAAACCCTCAATGGCCTAACCTTGTTCTGGAAAACAGAAACTGAAAACAGAGGGGAAAGCAGGGTTGGGAACAGGGGCATCTCCTACAGCTCTGAGAAGAAAAGAGACAGGAAGGGACGAGGGCTTCCTCTCCCAGTGTTCCCACTCCCCCCGGAGGTGGCTGCCCACATGACTGACACCCACCTACTGCGAGTCATTCAGGATCACCTCTGAGTGTCCATTATGTTCAAGATAAAAATCACAACTTCTGCCACAAAGAATATTAAATCCATTGAGAAATAACTGAGGAACATAAGCAACATCATCAATTAATGTGAGAAATTGGGGATTGTATTTTGTACCAGGGTTTCAAGTGCAGTATCCTCCATAGAAAATGTGATTGATGCTCTGAGAGTGGTCTGAGCAAATCACTGCTGGAGACCGTTATAGGAAAACCCCCATGCAATTTTTAAAAGAAATCACTTTAAATAGGGGAGGGGTCCATTCTACTCCATAGGCTATGGGCAGATCCTGAGAAGGAGTGTGCTGTTGCAGTCACAGACAGATTTTCATCAAAACTGTGGAGCATTTAGTCACCTCTCAGGATAGTTAAATGAGGCAACTTTTGCTTAAAGACAATGTAGGTCCCTGCTGCCTCAGTCGGTGCCAGCTCCCATGTCTGCTAAGAACGGACATTAGAAAGTTACTTCCCTTCATTGCTACTCTATACTACATAAGTATTTTATTTTCTGGTGTATTCTAACAACACTAAGAATTTTTTTTTTTAATGGGAGCATTGACTCTTCTGGTTCTCAGGAAATGTTTCTTGTGTGATATAGTAAAAGAGGACTCCTTGCTCAAAATTTCTTCTCACCATCCTACAAAGGAACTCAGCTCTGATAGGCAGGAACTCATTTAATCCATGATGATGTTATAAGCCAGATTGTTAGCTAAGGAGATCTGGACAGCTCCTCCTCACTGAGGCCGTTATGACTATGAATATTCTAGGGAATCATCTTTTGTTGCCATGAAGAAGTTCACAAGTACCTGTGAGCCACATGTTACTTTTCAGTTGGCCCACTATCCACATAAATATTCCCCAAAGATAATCTCACCATCATTCTTGTTGAAAGAGCTAGGATCAAATAATTTGAAAAATCTTCCTAGGTATGATGTTTTTCTTCATATTCATCTTACAATAATCCAGAAACGTTCCATGCAGGTCTCACCTTCTAGCATGAAAAGCATCCCTACACCCTAAACACATGAATACACATATTCTTGTAAAAACATTAAGGAAACAGATAGTTTTGAATGTACCATACTATACTTATGATTTAGTCCAATTTGCCTTGTGATCAGAAAGGCATGGAGATGGATAAGGACAATGCAACTGAAAAACAAAGAATGATTGTTGTTTAACGTCTTTTGTTTTTCAGTGGAAACAATCTATTTAATCTTCTGTGTATTTTGAACAAAGAGAAAGGAAGAGGGAGAGGAATGTTTCTTGCTTTAATGGACCAGTCTCTCTACTATGCTTTCTTTTTCATTTGCTACAGTGTCATGTCACATTTTAGTGGTAAAAAAATTAGGCTGAAAGATCTCAAGAAGATCAACCTAAAAAGTAGCATACCCCAAACACTCACCTTTTTCAAATATGGTAGCATCGGCCACAACACTCAGACCATTTCCAAGAACTCAGATGTTTTGTTTGCAGAACATAAATGGATGCATCACCATTTTATACACCTTCTTGAAATATTAAAGTTGCAAAGTGCTTTTACACAAAAACATGCAACAGCTGTGATGGTAAATCTATTCAAAAAGAGAGTGGGAAAAATATGTCCTATAACATGTACAAGCAAGTTCAAGGCAGAACTGTGATCTGACAGCTCCACTGGAGGTTAGAAGGGACAGCTGCACACTACATAAATTTGCTGAACCTCCTGAACCTTCTATCAACAAGGTTTCTCATCCTCCCATCATTGCTGTTCAACAATTAATCAACAGCTGTTGAAACATTATAAGCATGCTTGTAATTTGGGATAAAATTAATGATTGCCTATCTATTACAATGCTGAGGGAGGCTTTGTTTTCCAGCCCCAGTGTGAACTTGCTGATTTATTCTTCAAATCAATTACCCTCCTGAACTCCCTAGTCTGACTGTTCCGTAAGAGCATCCCACACTTGGGCCTCCCCTAAGTGGGGTTTGACATCTATAAGACTGGGATGTTTGCCTGGCCACGTGGCTCTGCAGAGCACAGAAATACTTTCACAGAGTAAAATATAAGTGTGTTTAGGCAGAATGAGGTCTTGTTTTATCATGTTCTTCAGTTTTCCGAAAGCGATTTTTCAAGAAATAATGGTAGTATCAAAATGTAGTTATAAAAGCCCTCGAATCAATGGCTCCAATGGTGATAAATAAATACTATGTTTTATGTAAAAATGAAATACAACTGAGCCAGTGCAGCCACTTTGAATGGGTGGATTGCCCTCTGTAGCCATGGAAAGTTTTTGTGATTTACTTACTCCTGAGAACTGTTAGGAACCTTGGGCTTTCTGCATACTTGCAAAAGTCCAGCAGAAACTTTGTTTCAGAAAAATAGTCTTGTTGGAGATGGGGTTCCCAGTTCCACCAAGATAAGTCTCAGAGGCTATGGTGATACCCAATCCTTAACCCAGTCACCTCTCATCCAGTGCACTTGTGTCTACCCTTGCAAGCACATTCCAGGAAATCTGCTAGGCAACTGCAGTCATTTGAGTTCTGCTTCATTCCATTTTTTGTATTTCTCCAGTCATGACTTCCAACACTCATGGAGGAATAAAGAGACTCTTTAACCTGACCTCAGAAATCAGTGTGGACAGGACACAGGACAGATGAGAGTCACAGCTGCTTGGCCTGTACCACTTTCTACACATGACGGCTCTATTTTTACTTACTATTCAATCAAGTAACAGCAACTGGAAAATACAATGAGTGTTAATTTAAAAACTTATTACAGTAAAAGACACACTGCCCTGAACGTGGGATAAGTGTGCCCTAAACAGGGGGCAGTATTAGGAATATATTGAAGGGAATGAATAGAAAGTTCTTTTACTACATTTTAAAAATAGCATTTAAACATTAACCGTATTTTTATCACACCCTGATACACTTTAAATCAGCCATCCAGAGGACACAGGAGGCAGCAGTAAAGAAAACTGCAACTATTCACACTCTTCTGCCTCTGCTCTCACCTGAACTCAAGAGACCTCTTTACCTGTGTATATTTTTCAGATAATTATAAGAAAGAGAATGAACAATTTAATGTAACCATAACACAAGGCAATCTCAAACATTTTTGCAACATAAGTAGAGCAGAATCAGCCTATTCTATGAGTATGGAGAATTTGGAAGTCAAGGTGAACAGAAAGTTTTTAATCCGGATCGTAGCACCATCACAAAGTTGCTGATTTCCATTTGCCTTTCACGTGTGTAAAACATTCAGGTTCTAGCCAGGGATTTAGTTCAGTGGTTTCACCACCCGCCTCACAAGCACAAGGACCCAAGTTCAATCCCCAGTACCAAAAAAAAAAAAAAAAAATGTTCAGGTTCTAGTCGGACCATGGTCTTTTGTTTTCCACTAAATTATAGTAACAACATCCAATATTTATGACTCAAACCAATTTCTCCTCCATGAGGAAGCAATGTTTTTCTATAAACCACATCTAACATATTAGTAATAATGGTGTGCCACTTCAAACAAATTACAAATGAATGTTAACCTTCCTACCAATGGGGCACCAAACAATAACTCCCTGGGGGACAATAGGAACACAAAATGTAACATTAAAGCCAACTCACAATTAACACTTTATTATAAAGCCCTGTGATTCTAATGTATTATAGCCTGCTTATACTTGCTACAAGGACTTTAGTTTATGAAGAATTACACTATTACTGTTGCCATTAAAACAAAACAATCTGTATACCATTGCCAACCAACTTCATGGCCAAGAGTGACTGTTAGTACCTATGGAGTCAGAAACCACAAAGTAATATGTGACAGTAGAAAATGTGAACAAGATCAACATCTGAGCAAGTTTATACTTAAAGAGCAAGTACAGTAACACCACCCCTCACACAGCCCCACTATGAGACAGAGCCCTATGTGCATCTCTAATACAAGAATGAATTCTACACTGTAAAGGGAACCCCCAGAGAACGCAATCAATTTGAGTTTAACAAGACCAAAAAATCAAAAATCAAGACTACTACTTACCTGTCCAAGTGCAGAATGATCAGTTAATAATATCAGCTACACTGGATTCCCTTCACAAGAATTTGCAAAATGAGATTACAAATAATGCCACCATGGTGACAGGGAATTTAGTTCAGAGGTTCCACCACCTGCTTTGCAAATACAAGGACCTGAGTTCCATTCCCGGTACCAAAAACAAACAAACAAAAAATGCCACTCGTCCTTCCATTGAACTTCCTTTTCAACTTTGGAAGGTACATGGGGTGTGCTTGGAGTGTGTAAATATACCAGGACTGACTTCCTTACCATTCCTCCAAAACACAAACAGGCATCTGGGATCTATTCCTCACTTTCGATTATGAAAGGCTGATTACTAGAGGCAATTCACAAATTCTTCCCTCCAGTTTCACAGGAGGAGATTTCTCAAAGGGTCTGGCATGTGCTTCTTGTGCAGCAGCATTCCTGGATTTTGTAAACATCCATTTGTCACCTAAACTTATAATTAGGCCCTTAAAATTAACTTTAGGTTAATTATTTTTTATTATATCTTGTCTCAGTACAAAAATGTAAAGTCAGTGGAGTTGAATGCATTTCCAGGCATGGGTCTGTTCGTGTAATAAAGTGATAGAGCAGCTTGACTTATTGTATATCCCAAACACCGCAGAAATGGTCACATAAGCCATGGCAAATGTGCATATTTCTCTTGTACACACACATACACGCACACACGCGCGTGCGCGTGCACGCGCTCCACATTTACTTTGAATAGTTCTTAAAGAAGACATGGCTCACACTGCGATGACCTCAGAGTCGGCAAGCATGAATTAACAAAGTTCAGTGCTTCCTCCTCCTTCCAGCTTGTCTTTCTGTGCGCTAACCCTGATGTAGTCCCTCAATTGTCTTCATTCTACCCCAGAGTAATTTCTCCCCAGTTTGAGTGATATTACTCGTCAAAGCACATGAGTACGCAGGGTGGGAAATTCCACGCACTCTGTGCAGAACCCCATGCGGAGAGGCACACCCCAGTGGGAGTTGTCTTCAGAAAGACTGCCCCTCGGAGCATTTTTATTGTAATGTAATGCTATGGCTTGTAGCAAGCTTTCTCTGAAGAAAGAAGGCTTAGGCCCAACCCGAGGTGCATCTCTACCTTCCTGCTGACTTGGGTCGTGACCTCAGGAAAGTCACTGAACGGCTCTGTGACTCAGCTCCTCAGATGTTAAATTGGCAGCGATCCCGCCTGACATCTTCCCATGGGCCGCACAATGAATGTTACAGAGAATGTGAGTAAAGACATCCTGACTTCTGAAGTCAAAAGAACAATGCACTCAACCCATGTTAGCACACACTTAGGGCCACAAAGTGGAGAGAGGCCAGCCTCTCATCTATCATGAGTCAAGAATGGGTGCCTCTCCCTACACAGGCTAAAAGAAGCCTTAGCACTTTTACTCATTCAAGTTCTGCTTTGCGATATTTAGACCTAGTAAGGTAACCCCCTCCTCTTTCTGTCTTGCAAAATTGTGTTCAAGTATTTAATCTGCCCATCTAAAACTTGGTAGTGATCAGCTCTCAAGTAAGCAGACCATTGCTCTGTGAGTAATAAAGTACGAACATAGCAATTTTATCCATTTCTTTCATGAAGATTTCACAATGAACAGAAAGCAAATGGATTCATGATTTTCTTTTCTTTCCACCCTAATTTGTTGCACACATCACAGTCAGTAGCGCAGAGGGAAGAAATGTATCCAGCCCAAGCACTCAGCCCCTTTGACATTTGCTGGGCCTAGGCCTCCACGGGTGTCATGGTCAGAATGCTTATGCCCCCAAATGTGTGTCACAGTCTTGTCACCAGGAGGATGGCCCTTGGGGGGTGTCTTCATAAGGTGATCAGAGCCTAATAAAAAAGGCCTAATGAATGGGATCAGTGCTCTTATGCAAGAGGCCCCGGGAGCTCCCGTGAGGACACAGTGAGACAGAACCATCCACAGAGCAGGAGGGCAGCTTTCAGCAAACTCCAAATCCACTGCTACCTTGACGGTGGGCTTCCAACTTCCAGAGCTGTGCCTCAGCCGTTTCTGTTCCTTCTGGAGTTTGCCTGAAACTAAACTGTATGGGATCCCCAAGAGGATACTGTCTTCACACATGCCGACTTCCTTCGGCACACTAGAAAAACACAGAAAGGTACGGCTAGACTCCAAACTGGACTATGGGTAACTTTTTTAAAAAAGTGAATCTATTGAATTTAGTATTTTTCTTTTTTGAATTTTGTAGGACACATTTGTAATATGCACTGATTTCATTCATTGTGGGGAGTTATACAGTACATCTTAGTTCTTTTCTCTTCCCCTTCTCTCCCTACTTCCTTCTTCCATGTCTAGGTCCCTTTCCCATTTGTAAGAAATCTATCTCCCTACTTCCTGCTATCTATCCTTGGTTTTGCTCTTTAAAGTTTTTATGTTTTAAGTTTCCCCTATAAGAGAAAGCACACAATATTTAAGGTTCTCTGTCTGATTAATTTCCCTTAAAATTGCAATCTCAAGGTGCATTCATTTTCCCATAAATGACTCAGACTTATCCCTCTTCATGACAGAGTCGTACTCCGTCATTGTATAAGTGTCACATTTTCTTTATCCATAGATCTGTTGTTGGACACTTAAGACTCTTCCAAGATTTAGCTGCACTGAGCTGTGTTGCTATAAATATGAGTAGACATGCATCACTGTTATACGATGTCTTTCACTCTTTGGGGAAGATACCTAGAAGGGGAATTTCTAATTTTAGTTTTTGAGAAATTTCCATAGAGATTTCTATTGTGGTTGTAACAGTTTGCCTCCCCACAAATAATATAGTAGCATTCCTTTTTCCTTGCAGCCTTACTAGCATGAGCTGTAATTTCATTTCTTGGTGATAATCATTCTTTCTGAAATAAGAAGAAATCTCAATAATGTTTTAATTTGCATTTCTCTAATATCCAGAGATATTGAACATTTTTTCATGTATTTATTGGCCATCTGTTCTTCTGAGAAGTGTGTATTTCAAATGTTCATTTTAAATTTTTTTTTATTTATTGGGTCTAATTATGTTTTATTTCTTTAACTTATTTTAGTTATCAGTCTTCCGCCTGAGAACTGGCTGGCAAAATCTTTTTTCTCATTCTGTGTCTTCTCATTTTATTGGTTGTTCCTTTTGGTGTGCAGAAGCTCTGAAATTTGATATAACCCCATCTGCTGACCCTTGGTGTGTGTAATTGAGGTTCTTTTCAAAAGTCTTTACCCATCCCTATGTCTTTCAGAGTTTTTCTTATTTTATCTTCCAGCAGATTGTTTCTGTTTTAGTATCGAGATCTTTGATCCATGCTGAAGGTAGTTTAGTATACATGGAGAGCTATGGGTCTACACTCAGTCCTCTGCCCAGTGGAGCCATTTTTCCTGCACCACTTGTTACAGAACCTTCTCCAGGCTGCATTTTTTGCCCCTTTGTCAGTGATCGGATGACTGCAGTCAGGGTTGTTTATGCGTTCTCTCTTCCTTTCCACTAGTCTGTGAGGGCCAAGGATTCCTGACTGATGGTATCTCTATTACCAGTCATCAAAAGTACACAGATGTTTTGCGATTTTAGCTCTTTGGAGCCCTAAGGAACACCCTGTTATGTCAGTACAGGACTGATAGTGTCGGCTGTCTTACTCCAAGAAGAATTTGCAGAGGGTGAACAACTTTGTGTCAAGGTCTGATGGATCTCTGGAGTAAAGAAGTTGTAAAAGAAAAGCCCAGTACCCTCAGAGCCTAGCACAGTGCCTTGTCCAGTTAGGAGTGAGCTTGTTACAACCCCAGTCATGAGCGGTCCACACTGGCTCACCTTTCCTAGCTCTGAAAGGCCCCAGGACATCAGGCAGAAATCCGGTTCACTAAGGCGATTCTCTAATGGACTAACATTAAGTTCTGGATCTACTACATTGGTTTCGTGCACTCGGGAGAAGCCAGTTGCCTCTCCTGAGCAGTCTTGCCCATACGGAAGGACGGAGTCAGATGGGAGACAGGAGCGCTGTCCCGGGAGCAGACTGTGCTCCCGCAAAATCCAGTCTGGGGTGGGGGCATGAAGGAGGCAACAGTAAGCGCTGACAGGACGTGCAACACAGTTCTCCGTTAAGAAAGGTAGAGACACGAGTGCTAAACAGAGCACACACAGGCTAGAGGAAGCAGGCAGGGGAAGACATGAGTGTTTCTGCTTACATGAAAAGAGCTTAACCGTTAACAGTGAAACACAGGAGCCTCAAGAGGAGGGAGAGAAGGAGAAGGCGTAGCTGTAGTGCCAGGGCCTCCGAGAAGAAGGGGGCTCCTGCGGCAGCCAGCTCTGGGTCAACACTGCTCCACTTTCCCTCGCCAGCCGCCCAACTGTGAACCCCGCCCCGAGGATGGTGTGTTGCCTGCATGGGCCCAGCCTCTATCGCTTGGCATCGTGTTTGCAATCAGCTAAAACACCTGCCCTCCTTTTCAGAGAGTGTTGCTGAACTCGACCTCATACACACACACACACACACACGTGCTTCAGTCAACGGTGTTTCAACTTCATCGCAGAAGCTGACGCTGACACTAGATTTCTTTTTGCTTGTTATGGTGATGCATTATTTTCATTTGTCAAAATGTTCTTTGAGTCCTGGCTCTCCCATCCTCTATCATAGCTCTTGCTCCATGCATTCATAATAGCAAAAAAAAATTATGATTATACTCCACAGTTTAGAAAGAATCAAAGGCTGAGCCCAGAGCTGTGCTCCTGGGTACCTTCAGCCGTACTCTCTGTGCTCTGGCAGTGCATTTAAAGATGCATTCAATGAGCTGTTCATCTGGGTAGCCTTGTGGCTGTCCTGTCTATCTCTCTAACTTCTACAGGTTCATTCGGTATTGTTTGAACTCCTTTGGTGAAAGTAAAGTCTCACTGCCACCCTCTGACCACCTAAGCCTCCACCCCATGCTTGACCATGGTCGCTGGCTTCCATGGACTGTCCCCACTTTGTCTGAATGACTGTTTCTTTGGGCTGTAACGAAGCCAGCATTCGCCAAAGGCTAGCATCGCTTCTTTCCAGTTGTCCAGAATTAATTTCCGAATGGCCTACGGCATCCCGGAGCCAGTCTGCGCTGCCTGAGCCAGCTGGGAGGAGGCTCTCTCGCCAGTTCCTCAGGCGGTGGCTGTCACTGGCAGTTTACCTAAGTTCGGTGGAAGCATTTGCGCTGTGGAAATCAGCAAACCGTGCAGGTCAGGGGCTGCTGTTGCTGACGTTGAGGACCTGGTTGCTAAATAGTTGCCAGTGCAGAACAGAGAGCATCCTCCATCTTCAGCTGCTCGCACTCAGATGGTGGCACCTATAGACATTTCAAATGTTTTCATCTGCAGGTTTTAGGTGAGCAAGAAGAGAAGAACCTTTTTAATACAAGATGCAGTGGAGGCGACCAATCCAGGTCACATTAATGAAGGGAAGCAATGAAGACAAAAAAGCCAGAGGTGCGAATTTGGAAATCCTTCATTTGTTATCATCAGTGGAGACCTCAGACTGCAGGGGACTGCAAAAGGGCAGTCCGCAGCCCGGGGCAAGCAAACACTCAAGAACTGAACCTTTGGGGGTTCCCAGTTAGAATGAGAGACAGCAGGTGCTGCGCAGCCTTCGCAGCAGAAGACAACTCCATGAAGCAAGACAACCACCGTGGAGCCCTCGGTTCCCAGGAAAACCATCAAGGAGCACAGAAGTCCTGGCACCTTCAACCCACAAAGGCTCCAAGCACAAAGCTGTGTTTTCCTGAATGAAAAAGAATCTTCGAGGCTAATGGGGCTTTAGAGCATCTTTACAAGTGTAGCCTAGAGAACATACTTAAGTAAAATATACCAATGCAGAATGCAAATGGAATTATTTTTCATAAATTTAGAATCTACTTTAGTTTTTTCTCTGTGATCAAGGTTCTAGAACCCAATCTCCCCTTTTCCCTCTGTGGCATCTCCCTAGGCCACTCAGCGTCACTAGTAAACCTGCTGTTTTCTTTTTACAATGGAACTGGTGGAGAAGCGAATTCACACAGGTGATGCTCCCAGTATGAGTCACGAGGACTGATGAAACCACTCTACACCGAAACAGCGTCCATATGAGCTGGCCGCGTCTTGCACAATTAGAGATGATCTGGCAGAATTTGTAGGACGTTTACGTCTCAAAAAAGGGTTGGACAAGAGCCACAAGTACACAACTTGAACAGTCTGTAAAATGGTGACTAGGGAAGTATGACTCTTGGGTAATGGAAATGAATATTACGTCCATACTTATTGGGAATGTTATATGATTGTTTAGTATAACCTACAATCACATTTTTAGATATTTTCTGAAAAAACGAACTCTCAAGTAATTTCAGCAGTTAGCATTCCTCTAAATTTCAACACTTCCTTCCAGCATTGGTGACAGCAGAGGATGTCCCTCGAGAGAGATTACAGCAAAATTTATTTTTGTCATTCTGCCTTTCCATATCTTTCAAGTTTCCTGCAGCTGCATATTGAGTTTATGATTTCTTCAATGCACCTATTCCCAAAAGAGGAGAATACATGTTTTTGTAAATGGGTTTTGTAATTGGCATATATTTTTGATACCTCATAATTATAATCCTCTTGGGACTTTATCCAGAACTTTATTTTGGCAAAAATATAACCATCAAATTATATATAATATAATATAT
>NW_022900918.1:38576081-38595536 GCF_012274545.1 Fukomys damarensis
ATATATATTCAAATAAGAGATTGAGCTTATGCACAAAAGTAAAGTAATTTGGAATGCTACTTGAAGATATTTTTATTAATAAGAATTGATTAATTACAATTTCATGACCAAGTTGACCATTTTAAGAAACATAATGGATAAGGTCAAATATGAAATTTCATATATACTAAATGGCCACAAATCGGGGTGCTTTCTTCAGGAATGGGAGAAATGTGGGGGCTCTAAAAGCTTGCCATGCCATCTGTAAGAGGACACACAGCCCAAAGCCTCTGCTTACGTTGACATCTCTGAACCATTTAGAAAGAGCTGAAATGGCCAAGTGGATGTGTGTGCTAGTGTTAATCTCTGCCCCAGAGCATATTCAATGCATGCAGCAAGATTATTTTTCTCTCTCGTGATTGATTTCTTCTTTTGCTTGGTTCAAAATCCATTACTCATTTCTGCCAACAAAACTATTCTTCCAGTGACAGATGTTATGTCATAAGGAGGGACTTGTACAAGCTGGTATAAATAACAAAGGTGCTAGCTGGAATTTAACAGACACAGTTCATACACGTATCTAATACATACCTCTTCCATGATTACAGAAAGAGAACAAAAACCAGCTATAAATAAATTTTACATAAACCACATGTTTAAGGAACATTGGAAAGTTTGACTAAGAATACAAATTTGCCTTCAAATTAATGACTGTTTGGTTCACCCTGTATAGAGTTTACATGACTGCTATACATACACAAATTCTAAGCTATTCATTAATCACCGGCTTTGAATAAATTCCCATTTGAAGAGAGCACATGTGCTTCTGGGTGTGATTTTTATAAACACAGAGATGAGATGCCTTAACTCCATGCTATGGAATTAGTTATGGCCTCCGGAGTCCTCCCCTAGAAAGAAATCCCACAAGACGGGCACTTGTGGAGACTTCACCCTTGCCCCTTCCTGCCTGAGCCTGTGTGGCCCTTCCAACATGGATCACCCTATCACAGCTAGCCAGGGACTTCCTGTTCATGCCAGCCCTCAGCTTTTCCAACAGTGGCTCATTGGCACTTCTAGAAGATTCTAAAACGACAGAATTGCCAACCGCTGGGAGACCGCCAGCCCTAGAGTAAAGAATTTCCTGCCTGTCTAGCAGTGAGCAGAGATGCTAGGAGCTGGGTGGAGAAAATGTGCTTGCCTTTTCTTCAGAGGTCCCCTTTCTGGGTTACCTATCTCCTCAAGCTATTGGGGCACAGTACATGACAGCAGTGGGGGAGGGTGAACAAAAACACAGAGGCTATTTGAGCAGAGGAGGCAATGCCCAGCTCTTTCACACAGTGGGATGAGCTCCAGTTTCCTTTCTCATCAACTGGGGTTGGTGCTGACCCCCGTAGTAACATTTGTGGAGGGCTTGGAAGAGCCCCTGTCACAAAGGCTTTATTAGAGCCAAAATAACCGACAAGAAGTTTTCCTCTAATGAACAGCACGTTGACATATGCTTTTCAAGTTTCTGGACAAACACAGGACGATAACATGATGATTCTCATTTTGCACCTGAAGCCTGCGAGCTTAACCAAATTGCCATTCCAGGCCCTGCCACAGACCTTTAGCTGTCCACAGCAGAGCATAATATGTTCAAGCCCTTGTTAAATGAAGCTTCGTAAATGCTCACAATTCCCCAGATGCTCATTAAAATAGTCACCAGGGTAATTGTGCATTTATGTCCCATGTTCCTCCAAGATAGATTTGTGGAAGCTGATAAAAATTGTAAACACTTGTAAATAGATGAAAAAGGAAAGATTTTCCACACTTGAAAGATTTTGCCTTCCAGAACTGAATGACTGTAAGTCAGTGGTTCTTAACATTTTGTGGATCATGGACACTTCGAGATTCTCACTGAATCTGTGAATCCTATCTTTAAAAGAAAGTTCAAGTGTCAAAATCCTTCATGAAGTCAAGGACCTCCCAGATACCTAGCCAACTCTGAGAGTCACTGACCAACTGTGGCATCTTATCTCAATACCAAGAAAGCAAAGAGAAAGTGGCAAAATAGAAACGCCATTGTGCAATATCTTTTAGCTGGAATAATATAATGTGCTACTCCGAGTAGGCATGAGTAGCCAGGGCATTCATTAATAACTAGTGTGTGAAGGAGAAAGTTGATATCTAGAATGCAATTGCAATTTTGAGAGGGCCACATCACAAAGAATGCAGGTGCCATATGTTCAGGGACAGTTTTCTATGCCCATGGTTACAATCTGTCTGTTTATCCTACTGTCTGCACATCTACATGCATGTGATTTGGAAGAGAGCACGATTGGAGGGAATCTTTAACATTTGCTGTCTGAGGAAACACAAATATGTGAAACTGAAAGTGTATTCTTGGTGAGAAGATAGAAGAAGTAGAGACAAGAGACATCACCACAGCTAGCAGACAGTGGTATTTCTCCCCTTTTCTCCATGAGTGCTAATACCAGTAGGTGAAGGTGGAGGCTGAGATACAACCCAACATAAAGAAGTGAGTGTTGTAGAAAAGGGAAATTCCCAGCCAGCTCTCTGTGGGAGAGTTCTCCAAGAACAGAGGGGCTCGTTTCAAAGCCAGACTCTCAATGGTTGGGCAAATTGTGAATATAATTAAAGAAAACTTTAAGGTCACCTACCTTGTGTTACTACAATCTGAGCTCATACCCCTGAAGCAAACCTTGTTCTTACTCAGGGTCCCCAGGCTGCGTTCTTTTCTCCTTTTGCTTAGTCATTCACACACACATTGCTCTCAAAACTAGCCTGCTGTGATATAAAATCCGAAGAGCACTTCCTGCTGTGTGCTGTCCCAGAGGTACCAGCAAATTCAGGGCATAAACTTGAGGCTACGACACTAACTCACATGTGGTCTAAACAATCTGTCAAGTTTATTAACATTTTTAATGTTTTCAAGAGGACTGTGTAGAGTTTTCTATCTTTATTTATGGTATCCGCCCCATTAGAAGAGCCACTTCACATTACACACATATATAAACATAAACTTTAATTCTATTTCATCTCACAACACGTAATAACTACAAGTTAAGAAAGCATTTTGTAGAAACGTTTGGAAATCAAACTGGAAGTCAGGGTTTTATAGGATATAGTCTTATTTGTATCAACAGAAACAGAAATATGCCAAGTAAAACATCAAATATTTATTAATGCATTCGTACCTTTACTTTGTAAGCTCCGTCCATGCAAACAGGACCCAAGTGAATTTTATTTGCCTGCTTTCACCACAAAACCACAGTTCTTGATGCCCAGGGAATGTTCAAAGTGTTTGCAGTGAGTGAATGACAGTATAGAGAGAGCTCTCTGATGGGTATTTGGCCAACAGATGAGTGTATGTTATATAGCAAAAGTAGGTCTGAGCTTAGGGTAGACGACAGCAGTCCTTGGTCTCTTAGAACGGATGCCCAAGGGAATGCTAGGTTGATGTGTCTAATCCCTGGAGAGAAAACAGATTTCTTGCACTTGCAAAATAGAGTGATTCATAAAAGAAGAGTTCTTAGGTTTAAGCAAACGATGCTAAAATTCCCTTGCTAGTGCTCTTGACTCAGTCATCTCACAAGGAAGCGCTGTCTAGTGCTTGCTGGAATTCAAGCCTCTTTCCCAACCCTTGGGCATCTCCACACATCTGGAGACACTCTCTCTGGGCAACACAGCCACCTGGGTTCTCAGAAGCCCCCCCAGGTGACTGAGATCCACAGCAAGTTTAAGAGTCACATTTCTAAATCGCTGATGCTTAAATTTCTGTCCTCTGAATATCACCCAGGGAGTCCTGAACGCCTGGGCCCTTCTGCCAGGCTTTTTGACGAAACGGGTCAGGAGTGCAGCCCCGGTGTCCAGAAGTCTTGGAGCCCCCAGGCAATTCTTCTGTGTGTCCCGGGAGCTGCACAGCGTGAGGATTTGCTCTCTGGTCAGGCTGTCTCTCCCTGAAACATGCCTTCCCTGTGGACTCTCATCTGCACCTTGCTCAGCTCTCATCCCTACGGTAATGATTCCCTGAGGCCCACATCTCTCCCCAAGCATGGGTCAGCCTGGGAATCCCACAGCCAGCAAACTGAAATCACCTGTCCCAAAGCGCCACTCCCGAGGGAGAGAGTGTGGAGCTGGGCAGGGAACAGCTTGTAACATGGTGGCTATGCCCTACTTTGCTGGGCTCAAACAGGGCCTGGCAGAGGGGCACCTGCTGACACTCCCTGTGCCTCAGCTTCCTCCGGGTGGAACGGTGCTGCAGATCAGAGGGGCTGACTGTGGAGAGCAGTGCTGGCATGGAGCAAACCCGGATGGATGGCGAGCAGCTGTGGTGGAAACGAAGCAAGGCAGAGCCACCGCTTTAATCACAGCATGGAAAAGCCCCAAGACTTGTCGTGGTGACATTTATGGCCCCGCGGGTCCGGCCCCGCAGCTGATAGAAGTCACTGCACACTCTGCCCTGCACTCCACGTCCACTCTGCACGTCATTCCCTCGATTCCTCCATGGTTCCACACGCAGCTCTCCACAGTGGTGTTTCAGGACAAACGCTTTCTTATTTGATGGAAACATCGAACCAGGTCCGCCCTGCCCTGGTGGATCTACTTTGACTGTGTCTGCCCACAGTCTCCGGCCACACGACCTGCAGAAAATCTTTTCAAAGAGCAAATGGCACTAGAAGTAAAACTCTGCCTCAGCCCGCTTCTGATGGCTGAGTAGGCACGGCTCTCATCCCTCCGAAGTCTCGGGGACAAGTCAGTGTTTCGCGTTTGGAAGGTGTTTCGTACAGTAGCAAAGCCGGGACTGCGTGGAAGAATGGAGACCGGGGAGCTGGCTGGATGCATGGGCCAAGGGGTGGAAAGCAGTTATGGGTGGTGGGTAGGTAACTAGATAGTTTTGGGTGAACTTGCATGTTGTTGTGATCCGGAGTATGCTAGGTCAGAAATGGCATCAACAGAAACATATTGGAGCACACAGAAAGCAAAGGGAGCACACAGCACACGCTGCTGTCTGATAAAAAGGACGGACAACTTAAACTGAAATTAACTTTATCTCACTTTTGGATAACAGGCTCAATTAAGTGCTCTCTCTTTCTATCTCACTCTCTCTATATGTAAATTTATAGATGTGTATACATATATATTCCCCCGTAGAGGAACTGAATTAGCTAAAGTGCTCTTGTGATAAGGGAAATCGGGTATAAATCTTATCTATAAGCAAGTGTGTAATTTTCCTAACTGATCAGCATCATATTGTTTCCCAAGCCTGTTTTTCAGTGTGTTTAAAAAACCATAAATCTTAAAAGTTAATATCTTTTTTGTGTTATCAATTCAGAAATGATTCAGCAAGTCCTGTGGGTTTTTTCTGTTAGTTTCTATTTTCTGGTTTCTACCTAAAATTATTTTGGGCTATTTTATAGAGCCCCCATCTTAGCAGATTGTCCATTTCAGGAAAATCTGATGCATGCTGAGAGGGCTGGAATCATGGAAAAGTGAAATCCTGGTTTCACTGGTCGCATTTCACGAGCCTGGTGAAACCATATAAAACTATCTGAAGGGTCCGACAAGACAGGCAGATATCCCAGGGTGGGAATGGCTGTCACCCAATCCTGCTGTTTTTTACACTTTAGCTGCACTTTGTCATGAAAGATTATTGGGGGGGAGAAAATCAATCACGAAAATAATCTTAAATATGTCTCACATAATCTGTCCTACGCATCCAGTCTGCATGTGAGCTCTGCTGCACACAGTAAAATGCTGGGTCCCACCAGAAATCTATCCGGTGGAAAGGTCCTGGGAAGGGCGTCACACAGGGATGTGAGTCTGTAGGTTAGGGTCAAGGCGGGTTTCATAGTCAAGTGATGGGGTGACATCCCGACGTGTAAGGGTCACTGCATGTGGCCCCGGGCCACCCACACCAACTCTCATCAATAGGCACCAGCTGGAAACCTGAAGGCCAGGGAAAGCAAGGGGCCTGTGTCACATGGCTGCTTCTGTGCTCTGAACCACGCAGAGCCTTCCAATCAGCTGGGGGCTCCAGGCAATAATGATGAGAAGTGTCATCAAAATAGGCAGCAAATACCTAAGCTTTTCAAAAAGTATTGCAGTAAAAGATGTATCACCATAAAACCCCCTCAAAATACTCCCTCTCCCCCAGGCACACCCATCCCATCGTTCCTGCCACTTCCCGGAGCAGCTCTGGAGTCTTCTTTCATGGCAATCTTTACAAGGCGTCACCAAGACGACAATGAGTGCAGCTGCCGAGCGCCATCCAACGGAAAGGCAGCTCCTAAACACCTGACCTCCTGTCCTCGTCCACCGTGCGACTTCTGGGTCTTCCCCAAAGTCAAAATGACCACAAAAGGGAAATGTTTTGAATCGATGCAGGACATGAAGGCAGCCATGCTGGTGCACCTGAAGACACTCAGGAAAACAGACTTCTAGAGCTGCTTCCCTGGGTGGCAAGGACTATGGTGGCAAGGACAGGTGTGTTGGAAGCGGGGGAATATATTTTGAGAGGGATGGATGGTGGCACATCTTTCACTGTAATAATTTTAAAAATTGAAGCACTCACGCCCCACGTGCCACAGAACGTCCATCCTTTGTACTGAACACACTGCAGATGCAACTGATCTGCACATGTGGGAGGAGGAAGAGGTGCCATGTGTTTGGGTGCAGGGGCTATGGACGTTTCCAGCACTTGTTCCTCAACTTTGCAATGAACTTAAATGGACCGATCTTAACAAGTAAAGGCAACTAAAGGAGAACACCTGGCACCGGACTCCCACCCGAGGCACTCTGAGCTAGTGAATGCTCATGTGAAATGTATGGGACTCCCAAGCAATTCCATAGTTCAGCAAAAGTTGGGAACCCTGTGCTGGATGACTAGAGATTCTTAAATTATTAAATTTCTTTCTGACTTCAGAGGGATAAAAGTGATCATAATGCCATCCTGGTTTCTCAGTTTAGAGAACACAAATGAGTCATGATTCAAATGTGTACATTTGCAGCGATGTTCACAAAGCCAGAAAAATACTGTGCGACCTAAAATTCTATATTTCTTGCAGACCTTGGAGGACACTTTAAGCCAATGACTCCTTATCTCTGCTCTGCCTTTATGACACAGTGTTATTCATAAAAATGGAATGTGTTTCCTTACCGACTTCATGTCACTCAATGAGTTACGGGTCTTGTGCAAAACATTGCTCCAGCAGTTGGTAGGTTGATCTAAATGAATTCTTAGATTTATAAAGATGCTCAAATTCTATAATACACATTTTCTCTTAATGTTGCTTTAAGCTTACAGTTAAATCAAAACTGGCAAATAAAAAAATAATGCACTGACAAAAGAAAAACAAGTGTAAGTACTCAATGCGGGGCTGGAATAAGCAGGTGAGTATAGTTAGAACAGCTTAATTCATTGAGTTCAATGAAACACAGATAAAAATGGAAGAGTTCTCATCCTTTAAGAAAAATGATGAACACAGTTACTTTTAGTATAGTTGTGAAAGCAATTTGGTATAAATTTGGTATCATTTCCCCTAAAAAACAAATACTAATTGCTACCAAGACTGAAATGTTGTATTTCTTCTCCACACACTATGGGATGTGCAGTCTGATTACAAGCTCTGAAGGTGCCCATTAAGTGTCTATTAGTGATTTAAGGGCAGTAACAGGGTACTTCAGTTATAATAGTGTAAAAGCTAACAAGAATAAAGTGACTATGCGTAACAACCGCACTTTTTTTTTCTAACCGAGACAATGCAGGATAGGAAATTCCAATTTAAAAGTGGAGCTTCTGTTGACTGTCTTTGTAAAGGGCTTCATTCATTGATAACTTTTATTCTTAACAAAGAGACCACTGGTTTGAAAGACTGTTTAAAGAGTAAGCACAGCAGGTCACATGATTGCAGCAGAGAAGAGAAGGGTGCCTCTAGTCAATGGTGTCAGTGCCCAGTGGTGGCAGTGGCCACTGTGTCACAGGACTGAGGGGTGAGAAGCTCTCACGCTGCACACGGCCAGCCAGTTCAGGGTACCATCACTCATGAGAAGTGCATTAATGCCCCTCTTACTTTACTGTCCTCACATGTGCGTATGTTTGCAAAGCTGTTGTAAGGGAGTTGTGGAAAGTGCAAGGAGCCCTGACTGGCATTTCACTACTGGATGTGTGGGATAATTTAGCCACAATTCCCAAATGCAGGACTGTAAATCATGTTCTGAAAATTTGAAGCATTGCCTAGCCCAGCATCTTCCTCCGTTTTACTCTATGGTCATTATTCATCATTTTTATCTGCACCCTCTTCATACTTCTTTGTTTCTATGCCCTTCATTCCAACCCAACACACACACACACTGTAATGTAGGTCATTAGTGTTTGTCATGTTCAGATCTATAGCATCTGCACTGCTTTTATGTCTTGCACATACCAGAAAGAAGTTGACTAATGTTTGCACTCTCTTGGATCTTAATAATCATAAAAGTGTATATTAGTCACCTTTCCCCCTGCTGGACTCAATACCTGACACTCACAACTTAAAAGAGGAGAGGTTTAATTTAGCTCATGGTTTAGGGGGTTCAGTCCATGGTAAGCTGGCTCTGCAGGGCAAGAACTTCATGGCAGAAGGACATGGTAGAGCAAAGCTGATAGAACATGGAAATATGGCCAGAAAGAAATGGAAAGGATCATCTGTAATAGGGTGCATGAGTCTTTGGCCTTAGGCATCATGTTCTAGCCTCCAACAAACCCTGCTCTTCATAATGCCCAGCGTGACAGACTTGGTTACGATGTCTTTGTGAGCTAAGGTATTCTCTCCCGAGCATCCTGTCTCCAAGGAGCAGGCCACCCACCTGCCCTGTTTGTGCTTGTTCTCAGCACCCATAATGGGTGGAATGGGTGAGTATTACAGCCTCTCTGCATTTATTAGAGCTACGCTGGGATTTCTGGAGAGCTTTCAGATTCTCATGGACAACAGTGGGTGCCTTGGCATTCCTAAATGCTAGCCGCCATGTTTGGTGTGTTTGGGGGAGTAAGTTTATTTTTTGAAGAATACTGAGTTATGTATCCACCTTCCCACCCCACTATCCAGAGAAGTGACATTTGTACAAGTTCATATAATTTATTAGCAGCATAGGTGGTACCACTAATTGAAGATGTTGATTTTCAAATTGAAGATATTTCTTTAATCCTTTCCTGTGCTACTGGCTTTCTAAATAGGAAGAAAAGAGTAGCTGATAAAGATTACAAAAGCATGAAGAACTTGGTAACTTACACTTTCAGGTTATAATTTAGCTCAGACGAGCATTTACTTTCAAACCCTGTATCCGTGGATTGAGAACCTCTGCCCCACAACCCTACTGCCTACCAGCTCCTGTCTCATCTCACTGGTAAACTGACCGCTTACTTATTCCCCCAGCGCAATCTGAGCTTCATGCTCTCTGGCTTTCACTTCTCAGGAGCTTGAATGTCTTTCTCAGTTTGTGCTGCTGTCCTTCAGACCTGCTTGCGCTCTCAGGAGGCCCCGTCACAGTCCCACCAGGCTCCCAGAGCCTGCAAGTTCCTGTGCTTCTCGGATGTGGGCACTGCTGCTTCTATAGCTCTGTGGGGTCCATTGGCACTGTTTGTGCAGTCATAGTGTGCAGGAAACTTCACCTTGCTTCTTAAACCACAAAACAAGCGCTGGTATATACACTGCTCTGTGAGGTGTACAGTAAAGTTTTGACAGCCACCAGGTTCTAGGCTCTGGTCACTGATCATGTTGTGAGATTGTAAATAATTATATCGTTCAGTTGTTTCTATTGATGGTGGCATTTAACTGGCATTACCTTTTAAATTAGAAAAATATTAAAGTCAGGCTACAATACAAATTTGCTTCTAGTCAAAGATATAATCATGAGAAATTGGGATATATATACTCTCTGAGAGAATCATAGCAGGAGACCTGAAAAATGCGCTTGACCTTGGAAGATAAACATATTTCCAATGCAGTGATTGGTTAATGGGTAACTAGATCGACTTTGCCTATATGAATGTGAAAAATTACTCCTAAATATTCATATATCTCAGTTTTATAAATACAGCTTTAAATGGCTTTAGATTAGTTCTTTTATCTGTCTAAAAGTGACACATAAATCACAAAATGTTCCTATGAGCAACAGGCATTCTGTAATCATCCCCATGTAATTCCCTATAATGCTTCTGTTATTTTTATGTCTTCGCTAAATTTGATTCTTATTTTTGCTCAACTACTTGGAGAATTCTAATCTTTATTGTCATAAAAAAGAAAGCTCAGTTGATTTCTTGGTAATTTTCTTCCATGATATTTCCCTTGGTTGTGCTATGCCAAAAAAGTAATTATTGTGCATGTTATTTAAATTAAATATAAACCTATATTTCATGTTTAAATTATAACTTGAAAAGCAGTTGAAATAGAAAAAAAAGTAATCTCCATTCCCATGAAATAAAAAATTAGCTATGTTGATGTGAGATCTTAACTGTTATTGTTTCTGAACATTTCTAGCCTGCATGGGCAAGGAGAAACTGTAATGCTGAAAGTTGTTCCTAATCATCTTACTTGCTTTTTCTCCATGACATAATATTTATCATTATCTGAGTACAGGGAACTTCCCCTTAGATTGTCTATAATACAGAAAGAAAAACTGGTCATGATCAGCAAAACCATTTTTAAAAAAAGTATCTCAGAATGCGTATTTATTTTTTTCAATTTTTGTTTTTGATTAGCACCTGTTTGTAGTACATAATGTTTACCTTCCTCATGTTGAGTTGGTGCATGTACAAAGCACAAAGAATTGCTTTACATTCCTCTCTCCTTTCCCTCCTGCTTTTTCATCTGTTGTTCTCCCTCTATTTCCAATTATCAATCATTTATGTTGCTTTTTATTTTTATTTCAGGTTTCTTATATAAGAGAAACCATACACTATTTAAGCTTGTGTGACTGACTTATTTCACTTCACATTTTGGTCTCAAGTTGCATCCGGTGTCCTACAAATGACAAGTTTATCTTTATGGCACCGTAGTACTCTATTGTGCATAAATACCACATTTTATTTATCCATTCATGTTGATGGACATATAGGCCGCTTCAAGATTTAGTTATTGTCAACTGTGCTGCTATAAACGTGCTTAGAAGAGTAACCATTTGAGTCACAAGGAACGAGTAGCTCTATTTTCTCCTCTACTGCTTTTTATGGACATCTTAATATATAGCTCACATAGCTACTTGCCATCACCTGCTATGGGGAAGTCGCTGCTACCAAAGGCAACTGAATCCATTAAATAGACTCATAAAAAGAGAACAAAGTGTTTCAAATATAGGGGATCAGATGAATAAAGATCTGAGTTCAGTTATATTAAAAAGTACCTTTGCAGAAACTAGTAATGCTCCAGTCTTGCCAACTTTAAAGTTCTCACTTTTTAAATACATTTTAACCCCACAACATGTTTCCATACATGCAGCCAGAACAAGAGACTACCAGAGGCTAAAGCTGTGTGGTAAAGAAAGGCGTATAATTATACAGATGGTCTCTAACTGCTGATGGTTTCATTTACAATCTTTTAACCCCACGGGAGCGTGAAAGAGACGCACACTCAACAGTAGCGATGCCTCCAATTCTGCACCGTGCCCTTTCCCTGCATGGGCGATGTTCACTATGACACTCTCCTGTGAAACTGAGCAGTGGCTGCCAAGCGCATCGCTGGTCACCAGGACAAACAGCCCCACTCCACAGAACTATTACTTAGCTGTGTTAGATATAATAAGCGCATTGCCAAAATGATATTTTCAATGCACGATGGGTTTATTGGGATGTATCCCCATCATAAATTGGTATACATTCGTATGTGGAGAAACATCTGTACCCAGAGAAGTGTTTCACTCGCCTGACAAACCACTGCAGTTCAGTGGTTAAACCATTATCTGTGGTAAGTATCCTCAGAAGTGATCAAATAAACTTAAATTTTCAGCAAGAAAGTGGAATCTGACTCAACAGAAAGACTTATGTCTTTGAGGTAAGAAAATACGATAGTGTTTGATTGCTTCATGAAAACTGTCATAAAAAATAGCAGAATGAAGCATGTAGTCACCCTAATTTTGAGCCTAACAGAGTCGTCCAAGCTGCAAAAAGGCTTAGGTTTATGATATTTTGTTGCTCTGTCACAAAACTGTCAGCAGACTGGTTATGAATAAAAATCTAGTGAAATATTCATTACATTGAAGCTTTCTTCCTTGTATTTTCAGGCCTGTAAAAGGTATTCACTGTCAAACATTGCTAGAGGAAGTACAGAATGGTAGGATACTCATCAACAGAGGGAAATCTGGAAATACCCACCAAAGTTGTGGGTGCATCTTCCTTCTGGTCCTATTGCTAAACATGCACATGAATACAATGAAGATTATGCAGTTTGGCAATAGAACATTAACTATATAAACAATAGGAAATCCATGTAATTTAATAAAACTCGGTTTTTAGGTGGTGACTTCTACTTCAAAGATTCCAATCCTACTGTTTTTCTCTAAACATAACGAATTAAATTAAAGATTCATAATAGGAGGCCTTCTGGAGCATCTCCATTGACCTGGAAACCAAATAACATATTTCTAAGTAAGTAACCGTTGATCTAGGCCCATGGGTCTAGGATCTAGTATTCTCCTCTCTAGAATTATCTCAATTACGAAACAATACAAATATCACATTAAAAAAACTCATACCGATGTCCATGAACATAGAAGCATAAATGTTAAGTGAAGTTTCAGGAAATGAAATCCAGCAAGTTATTTTTGGAAGAAGAATATGATTTGACCACATGAGACAGAGTGCTAAGATGGTCCCCCAAAGTGCTGTCATGGGTCATGAAGATGCGGAACAAACTTCTCCATGAGTGAGGCTGAAATCTGTGAACTTAGTTGGATTGTCACTGCCTCATTTGCATCCTGTTGTAGGACTCCCCATTAGACTAGAAAGAGAGAGAAACTCTGCAGCTGGCTTTGAAGAAGTCAATTTTCTATTGTAAAGGCCCATGTGGCTGAAATCTGGGGCGACACTGAGAGCTGAGAGCCAGAGAGGACTTGATGATCTCGGTCCTCCAGCCACACAGCATCCCCCATAGAATGAGCTTGGCAAAGCACACCAAGCTCCAGAGGAGACACTACCCAGCCAGTATGAGGTTCTCCGTCTGTGAAACCCAGACAGCTAGCTTCCAGACTCCTGGCCTGCAGGGCTGAGTGAAAATGAGCCAGTGTGGCCTCAAGCCACTCTCCTGTGGTCATTTATCATACAGCAATAGGAAACCAATGCATCATCCAGTGGGATTTATTCCAGAAATGCAAGGTTAGCATAACAGCAATTTATAAAACTTAGTTGATGCCATTCACCATATTAACAAAGTGAGCAAGAAAAATCACATTGCCATCTCATGATACAGAAGGAGCATTTCACCAAGTTTGGCATCCGTTACTGATTTTTAGAAAGCTCTCAGTAAGGAATTATCGCTTCCTAAAGCAAGAGAAGGAGAAGAAGGGGAAAAGGTTGAAGAAAAGAGAAAAGCTGCAATTACCTTCCTTTCCGGTTTTTCCATGGCCTTAGTTTATTTTCAAACTCACGTACTATGCTATGTGAGTTCAAGAGTTTGATCCACTTTTCCAAGAGATTTGTACCTCTTCATTCATCCTTCTTGTCTGTTAAATTAATGATTTAAGATACCCTCACTTCTTACGCAGTTGGAGTCTGCCTATAAAGAGAGGTGCAACAAACTGGCATGCAGTATAAAGCATCAGACTCGGTAACCATTTTCCACCGAAAATGGCAAATGCTTTGAGTTCTCCTCCTAGTGGCTCCCATGAGCCACAAAGTGAATCCCTGAAAGGCTCTGCCCGGCCCCTACTGGGGGAGCTCTGAGCACAGAGATGGAAGGCAGAAGTTGCTATGGCACACTGAGGCACCCTTTCTCTTGACTTTGTTCCCTGTCCCATCTAATTTTAAAAAACTATATGCTCTTTACCTTGATGATCAGAAACAAGAAGGAACATCTGGTCTCATCATTCCTATGCAAACTACCGCACTTACCTATGGTTCTAGCCAGAGAAATAAGGTACAGGAAAGAAAGAAAAGACACTGAGATTTAAAAAAGAAAGTACATACAGAGAAGACATGATGGTATATGTTGAAAATTTTATGTAATTCACAAAAAGCTACTAGCACTAATAAGTGAGTTTAGCAGCACTGTAGGACAAAAGAGCTATATAAGAATCAACTGTATTTCTGTGTAGTAGCAACAGTTAGAAATTGAGATTTGAATACTTACAGCAATACCAAAATGTGAAATGCTCCAGCAAAAATCTGCCAAAGAACCAAAGACTGTGGAAATTCCAAAATCAATGAACAGTTAAGTGAAGGATATTCCTATAAACTTTTTTTTTTGTAGAAATTGATAAACTGACTTTAAAACCCATACGAGAAAACACACATGCCTTGTAGTAACCAAAGCAACTTTTTAAAAAGAAGCACAAATGTGGAGACTGCTGCTGTCTGATTCGAGACATCACAGCAATAGTAAGACACCGAAGCTCTGGGGTAAGGACAAGCAGATCACAGGACAGAATTGAGTTCCATGACCAAACTGCAGTTGTATCAACAACTGACCAAGTAATGTGCAAAGACGATTCAGTGAAGGATGCACCCTTTTGTAAAAAATATTGAAAAATTGGATAATCTTATTTATCAAAATAAGAAATTTGATTCAATGCCATATTCAAGAAATAACACAAAATGAATTAAATGGACAATCAAAACCATCAAAACGTAGGAAAAAACAACCGAAAAATCTCTGTAATCTTGGACTACAGAAATATTTTTCCAATATAATATTCAACTCACAAGCAATAGGAACAAATTGATAAATTAAAGAGCATCAGTATTTCTTTTGGTCTTCAAAAGATACTGTTACAATAATGAAAGGATAAGCTACAGACTGGGAAATGATGTCTCTGATAAAGGACTTCTATCTAGAATGATGGTGAATGCTCAAACCTTCATAAGAAAGCAATTAAATATATATAAATATAATATATATGAATACATTTTAAAAGGCACACATTGAAAATATATTATTAAATAAGCACATGATAGAATTCTTGACATCATTAGTCACCATAGAAATACAAGAGACATCAAAAAATAGCAGTTACACACCAATGCCTAAAATTAGCAAGACTAACAATAAAAGTGTTGGTAAAGCTGGGGAGGACCTGGAACTCTTCTGTACTGTTGGGAGGAGTTTAAAATGATACAACCACTATGGAAACAACTTTAGCAATTTCTTACACAGGTTAATGCACACCGATCACCCCACCCAGCTATTTAACACCTAGATACTTAAAAGAAATGGGGTGCATTTGTCCCTATCAGAAGTGTACACTAATGTGCACTGGCAGCCAAAACCTGGAAATCATTTAGATGTCCACTACAAAACACTGGGTAACCAAAGTGTGGTACATCCCCCAGTACCATGCCACATACCTGATGGGTGGATGTGACAGCCACACACACACACACACACACACACACACACACAAATGCATAAATTATTGCTACATGCTTTATCAGCAGTGTTCTCAAAATGAGCTGTGTTTGGTGAATGAAGCCAGACACAAAACCTGGAAATCATTTAGATGTCCACTACAAAACACTGGGTAACCAAAGTGTGGTACATCCCCCAGTACCATGCCACATACCTGATGGGTGGATGTGACAGCCACACACACACACACACACACACACACACACACACAAATGCATAAATTATTGCTACATGCTTTATCAGCAGTGTTCTCAAAATGAGCTGTGTTTGGTGAATGAAGCCAGACAAAAATAGATAAATAAATGTGCATTGCATAATTCCACTTGAACAACTACAGGGTGTGCAAAGCGATGTGTAGCGGTAACAAGCAGGTCTTGCTGCTGAAGTAGGGAGAGGGAGAGAGGAACTACACAGGAGAGAGGAAATTATGGTAGTGGTGGCCACACTTATCTTGATTTTGCTGATGGCGTCATGAAGATATGTGTATGCCTAAACTTATCAAGTTGCACATTTTTTAAATATTTATTTTTTTGTACATAAGTTATGCCTCCATAATGCTGTTTTTAATGCTGTTTTAAAAATAGATTGCAGAATAACCATATGTACTGATGTGGAAGACGTACCAAGGGGAATGTTTCAAGCACAGTAGTACATATAGTATGCTACACTTGCCATTAGAAAGGAAAAGCACTCTGCAGCATCTGTGTTCTTACTTGTACATACAGAAACTCTAGAAGGAAGGGCAGGGGTGTGGGGAAAAAATGAGAACCAAGACCTGTCATGTAAAGGTACAGGATCCCAATGATGAATGGAACTGTACTGTAGACCTACAAAGTACCAATAAACGCAACGATAAAAAATAAATAAATAAATATCAAGCTAACTGACCTTTAAAAAAGAGAAACTCTAGAAGAATAAGCAAAAGCTAATGAAATGGTTATTAATGTAGAGTGGATGGGGAGCCAAATGGGAGGATCCTAAGCAGACGAACTCATGCTTCATTTTAATTTAAACCATATGTCCCAAATGTCCCTCGACAGATGGGCAGAGAAGTAAGATGACATAACTGTGCTCTCCTAGAAATTCAGAGACACAAGGTACTGCTACATACCATGCCATGGGTGCACCTTGGAAACTTTATGCTCAGTGAAAAAAACTAGTCACAAAAGACCACATATTGTGTGATTTCATGGATATGAAATGTCCAGAGTTGGAAAATTATTAAGACAAGACGAATGACTTTTTTCAGGGTGATAAAAATGGTCTGAAATTAGGCTGTGCTCATGGTGACTACCATCCCTGTAATGTACTGGAGACCACTGAGCTGTATGGTTTGAAAGGTGGATGGTGTGGCATATAAATTATAATCTCAAAAAGCTGTTCAAATACTGGTTTCATAAATATTCACTAGAACTCGCCCTGTTTGAAAACTTGGTATGTATTATTCTTTATTTGAACTTATTAAATAGCCACCCGTGGAGGGAGGTGGCTATTAGAGCCCCCCTTTGACAGACACAAAGAAAAGAAATACTATAACACTTGCTTCCATACCTACCAGCAAATGATTCAAAAGAAGAATATTTTGAAAGCAGTTGAAGTGCTAGACTTCAGCCCACACGAACCCTAGGTACCCTCACCCAAGCTCCTACAGTATCTTTCTAGGTGGCTCTGTCATTTATGCCTCACTGGCTTGCAGTGGACTTTTTTTCATAAACAGTATCCAACCAACTGACAGACCCAGAAATGGCCCCATAGGAACTCCCGCTGGCAGGTGTAAAACAGTCGAATACTGAATGACCCTCAGACGTGCTGGAGGTCAGGCTAGGGTTCACGGAAGTATATTTGAACTGATCGATTCCCAAGGCAGACTTAATATCATGTGGCTTATCAGTTAACTATTCGTTCCAGTTCCCAAGATCGTGTTATGGGACAGAAAAGCTGAACCCTCAAATCCAGATGGGTGGTCTGGAGACGGGACCAGCTGTGCTGAGGAAATGACAGGACAAAAAGAAACAAAGTCTAAAGTAGATAAGCCTGGGATGGCAAAAGTTACACAATTAGGTCAATAAAATGTCAGCATCTCCGAACAGAAAAAGTACAAATTAGGAGCTTAGAAATAACTTAGCTTGATTAAATTAGAAGACTATGGGATAAGAAGACCACACACAGCAAGGAAAAAATAAACCCAGATCTAATTATTGTTCTTTCAAATTATTTAGAGAATCATTATAATTGGAAACAAAAATTCCACGCTGACAGAGGTGACAAGGGCCCTCGGCAACCGCCACCCGAATGCAAAACCACAGCTAGGCACGGCTCTTATTGATTGTCGTACTGAAACACTAATATGGAGGCCAAACTCACAACCTGAGAGTTTAAGAACAAAGGAGGAAATGGGGGTGAATGGAGCGGACCACTTCACTGGAAGTTGTTAGGAAGAACACGAAGCTGGCCATCTCCCCAAAGCGATGCACAGGTCGGCCTTTCCTCAGTGGCATTGCTACTGCTTTCCTGAGTATTTTGCTCTTAATTTAGGCACCCTGTAAAAATTGTCTTTTTCCTGTTTCAAAAGACTATGAGGGGTGGGGTTCTGAATATTTTTAAATACCTAGTCACACCTATTTCCGATTCAGCTTCCTGTGTTTTCTTTACACAGATATATTTATATATAAGGAAGAAGAAAGGAAAAGTTTAGAATTTCCTGCTTGGGTATAAATAAAAAGGAAAACTCCTTCTCCCAGGCTTCCAGAGTCCAGGACGACAAGCAGCACATTGTTGTATCCAGGAAAAAAAAGGGTCTGAAGCTTCTGAACCTCAGACACCTGCAGGAACCAACACCCAGGAATCCACTGTTGTCTGAACATGTGCTTTCAGCCATGGGCTTGTGCTGACCTTGGCTGCGTAGATAACCACCATTTCTATTAAAAGAAAACCCATATTTAAATATGAGAAAATGAAAAAAATGGAAAAAAAGTGTTTGTAAATGGGGAGGGGAAGAGGGGATGAAGGGAGGGCAGGGACAAGGGGAAAAAATGAGAACCAAGACCTGTCGTGTAAAGGTACAAGATCCCAATGATGAATGTAACTGTACTGTATACCTAAAATGTACCAATGGGGAAAATGTACTCAGTGGAGAAAAAATAACAATAGTAAAAGAGACCTGGAAAAATTTTTTTTAAATTACACTATTTGTTACAATAAATTTATCACAAATCCCGGAACTCCTGTGTTTGAAAAACGTTTCACTGAAGGCATTTTTCCAAATACTCCCTCACCGTGTTCTTTCATTCCCAACAGGGTCTGCCCTCCGGGCCCTCATGTTATACCCCACAGGAGACAATTGGTACACGGTGCACATGCCTGCCCCTTGTCACACAGAGCCACCGTCACTATCTTGCAAGAACATTCCAAGGACAAATAGCCTAAAAGAGGAGGTAGCACTGAGTAGCACAGATTGTCCCCAATGATCAGCAGCAATGCAAGGGGCCCAGAAATGTCCTCTTTGTGCCACAGAAGTCCAGCTGAGAGCGAACAGGAAAAGGAATCCAAGAAGAATCTTCAGGAATTCCAAGACCACGGCTGTCCTTAGGGGCAAGAAGGGGGTTCAGATGCCCTGAAGAGAGACCAGCCTAGTCCAGATCTGCAGGGACAGTGCACAGTACTCCTGGTCAGCAGCTGTCATAAAACCAGCACACCTCCCTGCGCACTGCTGAACACAAATGAAAGCAGAGGGACAGAAACATGGTGTTTGCGATGCTGAATAAGAAAGCCAAGAATCTGACAGTTTTCCTGGCAGGTTTACAAATGCACAAATCAAGCCTTTCCTCTTTTCTCCTCCTCCCCATCACCCTCCTCCTCACCCCTCCCCCCCCCCCCCCCCCCC
>NW_022900918.1:38597326-38654021 GCF_012274545.1 Fukomys damarensis
CATCTAATTTTAAAAAACTATATGCTCTTTACCTTGATGATCAGAAACAAGAAGGAACATCTGGTCTCATCATTCCTATGCAAACTACCGCACTTACCTATGGTTCTAGCCAGAGAAATAAGGTACAGGAAAGAAAGAAAAGACACTGAGATTTAAAAAAGAAAGTACATACAGAGAAGACATGATGGTATATGTTGAAAATTTTATGTAATTCACAAAAAGCTACTAGCACTAATAAGTGAGTTTAGCAGCACTGTAGGACAAAAGAGCTATATAAGAATCAACTGTATTTCTGTGTAGTAGCAACAGTTAGAAATTGAGATTTGAATACTTACAGCAATACCAAAATGTGAAATGCTCCAGCAAAAATCTGCCAAAGAACCAAAGACTGTGGAAATTCCAAAATCAATGAACAGTTAAGTGAAGGATATTCCTATAAACTTTTTTTTTTGTAGAAATTGATAAACTGACTTTAAAACCCATACGAGAAAACACACATGCCTTGTAGTAACCAAAGCAACTTTTTAAAAAGAAGCACAAATGTGGAGACTGCTGCTGTCTGATTCGAGACATCACAGCAATAGTAAGACACCGAAGCTCTGGGGTAAGGACAAGCAGATCACAGGACAGAATTGAGTTCCATGACCAAACTGCAGTTGTATCAACAACTGACCAAGTAATGTGCAAAGACGATTCAGTGAAGGATGCACCCTTTTGTAAAAAATATTGAAAAATTGGATAATCTTATTTATCAAAATAAGAAATTTGATTCAATGCCATATTCAAGAAATAACACAAAATGAATTAAATGGACAATCAAAACCATCAAAACGTAGGAAAAAACAACCGAAAAATCTCTGTAATCTTGGACTACAGAAATATTTTTCCAATATAATATTCAACTCACAAGCAATAGGAACAAATTGATAAATTAAAGAGCATCAGTATTTCTTTTGGTCTTCAAAAGATACTGTTACAATAATGAAAGGATAAGCTACAGACTGGGAAATGATGTCTCTGATAAAGGACTTCTATCTAGAATGATGGTGAATGCTCAAACCTTCATAAGAAAGCAATTAAATATATATAAATATAATATATATGAATACATTTTAAAAGGCACACATTGAAAATATATTATTAAATAAGCACATGATAGAATTCTTGACATCATTAGTCACCATAGAAATACAAGAGACATCAAAAAATAGCAGTTACACACCAATGCCTAAAATTAGCAAGACTAACAATAAAAGTGTTGGTAAAGCTGGGGAGGACCTGGAACTCTTCTGTACTGTTGGGAGGAGTTTAAAATGATACAACCACTATGGAAACAACTTTAGCAATTTCTTACACAGGTTAATGCACACCGATCACCCCACCCAGCTATTTAACACCTAGATACTTAAAAGAAATGGGGTGCATTTGTCCCTATCAGAAGTGTACACTAATGTGCACTGGCAGCCAAAACCTGGAAATCATTTAGATGTCCACTACAAAACACTGGGTAACCAAAGTGTGGTACATCCCCCAGTACCATGCCACATACCTGATGGGTGGATGTGACAGCCACACACACACACACACACACACACACACACACACAAATGCATAAATTATTGCTACATGCTTTATCAGCAGTGTTCTCAAAATGAGCTGTGTTTGGTGAATGAAGCCAGACAAAAATAGATAAATAAATGTGCATTGCATAATTCCACTTGAACAACTACAGGGTGTGCAAAGCGATGTGTAGCGGTAACAAGCAGGTCTTGCTGCTGAAGTAGGGAGAGGGAGAGAGGAACTACACAGGAGAGAGGAAATTATGGTAGTGGTGGCCACACTTATCTTGATTTTGCTGATGGCGTCATGAAGATATGTGTATGCCTAAACTTATCAAGTTGCACATTTTTTAAATATTTATTTTTTTGTACATAAGTTATGCCTCCATAATGCTGTTTTTAATGCTGTTTTAAAAATAGATTGCAGAATAACCATATGTACTGATGTGGAAGACGTACCAAGGGGAATGTTTCAAGCACAGTAGTACATATAGTATGCTACACTTGCCATTAGAAAGGAAAAGCACTCTGCAGCATCTGTGTTCTTACTTGTACATACAGAAACTCTAGAAGGAAGGGCAGGGGTGTGGGGAAAAAATGAGAACCAAGACCTGTCATGTAAAGGTACAGGATCCCAATGATGAATGGAACTGTACTGTAGACCTACAAAGTACCAATAAACGCAACGATAAAAAATAAATAAATAAATATCAAGCTAACTGACCTTTAAAAAAGAGAAACTCTAGAAGAATAAGCAAAAGCTAATGAAATGGTTATTAATGTAGAGTGGATGGGGAGCCAAATGGGAGGATCCTAAGCAGACGAACTCATGCTTCATTTTAATTTAAACCATATGTCCCAAATGTCCCTCGACAGATGGGCAGAGAAGTAAGATGACATAACTGTGCTCTCCTAGAAATTCAGAGACACAAGGTACTGCTACATACCATGCCATGGGTGCACCTTGGAAACTTTATGCTCAGTGAAAAAAACTAGTCACAAAAGACCACATATTGTGTGATTTCATGGATATGAAATGTCCAGAGTTGGAAAATTATTAAGACAAGACGAATGACTTTTTTCAGGGTGATAAAAATGGTCTGAAATTAGGCTGTGCTCATGGTGACTACCATCCCTGTAATGTACTGGAGACCACTGAGCTGTATGGTTTGAAAGGTGGATGGTGTGGCATATAAATTATAATCTCAAAAAGCTGTTCAAATACTGGTTTCATAAATATTCACTAGAACTCGCCCTGTTTGAAAACTTGGTATGTATTATTCTTTATTTGAACTTATTAAATAGCCACCCGTGGAGGGAGGTGGCTATTAGAGCCCCCCTTTGACAGACACAAAGAAAAGAAATACTATAACACTTGCTTCCATACCTACCAGCAAATGATTCAAAAGAAGAATATTTTGAAAGCAGTTGAAGTGCTAGACTTCAGCCCACACGAACCCTAGGTACCCTCACCCAAGCTCCTACAGTATCTTTCTAGGTGGCTCTGTCATTTATGCCTCACTGGCTTGCAGTGGACTTTTTTTCATAAACAGTATCCAACCAACTGACAGACCCAGAAATGGCCCCATAGGAACTCCCGCTGGCAGGTGTAAAACAGTCGAATACTGAATGACCCTCAGACGTGCTGGAGGTCAGGCTAGGGTTCACGGAAGTATATTTGAACTGATCGATTCCCAAGGCAGACTTAATATCATGTGGCTTATCAGTTAACTATTCGTTCCAGTTCCCAAGATCGTGTTATGGGACAGAAAAGCTGAACCCTCAAATCCAGATGGGTGGTCTGGAGACGGGACCAGCTGTGCTGAGGAAATGACAGGACAAAAAGAAACAAAGTCTAAAGTAGATAAGCCTGGGATGGCAAAAGTTACACAATTAGGTCAATAAAATGTCAGCATCTCCGAACAGAAAAAGTACAAATTAGGAGCTTAGAAATAACTTAGCTTGATTAAATTAGAAGACTATGGGATAAGAAGACCACACACAGCAAGGAAAAAATAAACCCAGATCTAATTATTGTTCTTTCAAATTATTTAGAGAATCATTATAATTGGAAACAAAAATTCCACGCTGACAGAGGTGACAAGGGCCCTCGGCAACCGCCACCCGAATGCAAAACCACAGCTAGGCACGGCTCTTATTGATTGTCGTACTGAAACACTAATATGGAGGCCAAACTCACAACCTGAGAGTTTAAGAACAAAGGAGGAAATGGGGGTGAATGGAGCGGACCACTTCACTGGAAGTTGTTAGGAAGAACACGAAGCTGGCCATCTCCCCAAAGCGATGCACAGGTCGGCCTTTCCTCAGTGGCATTGCTACTGCTTTCCTGAGTATTTTGCTCTTAATTTAGGCACCCTGTAAAAATTGTCTTTTTCCTGTTTCAAAAGACTATGAGGGGTGGGGTTCTGAATATTTTTAAATACCTAGTCACACCTATTTCCGATTCAGCTTCCTGTGTTTTCTTTACACAGATATATTTATATATAAGGAAGAAGAAAGGAAAAGTTTAGAATTTCCTGCTTGGGTATAAATAAAAAGGAAAACTCCTTCTCCCAGGCTTCCAGAGTCCAGGACGACAAGCAGCACATTGTTGTATCCAGGAAAAAAAAGGGTCTGAAGCTTCTGAACCTCAGACACCTGCAGGAACCAACACCCAGGAATCCACTGTTGTCTGAACATGTGCTTTCAGCCATGGGCTTGTGCTGACCTTGGCTGCGTAGATAACCACCATTTCTATTAAAAGAAAACCCATATTTAAATATGAGAAAATGAAAAAAATGGAAAAAAAGTGTTTGTAAATGGGGAGGGGAAGAGGGGATGAAGGGAGGGCAGGGACAAGGGGAAAAAATGAGAACCAAGACCTGTCGTGTAAAGGTACAAGATCCCAATGATGAATGTAACTGTACTGTATACCTAAAATGTACCAATGGGGAAAATGTACTCAGTGGAGAAAAAATAACAATAGTAAAAGAGACCTGGAAAAATTTTTTTTAAATTACACTATTTGTTACAATAAATTTATCACAAATCCCGGAACTCCTGTGTTTGAAAAACGTTTCACTGAAGGCATTTTTCCAAATACTCCCTCACCGTGTTCTTTCATTCCCAACAGGGTCTGCCCTCCGGGCCCTCATGTTATACCCCACAGGAGACAATTGGTACACGGTGCACATGCCTGCCCCTTGTCACACAGAGCCACCGTCACTATCTTGCAAGAACATTCCAAGGACAAATAGCCTAAAAGAGGAGGTAGCACTGAGTAGCACAGATTGTCCCCAATGATCAGCAGCAATGCAAGGGGCCCAGAAATGTCCTCTTTGTGCCACAGAAGTCCAGCTGAGAGCGAACAGGAAAAGGAATCCAAGAAGAATCTTCAGGAATTCCAAGACCACGGCTGTCCTTAGGGGCAAGAAGGGGGTTCAGATGCCCTGAAGAGAGACCAGCCTAGTCCAGATCTGCAGGGACAGTGCACAGTACTCCTGGTCAGCAGCTGTCATAAAACCAGCACACCTCCCTGCGCACTGCTGAACACAAATGAAAGCAGAGGGACAGAAACATGGTGTTTGCGATGCTGAATAAGAAAGCCAAGAATCTGACAGTTTTCCTGGCAGGTTTACAAATGCACAAATCAAGCCTTTCCTCTTTTCTCCTCCTCCCCATCACCCTCCTCCTCACCCCTCCCCCCCCCCCCCCCCCCCAAAGTGTTCCCAAAATAACAGCTACAAAAAGTAATTGGATTAGATGATGCATGCGTTAATTAGTTTGTGATAATCATTTCGCAATGTATATCTCATCACTGCATTATACACCTTAAAAGCATCACTTTGTGATTAATGTACTTCAGTGAATTTGAGGAAATCCCCCCCTCCCTCTCCCCCTTCACCCCCATACACATATTCACCTCCACAACCCCACCGCAGCCAGGCTTTGGAACTGGCAAAGTGACTCCTCAGAGAAAGCAAGAGGAGACCTGTGCACACTGGCCTGGGTTCCACCTGGAGCTCATCCCATCTCCAGGATCCCAGGGTGGTCTGTGTACTCAACCACCGTGCATGGCCCTGCTCCGGGGAAGTGTTTCCTAGACAGCTTGTCTGAGGGATTACAGTACAGCCACTTGTTGGTCACAGACTGGGTCTGCCCTTTTTTCAAGACATCTGCTGTTCTTCACAGAGGTTTTCATGGGGTTTTGAGTAAACACACCAAAGTGTGATCAAAAATTGCTGTGAATGTTTAAAACTGTATTAAAAATGTATTACAGTAAAAGGCACATGTCGACCAATATCTTCAAAATCCTCCCCGTGCTTCAAACACTTAGATGTGTGTGAGTCCGCTTTTCTGTTGGGTGGCGCTCAGTAGCAGCCTTCGCCATGTTTCTGGATCACCCTGCCCCACAGCAGATTTCTAAAACAGCACAGGAAGGACTGGGCCAGTTTGTGCGAAGTGAGGGGGAGGATGCTGAGGGCGATTAGTGGCAAAGGGTCTTTTACTGTAATCATTTTTCATCTCGTCTATATTTAAACATTCACCATATGTTTTGGTCATACCTCATATCCAGTGATCCTATAAATATCCTATTTTAAAAAATCAGGGGTGCAGGGAATAGAGCAACATATCTCAGCTAAAAGCAGAAAAACTGTTTCTGACATTTAGTGTTTGTTTACTAGTTACTGCGTTAGTCCAGTAATTCGCCTCTACTGAGCATCTGCAGGAAAGAGTGGGAAACCCAGGTCCCCAGCTCCTGACCCGGACTCGGAACCCCGGTGTGGCTGCCACATTTATTCTCAGCCCCACGTCATGACCCCAGGAAACAAGAGCTCCCATTCCTATCTGAGCTGCGGCGTGGGAGCCTGGAGCTTCTGAAGATTTTCTGTAGGTGAGTAGGAGTTGCAGACACAAAATAAAGAACTAAAGCTCCCGAAATGGACTCTTTGGCCACCTAAGGCCCTGATCCATCCACGAGGCACCATGATGGGACCACCTGGGACCAGGAGCTGCAAATGAAGCAGCCGGGAGGAAATCTATGTCCCGTCTCTCTTCATGCCGGGTAGACCAGGAAGCCTCTCCGCATCCTTTTCCTCCATCTCCGTTGCGAGAAATTGAGGTGAACCTTAGCAGAGACCTCAAAACCAAGTGCTGATTTGGGGTGGACTCAGGGACAGAGCTCGTCTGAGCTTCTGGGCATTGTGGCCAAATGCCCCATCCTCAGAGGGCTGCCTCAGGAGGAAGAGAGCACATGCAACGTCGGCAAAGAGCTGTCATTCCTTAAGAGTAGATGGGCTCCACCACACAACCTCCGTGCCTGGAAGTTGTCCTGAGCTGCCTGTGCAGTGACGCTAAGGCCCTAGGGCTTCAGTATGGAGGTGCCTATCCTTTATCCTGGGTTTACTGTCTGCCTGCTCTTGGAGAAGGTCAACTGAACCTGGCTTTCTCTCCAGTCTCTATAACACTTTCTCTCCACACAAAGCCCCTCACACCATAATCACACTGAATATTCTGCAGGAAGCTATCTTATAGGTGACCTGAACATCACTGTAAATATGCCAATGGATTGTGACATATTTGCTCCATCAGTCAAGAGAGGCAGTGACTGACAGCTTCCCTTATGTGGAAAGTGTGCTACCTAGATGCACAAGAAGGAAGAGATTAATAGCATGTATTTTGCTTATCAATACATTGTTTCCCAAGAGGAAAAAATCCCACTGACTTGTTTCCATTTTGTTTTGTTTTTTCCTGCATACACGACACCCGCATACAAGACATCTGAGCTCATCTGCAGGGTTAAGTATAACCCTGGCACCAAATTCCTGCTGGGAATCTCCTCAGGGATTTGCTCCAATAACCAGAGATCCAGAGACCCCGGTGGACAGTCACAGCCTCTCTTGTTATCCCACAGTCAGTAATGGTCTCCCTGTGCCTGGCCCTGAAAGTTTGGAAAAGTCTGGAGATCACACATCCAGAGCTGGCCAGTTCCCAGCTCTCTTCCCGGAGAACACGCCTACTGTTCCCTCGAGCCTTTGAGGACACTTTTCCTCTATTAGTCCTCAAAACCATTTCTCCCTAATCATCTCCCCATAGTAAATTTTGGCTGTTACAAATGACAGGAAATGTTCTATTAGAATTTGCACTGAGTCCCATAAAAATATAAGGCAAGAATGAAATCAAAGTCCTCGAAAGAAACCTGGTTCCCTGGAAGCTGTGCCACACAGAGAAACACAGATTAATTCACCGGTGACTTGTGTCCTGGTCAGAGGCTGGCCTGATCCTTACCATTGACCCCCAGAATGACCTGCATCCCCATTTCTTTTACTGCCATAAGTGAAAATGGAGTTGTTTGCCCACCCCTGAGACGTGATGTGCTCTGCTGGTCTGTTTTACTTCTACAAGTGGTTTATCTTATGTAAATAAATATCCCTCAAATTTAAATATATATTCAATATATCACTCCAATTTAAATATATATCACTCAAATCTGTATTTTTGTACAGCATGAAGCAAGAAGCCAAACATTGTGAGCAGGGGTGAGGCAGGATTGCTAGTTTTATCTTCCCCATGGTTCTGTCTGTTACTTTCATCTCTGCGTCACGAGTGGTCATCCAGTCTGTCCGCTCCAGCCCCCTCTCCACACACCCATGATGAAGTGGGTGTGACGTGGAATGATTTCCTGCCTCCATATGCGTGACACAAAGAAGGACAGAAATGGGGGCATGAGAATATGGTGACAGTTATATTACTGCTATTATCTATTAAGGGAAGCAAGCCTTAAAGTGGTAGAAAGAGGGCTCTTTAAAATCTCAGCTCGGTATAAATGAAAAGAAAGAAATGTATGAAGAAATGCTAAGGTGAAAGTCAGAAAATAACATGAAAGCCTCATACTTGTGACCTAGTGCCTGAAGCTGATGTTCTCACAACTTCAAAAATCTCCTGGGTCCAGGAAGTGAGTTACAGGGTGTGGGAAGAGACTCCAAACACCTAATCCAAAGTGGTCAGTGGCAAGAGACTTCTGAAAGCAATTAAGAGAGGAAATTGGAGATCAAAGATGGAAGGGGCAGATGTGGTGATAATGTGGATGAGCAGAGGTGGTCCCACATGTGGAGAGGGGTGAGTTGGCATGGGTAGGAGGAGGCGGAGAGATTAAAAGTCAGGCGCTGTCTGGGGAGGTCCTGCCCCGCGGCCAGCTGCGAGAGCAAACCCATCTGAAAGGAAACTGGATGAGACCAGCAGTCATTGTACCTCAGGTACAGGAGTCATGGGCTGAAAAGCACAAATATTCCCACAGGCAGGAGGTGAGAGCAAAAGGTCAGCAGAGGAAGAAATGGAAAGTTGATGAATTCCTTTGTTCCCATTGACTTAGTGTGCCTAGGTTGATAGCTTGGCTACCTTCTGGTCATAAAGATACAACTTTTAAAAGACTAAAGTGATTTAAGTGGAATAATCCATATTCTGTGCTTAACTTATGTAAACAGTTTTTAATTGTGATGTGAAAGACCTCCAGAACCTAAAAATTGTGCTTAAAAAAGTGATATGTGGAAAAAAAATGTTTGTTTTATATTTTTTCTGGAAAAAAAATTAAAAAATGGGGATATACTATTACATGAGCTTATTGTGGAATTTAGTTTAATTTTTATTTTCACTATAATTCTACAGTATTTTAAGAAAATATGTCACTTTTTAAATGACAATAGTACTTCTATACAGTAGACACCATGATTATTAATATTTGAATTATTTAAAAACACTTTAGAGGACCAGGGACTTAGCTCAGTGGTTCCACCACCTGCCTTGCAAGTGCAAGGACTGGAGTTGGATCTCCTGTTAAAAAAAAAAAAATTTAGGGGGCTGCAGATTTAGCTTAGTGGCACTGTGCCTGCCTCCCAAGTGCTAGATCCTAAATTGATCCTCACTACCTGAAGAAAAAGAAAAGCATATTTTACTGCTACCCATCCAAGAATAAAACCAGACCACATAAAAATGTTTATTATTTCAATTTCACTACGAAGGATAGACTGTCAAGCTCTATTTTTCTTTTCAAATAATTAAGGGATTTAAAATGTATTAAAACCAGGAACCTGTCAGTAGTTACCACCATTTATTATGATGTAATCCTCCCAATTTATGAAGTAGCAATGAAATTGCTATATAGTCCCCTCAAAGAAATTCAAATTCCATGCAAACATGGAAGTTTGTTGAAAAAAAGAAATAGGACTGGAACAGATACTCACGCTGGTACTTTCCCCGAATACAACATCAGCAGATCTTTCCCTCTCTTCAGAGGACGGTATGAAAATTAACCAGAAGAAACGAGAAAGAGGAAAGAAAAGGAAATGCTCACAACTCTGGCGTCAGTAGAGGAGACAACCACTAAAGAAATAGCTCCCAGTTCCATTTTCTTGCCGTTTGTTGCTTTTCCTTCAAAGAAGAACATTCATAAATGAAAAACCTATTTCAACATTTATGTTACCATCTCAAACGGCTGCCTTTTAAGTGACAATCAAGAGCAAGGCTGAAGGCACGAGAGAAAATGATCACGGAATGCGGAGGGGAAAGAGGAACTCGGAGGTTCGCTGGATGCTGTGTCCCAGACTCTCATAGGCACCTACTAAAAAAAAGGGGGCCCCGAGGCACAACCCAACTTTCATTTCTTAAGTGGCCGTTGTGTGGATTTGAGGCTTTCACACAGAGTATGTTTAAAATTATGACAATTTTTAAACTGGAGCAGAGTTAAGCGTCTTTGAAAATCTTAAACATACTTTCATGATTTAAAGTATCATTAGCTTTCCTGCAAAACAAGCCTAAGTATTAAATGTGTTCCTTGAACTGATGGGGGGGCACGATGCTGATTTAATCTAATGAACTCAAGTTACCGGCAAAGTCCCCTTGGTGGCTGTGTCTCCCTTTTATGTGTTTAAACACCCACGAGAAATTTGTGGGCCGGCTGATACTCATCCCAAAGCACATTCTACAGATAAACAGAAGACTTTGTTCACTGAGCTTTTCATTCTGAGCCTTTCATGAGCTGTGAATTCGTTCTAAAAGCACCTATCAGCATGAATACACTGATAAAAGCAAAAGTGTGAAATGCCTTTCACTTAGCTAACAGGCATGACTCCAAATTCTGCAGCTCCTCGGCTTTCATCGGAAACCCTACCCCAGGACGGCATAAACACGATCTGACGGAAAGTCCCTCACAAAGCTATTCGATCTTTGCCTATTGTACAACATCGAGCATGAACTGCCTCCATGCAGTCCTTCAGGTTAGCCTGGGACTGCGGACTGTGTCGGCACGAAAAGTCCCTCAGCCCCTCCAGATCACCCACTTGTGCCTCGATTCCTTCAGCAGCTGCCACCCAGGAAATCTCGAAGGTGACAAAGTGGCAAGGAGGAGCTGAGCCTCCACAGTCCAGGGACAGCACTGAGGTGATAGCCAGGCTCACAAGAAATAAGCCAGATACTGGCAACTTCACAGCCGCGGGATAGCTCAGCTCCTGGAAAGTCAAGAGAACAAAAGTATTGACAAAGACTGGGAGAGCCTGAAAAAAAAAAAAATAAAAGGCCCAACAACAAATATTCCTAGAAGACAGAGAATATGAACTTTCTTAAACGTGCATGGAATTTTGTGCATTGCCATTTCAGCATTTAAGAAAAAGATCCGCAAAACTGCAAAGGATGAATATCATTAAAAAAAAAAAAAGCAAACATGAGATGACAGTGGAAGAAAAAATGTAAATTAAAATCCCTGTATGTTTGGAAAATCTAAGGTACTTCTAAATATCGATTAAAGAAAGAAAATGGAAATGAAAAATAATACTAAAAACTATTAACACTTGCAGGATTCAGCAAGGCAATGTTTAAAAAAATCTTGGATCCATAAGTTTTTGCAAGTGAAAAGGAATGATGGGCTAGACCGCAGAACTTAACAAGTGAAGCACATTGCAGTAGAGCTAATTAAAACTAGAAAAAGAAAAGAAAGGGAAAAATGCAGAAATTACTAACAAAGAAACAAATACAGTACAGAGAACAAACCCAAAACTCAACTTTTCAAGAAAACTAATACAATAAACGTCTAATGTGATGGTCACCATAAATGTTCCTTACTGTGAATGAAAAAGGGTGATACAGGCTCAGAGGCCAGGTGAGTAAAAAGAATATTATGATAAACCTATGCCAATGTATTTCAAAAGATACCAAATGGACAAGTTCCTAGGAAAATAGAATTTTTCAAAACAGATTTAAGGAGAAATGGAAAGTCCAAGGAATTCTAACTTATTTTAAAAACTTTCATGAATAGTTTTAAATCTTTCCACAGGAAAAACATCTGGTCCAAGTGGTTTTATAGGACTTTTCCATATTATTCCACTTTTATATAAACTCTTCCAGAAATTTATATATTCTCATCCAGAGAAATAGCAATGGCTTCCAGTTCATACCATGCAGCTTATGTAACTTTGATCCTGAAGCAGGCAGGACAGGGTGTGAGAGAAATTCAGAACACTCTCAACCAGGAATGGAGAAAATTCTTAATAATATACTACCCAACCCAACTGAGCCAGATTTAAAAAAACAGATTTCAAGGCTTCACTAATCCCAGAAATGCAAAGGAGGGAGGCTTCAATAAAGAAAACTTGATTCACCACATTAAAAGATCAAAGAGAAAAACCACAGAATCATCTCACTAGATAAAAAAATATTTAATGAAACATCTATTTATAATAAAGTCTTACCAAATAAAAAATAGAAGAGGAATCCCTTAACAGGGCGAAATGCTTATAAAAAACTTAAAAGCACATGTAATTTCTAATGACAAATATTTTGAAGCATTTTCTTTCAAACTGACCTCCAATAAAATTAGGACCTCTCTAATCAAAAGACACTGTGGAAAATATGTAAAGCAGAAAATAAACTAGAGATGGTCTGTGCAACATGCACAACCAAAATAGTTTCCAGAATATAAAAGAGAAGCTGCCTGTGGACAAAGAAAATGTGTTTCTTTTTTTTATAAAATGGAGTACTATTCAGCCATAAAGAATGAGAAACTAGGGACATTTATAGCTAAATGGATGCATGTTGAGGTGATACTCTTAAGTGAAAAAAGTAGGGCACACATGTGTAAATACCAAATAGTTTCTATAGTGTGAGAAACTGAAAGCATAAACAAGGGCTAAAAGGTATAATACATAATGTGAAATAGGAAGAAAAGGTGCAAAGGCGAAGGCTAAGTGGGAGGGGTGGGGGAAGGAAAGAAGGGAAAAGAAAAAATATGAGAAAAGGAAAAGACAGAAACAAAGTCTTTGTTGCTAGGAAAGGGTAGAGAGGTTGAAAGGAGGGCAGGGGAATGGGGAAAAATAAGAACCAAGATGGATTATGTAAAGGTGAAAATTTCCAATGATGACTGTCATTATATTGTACATTTTAAATGTACCAATAAAATTGATTAATTAGAAAAGGAATCTGTGTAAGTCTATTCAGGCTGCTGTAACAAAATACTTTGGACTGGATAATTTATAAATAATAAAGATATTGTTCATAGTCTTGGAGCCTAGTCTTGAAAATCCTAGGGTTAAGTTGCAAGTAAATTCATTTTCTAGTGAAGGCTCAATGTGTTCTTTCAAGAGGGCTTTTTATTTCTTTCTTTCTGTTCCCCACTCCTGTGGTGCAAAGGGTGAAGAAACTCCTCAGAACCGCTCTTAGAAGAGCGTTATCCCCATGGGCCAGAGTCTTTAGCTCAGTGGTTCCACTGCCTGCTGCCTGCCTCACAAATGCAGGGTCCCAATTTCAACCCCTGGTACAAAAAAAAAAAAGTAACAAAGATAACATGAGGGTTCTAATCCCTGCCTATTCATGTCCTGATGGCCTCATCCTTTAATACTACTGCACTGGGGTCTAAGATAAATATTGGGGAAACACTATTTAGAACATAGCAGAATTGTAGATATTGTTAGAAAAATGCCAAATACTCCTATAGAAACACTGGCAATGGCCATGAAAAACCACCTACAAGAATAACTCAAATCAAGTGAAAAGATTCTCCACCTCATTCTTAACCATTAGAATGTAAATTGAGACCAAACCAATGTACTGTTTCATATACCTTTAAGATGGCAAAATGCATGATGTCTGACAATATTAAACTTTGGAGAGCATGGTGCACTGAGAACACTAGCCCATAACTGCTATAATAGGATATAATACAACCTCTTTGGCACTCAATATGACATTAACTTTCAAGATCCACTTGTTCTACATCTCAGTCAGTTGTCTTATGGTACACGTACAAGCTGAGGAAACTCTTGACCATGTATACAGGGACAGGCTCAGAAATCTTTACAATTACTTGTGATAGCAAAGCCTGAAACATGAAAATCACCACATACTTATTAACAATGAAAGGGACAACTTACAATATGTACAAGAACTATTATGTGTTATCAAACTGTAGGTTAAAAATTTTAAATAGCCATAACCTCTCTCCTGATCTCCTGGCGTACTAGCCTTACCCTGCAGACCGAGGGGGTAATGCAGTGTTCAGCAGGAAGCATTGAGCTTTGTTAGTTAGAACGTGAGACTAGGACCTGGCATGCTTGGATCACCTGGGAACTTGCTACAGGTACAACACCTGGCAAGGCACGGTGGAAAACACCTCCCAGCACTCTAGCAGGCTAAGGCAAGAGAACTGCAAGTTCAAGCCCGGCCTGGGCACAACTTAGCACGAGACTCTGTCTCAAAGTAAATAATTTTTAAAAGTGAGAAGAGGGAGTTGAGGGTGTAGCACAGCGTGAATGCCCCAGGTTCAAACCCCAGTATTACCAAAAAATGCACAAAGGTATTAAACATTTTCTGAGCCCCTGCTCTGTGCAGCTATCTCATGAATTTTGAATTGTCCCTCCAGAGCTAAACCACATGAGAGGCGGCCTCTAGGGTGTGAGCAGGAAGGGGGAGTCACCCCTCTTCTCACCAGGAACTAAGCAGCTTTCCTTCATGCAGCCCCTGCCACCGCACCACTCCAGCCTCCCACCAGCAGACCCTGGACTGTACACTTGAGCCAAAATAAACCACGCCTACAGTAACAGAGTGGACATCAGGTACTTGCCTAGCAAGGAAAATGAGACGAAGACAGCAGGCAGCTTTATAAGTGTTAGAGATGCAAATAAACTGTTCTCCGAACCTGGTGCACGCGCACACACACACACCCTTGGGCCTATATACCCACACTTGTGAGCAGGCACCTGCCTACTGCTCTATGTATATGTACACACATACAGACATGTGTACAAGAGTACAACCTAGCACGACTGCACTGAACTTTTCCTTCACACTTTGCCCAATGTGTGGTGATTTTACGTAATGTTTGGATCACTGTGTGCACTCGCCCATTTGGTACTGTTCTCCTGTCTTAATGGGTCCCTCTGTTGGGTCCTGATGATGGCTCCTCCCAATGATACAACACGAGTACCTTCCACCACGTTTCTGGATCACATGCCACATCACATTGAAGACGTTTAGTTCGCTGGACAATAACCTCAACTCTGCACAGCTTTCACACTAAAATTTGCAGCAGGAAACATAATTTTCATATAAATCTAATGAGCTGTCCCTAATCTATTTGGCCTTGGAGTTGACTTCAGGACAACAAATCCAGGGACCAATTCAGGCAAATTTCAAACAGATCAGGAATGTTCCTAATGTAATTTTTGTTATAATATGTAATACTTCTTTCATCATGAAATAAAATTCATAGTGGGCTTAGTAATATACATTATACTCATAGTTTTATATAATGTCCTTATTTAAAAAACTATATGATCAGCTCAATAGATACAGCAAAAGGATTCAATGAAATTCAACACCCATTCATGATAAAAACCCTGCAGAAAATTGGAATAGATGGTCTTTATCTCAACTTGATAAAGGCTATCTATGAAAAACCATCAGTCAGCACCATAGTAAATGGTCAAATACTGAAAACCTTCACGTTCATATCAGGAACAAGACAAGGATGTCCACTCTCACCACTCCTCTTCAATATAGTTCTGGAAACATTAGCCACAGCAATTAGACAAGAGAAAGAAATAAAAGCAATAAAGAGAGGAAAGGAAGAAGTTATACTGTCATTATTTGCTGATGATATGATATTCGAGATAGGAGGCCAAAAAAAAACCCTACCAGAAGACTTCTAGACTTAACTGACAGATTCAGTGAAGTAACTGGATACAAGGTCAACACTCATAAATCAACAGCCTTCTTATACACAAATAACAGACTCACTGAGAGTGAAATTAGGGAAATAATCTCTTTCACAATAGCATCCAAAAAAATAATAAAAAAGAACTAACTAGGAATCAATCTAGCAAAGAAAGCAAAAGCCCTCTACATTGAGAGCTACAACACTCTGAAAAAAGAGATTGAAGAGGATATAAGAAAATGGACAGACATCCCTTGTTCTTCCAATAGGAACAACCAATAAAGTGAAAATAGCCATATTTCCAAAACTGCTATACAGATTCAGTGCAATCCCTATTGAAATCCCAATAGTATATTTCATGGAACAAGAGAAAATGATCCACAAATCCACTTGGAATCAGAAAAGACCTAGAACAGCAAAAGCTATTCTAGGCAATAGAGACATGGCAGGGGATATCAAAATCCCTAACTTGAAACTATACTACAAAGCCACTGTGATAAAAACAACATTGTACCAGCAAAGAAGCAGACCTGAGGATCAGTGGAATATATTAGAAGATGAAGAAACAACTCCAGACACACTCAGCTACCTCATCTTTGAGAAAGGAGCCAACCATCCTCATTGGAAGAAATATAGCCTCTTTAATAAATGGTGCTGGAAAAACTGGATTTCAACTTGCCAAAGATTTAAACTAGACTGGTATCTTTCACCTTAAAGATCTAAATATTAAAACAGAAACACTAAATTTGCTGGAAGAGAAGTTAGGAAGAACTCTTGAAGACATTGTCATAGGAAAAGACTTTATGAACAAATCCTCAGTAACCCAGGAACTAGCACAGAAAATCGACAACTGGGATCTCATCTTATTAAAAAGCTTCTGCACTTCAAGAGAAATTGTCAGCAGACCTAAGAGACAACCCACAATGTGGGGGAAAATTTTTACCAGCTGTTCCTTAAACAAAGATGTACTATCTAGAATATATAAATAACTTAAAAAATCAGACCCCCCAAATATAACAGCACAATCCAAAAATGGACATCCAAAATGAATAGACATTTCTCAGACAAAAAAGTAAAAGCAGCAAATAAACATATGAAAAAATGGAAACAGCACTTATCATTCAAGCGATGCAGATGAAAACAACACTGAGATTCCACCTCACCCCAGAAAGAATGGCTGCTATCACGAAATCAACCAATAACAAATGTTGGTGGGGTTGTGGGGAGAAAGGAAGCCTTCTCCATTGTTGGTGGGAGTGCAGATGGGTGCAACCACTATGGAAATCAGTATGGAGATACATTAAACAACTAGGAGTAGAAGTCCCATTTGACCCAGAAATTCTTCTACTGGGTATCTTCCCAAAAGAATTAAAAGAATCATACCACAGTAATGTATGCTCACCCATGTTTATAGTGGCACAGTTTATAATATCTAAAATTTGGAAACAGCGCAGTTGCCCATCAACCAGAGACTGCATAAAGAAGTTTTTGTTTTTGTTTTTTTTTTATAAAATATAGTACTATTCAGCAACAAAGAGTGAGAAACTATAGACATTTATAGCTAAGTGGATGCACACTGAGGCCATACTCTTAAGTGAAATTAATAAGACACACATACGTAAATACCAAATAGTTTCTCTGCTGTGAAAAATTGAAAGTGTAAGTAAGGATCAAAATGCATAATTGATATTTTGTAATAGGAAAAAAAAGGTCAAAAAGAGTAGAGGAGGTGGGAGGGGTAGGGGAAAGGGAAAAAAGGGAAAAGAAAAAAAAAATAAGAAAAGAAAAAACATGGAAACAAAGTCTTTGGAAACCCAGAAAGATGGAGGGGATGAAGGGAGGGCGTTAAAGTCATATAAAAGTCCCAAAGATTGATGTACCTGTATTGCATACCTAAAATGTACCAATAAATGTACTATAAATAAATACCAAAAATGATAATAATAAAGTAGTACGCTTCTAATTTAAAGGCTCAGTCTAGATGACTTAAAAATTCAAGTGTTGACACTCCACCCAGAAGCAAGGCAAGGTGGCTGCAGCGGTTACAAATGTCACCTGCTACCAGTACGTGCCTCAGTTCACGAGTTTAACTCTTTCCATGATTCTGGTTGCAGCTGGAGTAATCTGTGAGCAAGAGAATAGTGACTGCAGGTGAAGGAGTGTTACAACCATTGGGTTGGCACTTTTGATCTCTAATTTTCAAGGCTGATTACTGCGTTCTTGTTTTCAGAAATTTCTGCAAACCTCAGGACAAGTTTTTATTGTACAGCACAGATCCAACGTTTGCAGGATACCTCATATCCTCAGCGGTCATCCAACAATCATTCCAATCCCCACTTCACTGTGACAACAAAACTTGCCCCAGGAATTTCCCTGGAAGGGAATCCGCTAGGAGGCAGTGCTACCCCAGTGAGACCTCACTGCACACAGGCTTACAGCATTCCCTCCACTTTGGCCCCACAGGCCTTGGGAAATGAGCCAACTGTCTCTGTGTCTGGAATACTGGACATGAACATTTACTTCCGTCCCTTCTGAACTTTTCTCCAAACACTGTTACGCTCCTGCTAGCTGCCAAGAACCTACTGCTAATGGTCCTAAATTTTGCAAGCCAACTGAAGTCACGTTGGTAGATTAAATCAACCATGGCAAGACTATCTATGTGTCAGAAATTGGCAAACCCAACCTATCAGGGATGATTCTGTAAGAGGTGGGGACAGTCTGTAAATATTTAACGTTACACCCTTGATTTTTTATGATGGACCTTTGTAACTTCCTCCTAATCTCTGTTTTAGTCTCTGTTTTGTATGCTCATGTTCCCTTCATGGCCACACATACATTTTTCTGTGCTCCTAGATAATGCTGAGTGATAATGTTGAGTAATAACCCATGCGCACTCTGCATTACTTTCTCAGTATGTTTTGACAGAAGGCACCAGACACCTATGGGGCCTTCAAAATGGAAGATCCACCACCAATCACATGGTACCCAAAGTACCTGTCCTTCACTTTCTTTTTAAGGTACCAATTGCAATCTATTTGTAACATACACACACACACACACACAGTGCTCTATTCACATGCAAAAAAAAAGAGGATTTTTGTTGTTTTTAATCTGCATGTGATGAATAAGGAGGAACGTTGATCAAAGTAGAAACTGAAAGAAAAGTAAAAGAAGGAAAATCAGATAAAGAAACTGGAAGAGTTTCTCCCACACTGTCAGCCCCTGTCAGGGTTTAAGCCCCAGTGCTGGGGAAGGGACAAGGACTCTTGGCCACTTAGTGACACAGCAAACAGCTCCTAAGTCTGAGGTACTGATTCTGGCTCTGAGACCAGAAGGAAGCGACTCCTGGGTTTCTGTGTAGAAATCAGCACCCAGAGAGTGGGAACCTTGGACACACCCTGCCTTGAACTTTGGAACATCGGTGATGGACAGTGCCAGAAGGGCCCCTCCCAAGGGTGGGGCAGGCAAAGCAGAGCCAGCAACGGAGCAGCAAAGGAAGGGGACTGACAGGGCAGTACCCATGGGGGCTGTGTCCACTGGCTGCCTGTGGGCATCTGTCCAGAGTGCTTGCTGAGACTTCCAGAAATAGCCAGACGTTACTGTAGGTGAAAACCGAATTTTGTGAGGGAGCCTGTTCACTCCTTAGTCATTTGGGCCACTTTTAAATGGGGACACCATTTCCTGGGAGTTCTTTGATATCGAGCTCTCAGTCGGAGTCAAACTAGCATTCCTGAACTTTGATGCATACCATTTTCTGTTGGAGAATTTAAATTAAAATGCAGATTCCCAGGCCTCGGCCCAAGTTTATCATGCCCAGGGCTGGAGGAAGTCTAGGAAACATTTTTAACAATCACCCTTTAAAGCAGCTATTTCAGATACCTCTGCTTTTATTTCTGAGAGAAAATAATTATATTTATGATGAATCATGCTCACACATTGATTCTGGGGAAGAAGAGCCCCAGCACATACGCCTGTTCTAGTTACACCTTTCAAATTGTCCTTAAGAATCTACTGGAGGAATATCCTTTAATTTTAATGAATTAGCTCTTCAGAGTTTAAAATCCTGCAAAGAGAAATACCATACAAGGGAAACAAGAACCAGCACACATTCAATTAAAAGCACATTACAAATTGTCTGCATTTCTAACCTGCAAAGCAACAGATCCACTACAGCCAGACTGTCTGACCCTGCATAGGACCAGCTGCGTCCTTCACTGCGAGGAAGGGAGCGTGAATTTGGATTGGGGGAAATGTGACTGGGGTGACGTAAACACGTGCTGCTGTTCTGCATTCCTTTCTCTTCACCCAAACCCCACAAACCTGACCTTCACATTCTGCCTGGATGACAGCAGCATAGCCCAGTAAAAAACGTCAATGTTTTATTTCTTTTTAACCGCCAGCAAAACAACAGTTTATTTATCTCGTCATTCATTCATTCACTGAAGAGACTGGTTTCTGGCATTGTTTCAAAACAACAGCGGCAGATTTGGAGGAACAAAGCTTTAGGTCCATTATCAAACTTGCAATTGGCAACATTACACCCCAGTGCCACGGAGAACGGAACTGGCATTAAAAGCTCCCAATGTCACTTTTCTGAAGTCCTGGTCTCAACTCTGCTTTTAATCTCTGCACACCAATATTCCCAAGAACAGCACAGTATTCTTTTCTCCAGCATCACTTACTTGAGGCGGGTGGGTATTTTATTTAAGTGTACAGATGAGCCATGCCCCTGATCAAAAGGATGGCTCTGTGAAGGAAGGTATGCCATGGGATTCAGCGGCGTGGACAAGCAGCAGTCCTTCCTCCCAATTCACCAGGCCATCGTGCTGACAATGATACATGTCACTCGTAGTGAAATTTCAATATTCACGTGACACAGCGTTGAATTTTATTGCATGAACCATGTTCACAGTTCTGTACTCACCTAAAAAATGTTAAGGATGCAAAGGAGATCCTTAACAGTCGAAATGTTAATATGGAAAACAGTTGTAATGGACTAAAATATTCTTTTTGTTTGTTTGTTTACAAGCTTCTTGAACAGTATTGCAGATCATTCAGACAGTTTTAATTACACACAGACATTACTGACAAATGGTCATTGGAGTTAAGACTAGAAATTGCATGTAGTTTGTTAACAGACAGTCACTTGCTGGTGCAACAAGGCATAATTCTAGGGCGGTGTTTCAGGAGGAGAGAGCATGGATATGTGTTGTCCAACCAACCTGCCAGCTGGTGGTGGCCCAGGAAGGTGAGGGGACCAGAAGCCGCCACCTGGAGTCTCCCACATCTTCAGGATGCTTTGGCTCCCACAGCAGCCAGCACTGGACTACTCAGCATGGCTGATTTGCCAAATGCGGTCTTAATTTAATAACATACTTTCTATGCGATAAAGGTTTCTATTAGCTAATGATACAAATAATAATATGATACCCTTCTGGGAAAAGCTTTTCTCTAAACCAAAAATAGCAGAATTAAGTAGTCATGGATGACACCTCTAATTCTGCATTTTGGATAAAGGAAATCAGTTCACCAAAGAACAATGCACACAGGCGCAAAGTGCAGTATATCCCAACACTAATGGTTCTTCTTTACAGAGCCCCTTGTAATAATATAAACACTATCATGAGAAGGGGGGGCCTTTATTGGGGTGCTTCATCCAGCATTATTAGTATTACCACATCCTGTGACCTGGAAAGAATTGTAGAAAGAGTGTAAAAGCAAAAAAAAAAAAAAAAAAAAAAAGCAACTTGAGAAGACAGCCTGTCAGGTTTCATATTAACAAAATTTCAGGTTCTTCTTCCAAGCGTGCAATGGGGCTATTGGTACTTTCCTCAGATTGGGGCAGAAGAGCATTTTCTCAGAGATAGTCTAAGGCCACAATGGGCTCTGAAATAACTTGACTGTATGCAGCGCATCTTTCTGTGCTGACATCAATTATTTATTATTTTGCTAAATATTTTCTAGATGGGCTTTGCTTTATTTTAAGAAGGGTTAAGCTTTAAGAGGCAGGGGTGGTGCTCTGAGGAGATGCAGATCTGCAACATCGTGGCATGCTCCTGGACAGCGTCCCTGTCAGGGGACAGCACGGAGGAGCGGGAGGAGCGGAAACAGCATTCCTGGAAGCTGGTGAGAGCCCCCTAGCCCCAGGGACCACAGTGTTTGGGTCAGAGAAAGGAGGGTGTGGGCAGGCAAGGAGGAATGAACAGGGCTTTCTGGGAAAGGGACAGAGACAGGCCCAGCGAGGCAGTCCCTCCAGGCGGGGAGAGGGTACAGGGTCGCAGTGGAGAGCAGGGGATCTGAGAAACCAGTGGCAGACGGAGGTGCCAGAGATCTGCACGGCTGCATATTGAAGTTTGCAAAACCGAAACAGGCTATGAGCCATGGTGAATCTTATCCAGGAGACGCGGAGAACAAGATCTGTTTCCAGGGATGGAGAGGAAGTCAGTCTGAGAGTGAGGACATGGTGTGGGGTGGGGAGGGCGCCGTGCTGGACAGCCAGGGACGTGAGCATCAAGGACAAGGAGAGGTCCAGTGATGTCAGGGCGTCTGTCGAAAGACACGGTAAGAGAAAAGGAGAAGGGGAAGGGAAAGGAGGGAGGGAAAGGACTTTGATGTTCTGGCTTTCGAAGTGGCCCTGTGCCAAAATACCTGCTTCCCACATGAGTTGTCATCGTGCTGTCAGCATAGAGCTGAGTAACGCGTCACTTCCACAGGAAGGAAACCCTGCCCAACAGAAGAGCGGACACTGGAATAAAGATCCTCAGGATGGCCCCAAAGAGGAAGTAAGTGTAGTGACAAAGAGAGCTGCAGGTGGGCGACACACCGCAGGTGCCACTGGCCGGTGTGGTGAGCGGTGGGGAGCACAGAGTGGAGTGAGCAGCCCCCGGGCCGAGTCCGGGTGACCAGGAACACAGCTACACCCACAGGTTTCATTATGTGGTGGAAATTCAACTTCAACCAGCCCCCTCTCCCCATAGGAAATCGTGTATAAATGACGTGCACACCAACAGATCAGCACACTTTCAGGTAAGTCCTGCGTTTTCCTAGAGACCAGAGCTCGGTCCCCAAACTTATGCTGTCCGTTTCTACATAAAAGATGAGGTTTCCCCTGTTCTGTGGGTGAAGACTCAAGTCCGTGACCAGATGTCTGGGAAGTATCTCTTCCGCATCTCATCTTCTCAACTCCAACATCACTAACTTAACTTCAGATACGCTGTAAATACTTTGGTATCCCTCTGCCATGAGCTCAAGCTAAAAACAAAAGAAAGACAAACATTAGCTTCTTCCTTGTGAACATCACCTAATGCTTTCTTTCTGTTTCTGATCCTGTTCTCGGATCACTCTCCCCTGGCCTCTGCCAGCTTCCACCGTCATAAATCCCTCATGCAACTGCATTGGTTTCCTTGAAAGCAGCGTCAGCACTGTGTAACTATGCACGTGACAGTGATGTTCTGTGGTTTTGGATGCTGCGCCTCCCAACCATGGGTTTCCATTGCATCCCTTGCACCTACCACAGCATAGTTGTTCAATAAACTTTTTGAGTAAACCGTGGAAGAAAAAATGAACATCACAGATGATGTGTCTCCTATTACCATGAGCTTGGCTTTGCATTTCGGAAGGCCTCTTGGCCTGCCCGGCTTCCTCCACCAGTAATGGCCTGAGCTCTTTCTTGCCCTGAGGAGGCCTGGCTGTGTGACAAGACACACTTGGGGGGCTGTCACTGGCTGCTGTCTTTGCTCTCCAGAAGGCGCCAAGCCAGCTTCAGTATGCCAGCTTTGATTAAATTCTTTTGACTCTGGGCTTCCCTGTGACAGGGAAGGGGGGAAAGGGGTGTTGGATCATCCTAGCAGGGCAGAAAGTGAAAATACAGTTTTCATTTATTAGAAACCATGTCTACCAAACAGCACTTCGGAACTCTGATGCTGTCCCATTACCACATAACAACGTGGTTTGCAAAGAATCCATCACTCTGTCCTACTTCAGTTGGCTCCTACCATGACCACACGGCTTTTCAAACTCCAACATTCTGGTTCCAAAATCCACTTGGAGCTTCATCCCGGCTCCCCCTCCCATGGTGCCAAGCCTCAGCTTGAGAATTAAACCACAAAACACATGGAAATACAATGTTCCAATCCATCTAATTAATGCATTAAGTCCCTCATTTACATAGAACAAATTTCCCTTTATGCTCTCCGTTGCTTGGCAATTGCTTGCCTCAAGAAAATATATTAGCAGTTAAACTGCAGCTTCACAATAACAGAAATTGTAACAAAGACACCAGCCATATTTCAAAACGCGTGTTCCAGAAAGGGGAGGAAGATCCGCAGTTGGTGGAGGGGGGTCTTCCTATCTCAGGGTAGCTCCACCCCTCGATTTCAAAAACACGGTAAGGAAATAACATCAACTGCTCTGTAGTCAGGTGGACAACAAACCAGCACCTCCCCGACAGGGCAGATGCTGAACGAAACGTATAGCAAGGAACTCACAAAAAGCTACCAAGCCCTACTGGACCCCGGGGGGAGGCAGATGGAGTGGCAACTTTGATCCTAAATGAATCCCAGCTTGTGCCAACAAGCCACGTGCTCCCAGCTCGAAGGAGGGCGTGGCTGCGAGAGCAGCTCTGGGCCTGCCCTCCGGGAGCTCCGGGGCGGATCCCTGGAAGTGCAAAGAGCACCGGAAGTGCAAAGAGTCCCGGAAGTCAAAGCAGAAGGAGAAATGTCGCTTCTAAAGACGGAATTCATCGTGAAAATAGTTAAGTGCAAAGCAGCATGACTGTACCATTGCCCAGGTAAACCTCATGGCACTCCAGCTCAGCTCGTGGAACCCTAGAAGAATGTCTCAGAATGCAGGCTTGGAATGTCTGGCAGGGTGTTGGAAAGTTACCTAGATGGATAGCTCACATGTTCTCACGCGTGTTAGCCTAACTTAAAAATACATTTCAACCACATCACTGTCTCCCAGGGAAATTATGCATATCTGCCACTTTTATATAACAGGAAAATACACAAAACATTTTGTATACGTAAAATAATACCATATATTATGTAGATGTGCCAGCTCCTCACGAGGAATGTAAACACTACACACTACAAACCTATGCTGATAACAATAAAATGATTTAAAAGGCAAAAGAAATTTCTTTATCTGCTTAACAAAATGCTGGAAAGTAGGAATTTGTACCATCTTCTCTTTTAAGATGAATGCATTCAGTTTCTATGTAGTGCAACTCTTGTTTGTCCAACATAGGAAAATAAGAAATTTGCAGAGTGGTGACAAGTCCAGGTTCTGTGATTCCAAACCTAAGCTCCAGAGGAGAAATAAATTAACATGTTGCATGTCAGCATGCTAAATGTGAGATGGTTACACTGCCAGTACAGGTTCCTGGGCAGGCTTTCAGAATCAGTACAAAATGGCCCAATTTCCTATAGTGGCACTAAATTAAAATGGGCATTTTCTCAGAACGTTGCTTTTCAGTGCATCCTTTCTATACAAATATTGATGGAACAAAGAAAATGGGAGATTCTTGAGAGAGTCCAAAGGAGTTAGGATGCATCAAAAAGAAAATAAATGGAAACAAACAAGTGTAATGTTAATCAGCCCCTGATAGCGCTCCCATTGTGAAAGCGTGGATTTTGAGGGGTCTGGTGCTAACTTTCTGCCACTCGTGGATGATGCTGGCTGTTCCAGATCACGGGCTCGTGCCTGGGGCTGCTGTGTGGGACCCTTCCAACCACTAACACAGGTTTCTGCATGATAGAAAGGTTGATGGGCTATGGTTTAAATTTCCCAGACGCTCATTCCAGAGTCCTCTTCCGCCTGCTTTTCTGCTTCTGCACGACTCAGTAGTCACCAAACACTCCTAAGGAAGTCTCTTGTTGCTCCTGGTTTCCACCACAACCACAGACTTTGGAATCTTGTTGACTTTCTTCTGCAGCATTAGAAATGGTTGCTAAAGGAGCGTCCCTCCTGACTTTCAGTCTCACTCAAGGCTCTGACCCTGTTGTTCCCTGATCAAAATCTTTATCCATCCAATGGAACCATTCAGGCCATCACAGGACCCCTGCTCCTCTCTTTACCCTCCCTAGAAGGCTTTGGGTTCCCCCAATTTAAACTCCCCCCTGCCTGCCTCTGCACCTGTTGTTTATCCCCCTCTGTCTGACAGTCCTGGTCTCCCTCTACTCTGCTTCCCGCAAACAGCTTCACATCTGTCACTCCAGCTTCTCTTTGAGGACCAAGAGCAAAGCCACTTCTTCCCAGTCTGTCCCAGCATCGCCAGTGCTGTGCTCGGAGCTCGGCCTGCTCTGCGGCCTGTAAAGCTTTACACAGCACTGTGTGTGGCACAGCTCAGGACCAGGGCAGAGTGATCCCTAGTGCAGTGTTCTCAACCCCTGCAAGGCGGATGCAGCATTATAATCCCAGCCTTGTGTGCAAATCCAGTGGTGTCCTGGGAAACCATTAACGACCAGCTCTTAGAGAGTAAAAATCCCTGATGTTCAGTGCTTATCAATTTCTGCGGCACAGATTCTCTGTCTACTATGGCCGACTGTAAGCAGTGGTTCCAAGCTGTTATTGCCAAAAGCAGAGTTAGAAAGAGAGGTGCAGGCAGGAACACACCCACCTCATCGGATAGTTCCATAAATTGATAAAATGCATATGAGTTCGAAAGCATAGATAATAACACAGCCCTGAAGAAGCAAAGCAGAGTTTTGATTATATCTAAAACTCTCAAAAATAATTTCAATAGCCATATGTTTATATCATTCAAATTTTAGCGATGGTTATGTTTACCAAACAGCTGCAAATATATAGGTTTATTCTTGTGAGCTAGAACAAAAAGTGTCCATCATTGGGGTAAACCCTTTTCTACCCCGAGATTCTCGGTGTGACCTTGAAGTTAGTTCACAGATGAGGGTTTTATTTTCTCATCTGAAATGCAACTGTAGATTACTAAGTCATTGAAAGGATAAAACATTTAAAAGCATGTCGAAAAACGTGGTAATTTCACACTTCAGCATTGTTAGCTCTGTTTTTTAGGACCCTATAGCCCTCAGAATTGCGTTTTGAGTTTGATAAGAGTGGCTTATAAATTAAGTCACACAAATGACAAGCTTTGTTTCATTCCTGAATGTCTCCTTATGGGCAGATTTTAGAGTTAATAGCCAGAATAAAACATAAATACATGTCATCAAGTCACTGGAGCAGAGGGGCTGCCCTCCTCTGTCTGGCTGTCTGTCTAAGGGTAAACTGTCAGTGTCCACAGTAGCACGGAAGCTGGAAGACAGCCGTATTAAACTCAGTGACTTTTGTTTATGGGAAACAGTGTTCTCAGGCATGTTTGCTTTTTGTAACAGGTGGTGTTTGAATATAAAGTGTGGCTCATGGCGAGATCGGCCAGAGGTTTCCTCGGTTGGAGGCACAGCATCAGAAAGGAGTGTTGGCTGTGGCCTTATGAGATGGTGGTACATCTCAAAGCTTGCAGCTGTTCCTTGTTATACACTTAGTATGTTTGTATCCTTTTCTTTTTGTAGAGTGCCAGTCTCCTTGTGTCATCAATAATTTCATCCCTTCTCTAATTCCCCCAATTCCTTTCCGAAGCATTCTTCTGTCAGCCTAAGGCAAGGCCATAATCTCCTTTATCCTGCACAGTGCACATCACCTCGTTGGTCGATTTTATTGCTCTTCTTCCATTTACCTCTAAAATGTAAAGCACTTATCCAAGCCAGGTGTCATGCTGCATGTGCCTGTGATCCCAGCTTTCTAGGACTTTGAGGCAGAAGGATCACGAAGTTTAAGCCCAGTCTGAGAAACTTACTGAGACCTTGTCTTAAAATTTAAAAAGAAAAAGGTAAAAAGGGTTAGGAATTTAGCTCAGTGCGAAGGCCGTGACTTCGATTCTCAGTACCACCAAATAGAAAAAGAAGAAAAGACTCGTCCACACGCGTTGCTTCCGCTCTTTTCTTCTTCTTGTCTTTAACTCTGCAGAGTCAGTGCTTTGGTGGCCGCATCTCCTGGCCCTGTCCAGCCCAGCAGCTGGGTTCCTTCCCACCCGGGCGCACTCCTCACTCACCTGGGGACCTCTGCTTGTGTGAATTCTCTGCCTGACTCTTTCTTTCCTGTCTTCTCTCACACTATATGTATGCTGTGACTCAGCTGTCACTAGCTGGCCAGTGACTTCCCCACCGTCTCTCACAATCCTTTCTGCCTATGGTTGCACCTATTGTACATGAATCCCCAAGATGCCCCAGATAGTGCACAGCTGCCCGCCCCCATCTTTTTTACTTTCTTTTTGTGGGGAAGGGCTGAATTCTACCCTTTCACCAATGGCATTATTAACTGCCTAGAAAATTAAAGTTAACACTTCACAATCATCTTTGCCTTCTCCATTTATTCAGGCTCACATCCCAGCAAGCAGGAAGTCCCTCCTTCTACTCTGTGGTTCACTTCCTGTAAAGCTCTCCAGAGTGTCCAACCTGATGACTTGAACACAGTCCTCTATCTTAGAGACAGCTCACAGCTTGGGTTTGAAACTGCTCCTCCGCCCCTGCACCAAACCCTTGCTCGTCAGCTGCGGAGACTTTGGGGAAGTGACTGCATACTAGATCAGGAAAGTTCTAATGATGAGATTATAAATGAATGGTATTATCCCGAGGTGATGTGAACAGCAGGTAAGGCCTCCTTGAAAGGAGAGATCTCGAATCATGACCTTGGGGACCATAGCTGGTCCCTGGCCCCTTCCTCTCTCTCTCCCACGCAGGCTCTTTCCCGTTCTCTACTTCCCGGTGGCTATAATGTGAGTAGCTTTCTTCCGCCATACCTTGCACCCTGACATTCTGTCCCAGCCAGGCCCACAGTAGTAGGGCCAGCTGACCACAGAAGCTCTGAACTGTGAGCCAAAGTAACCTTTCCACCTCTCATTGGCTTTTCTCCCACACTTTGTGACAGAGATGAAAAGATGACCAACAAGAAGGCTTCTCCTCTCCAACTTGTTAATGCCCACGTTTCTAAGCAAAATTCTGGTCTTATCAATCCAGACTCAGAAAGTTTCACTGCCTCTACCACAGAAGGAGGAAATTACAAATGCCCAGCCTGACACTGAAATGGGTTACTGTATTGCCCTCCTGATAGCCCACCACTCCCTAAGCCCCAGGTCTGCCCCGGTGCCCTGCTCCTGCCCCAGACACCTGACCTCTTCTCCATCCACTTACACTCTGCCGCCTCCTTTGCAGTGAATACACTCTTCTTTTTAATTCTCCCTCAGTTTGTTGAAGGAAGGCCTCAAGCCCCAGCTGGAGATCCTGGGAACTTTTCCAAATCTCCCAGTTGTGCCCCCTCTTCCTTCCGTGCCTTTCTGATGCTCCCTTGGCATTTTGAACTCAATCTCTCCCAGTCTTTTCTAAAACTGGTGTGTGTCTGTGTGTGTGTGTCTGTGTGTGTGTGTATGTGTGTGTCTATGTGTGCCCTCGTGCAGCCAGCTTGAGAACAGGGCTGTGTATCTTAGTTATGTTTTTATCATGCGCAGCACCACCAAAGTGCCTCTTGGGAGATGAGGACCTGAGGAATTCGACCAAGAACCTCTTTCAGCTGCCTCCACTGTGACCCCCAGACTCATTTCTCCCCGTCACACCCATGGCCATTTAAAGCCATAGAACCTATCCTTCTGTATTCTTCCTTTTCATGCTCAGTCACTTTCACTGTTCCTAGTTCCTGGTCACACATATTTATTTTGCAGTAGATGCTTTCCATAAATCAGGCGAATTAAGACTCAGCAATCCAGGACAGTTTCAGGCAGAAACCCTGGCAAATCCCATGGCACTTACAGCCCATCACTCCAAAGACACATAATGAAACTATCACAGAAGGTTTGTGGACAGCCTTCCCTCCCCCAGAAACCTACTGGCCAGACATATGAAGGATTGGAGAGTTTCAGTCTAAAACTCCTGGAACTGGAGAGAGTTTTACAAATACTATCAATATAAGTGAAAACATTTTCCTTTTTCCCCCATTTTTTTCTTTCTCTCTTTTTTCCCCTTGGCTATTCCTCCCTTTCCTCCTCCCTAGAAACAAAGCTTTCGTAAATAAGGAGGGAGAGAAGGGTTGAAGGGAGGGGAAGGAAATGGGAAAAAAAGAAGCAGCAGCAAGATATATCGTGTACAAGTACAGATTCCTGTGATGAATGTGATTATTAGGTATATTGAAAATGTACCAATAAAAATAAATAAATAATTGTGAAAACAACATTACTAAGTCACTTATCACTGATAAAATGAATATAAAAATGTAAGCATTTTAAGAGAGCTCTTAAGAGAGCTCCTGGAACATCGAGGAGTATACATCTTATGATTTTTATCCCACTGGAATTCCAGAGCCTCAGGAGGCAATTTTCCTTTAAAGAGTCTTTTATTGCAAATCATATAATGACATTTTTGAATTAGTATGCTATTTCAGTACCTAACGGATTTTCTCAACTATTCGGTAGTAATTGTAACTAAATAATCTCCAAACGTTGGTGAAGAAGAAACATCACATTGGTCTAAAATATTAGAATAGTGCTTGCATTGTTTGTCCTTTTTTCAAGGGTAGCCTTATGAATCTGAAGAAAATACTTAAAAGGAGCCATGAAATCAGCAGGAAAACTCCTTGAATGATAATATTCCCTGATATAATTCAGTATAACCTTATCAGCAAATTGTCAAGTAAAAAAATGACACTTCAAATTAAGTGATATTTTGTCGGTGTCGTAGCAATGCCTGTAATCTCAGCACTCTGGGAGGCTGAAGCAGGAGAATCACACATTTAAGCCCAGCCTAGGTAACTTAGTGACTTAGAGAGACCTGACTGAGAAGAAAGAAAAGAGAAAGGAAGGAAGGAAGGGAAGGGAAGGGAAGAAGGGAGGAAGGAGGAAGACCTGGGAATGTCAGTGTTTAATCCCTAGCGGCACAAACACACTTGAACCATGGCAAAAGCGCGCTGTCAGAATCTCTTTGCAAATTGTTTGTAAGACCTGTTGCTCGCTTTCTGTTTATTGCGGAACTGCGAGAGGAATATGTTCTCAGGTTCCTCACGCATCCATTTTTGGTGGTGCCCTCACTGCCTTGGTCAGTGTGCTGCAGACCCAGCCCTTGGTCCTGGAAGGTCAAGATCGGAGCATGGGAGAACCCCTGTTTTCACAAGCTCCATTGTCTAGTAGACAAGAAATAAAGAACTGCTTTAGAGCCGGGCATGGTGGCGCACGCCTGTGATCCCAGCACTCGGGAGGCTGAGGCAGGAGGATCACTGTGAGCTTGAGACAAGCCTGGGCTACACAGTGAGTTCCAGAGCAGTCTCAATTACATAGTGAGACCCTGTCTCAAAAAACCAAAAAAAATAAGAAGAAAGAAAGAAACAAAGAACTGCTTTAAAAGCACAGCAGCTGCTCTGGGTTCAAAAAGCCAGGCTTCTGAGGAGCTCGAGGTGGGGGGAAGTGCTCTTGGGGGACCAGGAGACCTGAAGGAGAGGGGGTAAGGGGTTAGGTAGGAATGAGAGGGTTTAGAACCCAACCATGAGAGAAAGGGAGCCATGGGGAGGAAGGGAATTTCCATGTAGCTGTGTCAGGAAGTCTGAAAGGAGAACCGGGAAGTGACAAGGTGGGGTATGGGCGAAAGTCCAGTCACACGGCACCTGAGGGCCTTGGTAATAATCAGACAGTTCCAAGACACAGTGAGGAGCTGCAGTACTCTGATCCAGGAAGTCACCAGGGTTGGCTCGGCCTTTTAGGAACTCACCCTGGCCTTAGTATACACGAGTCGGCCCCCTCCCGGAGGAAGCATCTCCATGTCAGTATGTGGCCAGAGTCCTCAGCGGATGGGCTGTTCTCACCACCACGGTGTCCTGCAGCTCCAGCGCTCAAAAACCTGATCAGTGGAGTCACCGGAAGAGCTTTGTAATGAGCTCCTTCCCGCCTGTTTCCCTGGGTGGTCTAATCAGGGGACTTGGGGAGGTGACACGCACCTCTCTCTCTCCAGTGACTTCTGCACTGGTACAGGTGCTTGCCGGGTGCCCCGCCTTCCTGGTCCAGCACAGGCCTTGGGGTCCGGCGGCAAGGAGTGGCCATCAAGAGCTGGCAGAAATACCCCCAGCCACTCCCAGTGGGCACTGTCCACATCATCCTCTTTGCCCCTTGTGGGCTCTGACAGCTTAGACCAAATGTGTCTTCCACAGCAAGGTTTTACCTGAGCACTGTGATCGGATCTGGTCTCTCACTACTTCAGATTCCTGTAGGATCTTGTACTCCATAATAACATTTATAACTTTCCAGATTCTGATCGTTTCTTAAGTCCTGAGACCCGAATTCCTGTGTGTACGAATGTGCATACAGGCAAGCTTAGGGTAAGCCCTGGCCAATATCTAATCAATGGACCCAAATATCAGTATAAGGAGAAGAGAGGCCTTGGGGAGAAAACTCAGTGCACATCTTCACTTCACAGCTACATCTTGGGACACAGAGATGAACACCAGGATAAACATTAGCTCGATGGACCATCAAAGGGTGTAGAATGTGACATTGTTACCATAGAGGACAATAAACGTTTAAGTTCTTGCCTTTTTTTCCCACTAAAGGATTCTAAAGTATCAGAATAAAGCAAATTGTTCTGGGGGATGTATAGAGGTGGAAACTACTGGGGTTCTTGTGAATATTCCACTGGAGGGGACAGCCAAAGAAGAAAGAGCCTCAAAGGAAGCACAACTTTGTAACAGTTATGGGTGTAATATCTACCAGATGTCCCAGATGTTTTCAAATTACACAAGTGCAACTCTTTCCCACAGCCCATTTGCAAGTGGACCTGACAACCGCAGCCCACAGAAATCAAAGACTGTGACCTCCCATAAATTCTGCCACGCTACATGGAACAAATATCTGTCAGGTTTTCTTACTTAAATTTCTCTTCCTTTAAGAAGGCAGCATCTGGCTCCAAACTTCACATTTCATTGAAAAATCCTTTAATAATAGCATTAATTTGCATCGTTGTTGCATTCCAGCGGGCTGTCTGTGACGAGGAAGCCTGCTCGGCCCGTGGAAGTCAGCCAGCTACACAGGGGGTGCCCCGGGCGCTGAGGTGAGATTTTGGGGGACACTGCCTGGGTCCTGCCCTGAGATAGCATCAGGTGTTACAGTGGAGGAATAAAAGTGAAACATTTTCCAAAAAAATTTGAAAATGCGGTTGGAAAGGATGACGCTTTTGAGGCTTATCAGAAGGACACTCAGGACGGATAATTCAGGAGTGGAGACAGAGGCCAAGGTCCTGACAGGTTTTGGACTGAATTTAGACTGCAGTTTTTGAGGGTTGTATTTTCATGCTCTCACTTGACCCTGTCTCTTTGCTTATCTTTCTAAATGACTTATTCCTTTTCACTGGAAAATAAAACTCGGAACACTTCCCAGAGTAAATGAGCCTTTGTCCCTGCTGGAAAGGAGCAGGGTGCAGAGGGAGAGGGAGTGGCCCTGCCAGCAGAATTGTAAATCGCCCTTCAGCTGAGCAGCTCAAGTCCCAGAGTCAGATCGGGGACACAAGGCAGCAGGTACCTGGGGGGACCCAGGCCAGGGCCGGCAGGGCAACACAGCCTGCAAAGATGTGCCCCTTCTGGAAAGACTTGATAAACACTGAAAAGCCCCTGCCCTCCTCTGCCTAGGGCCTGGGGAATTTTCTGAAGATAAAATGCCAGACCACTCCATGAAGTTGCAGCTCACACTTCTGTCCCTGGCTGCTCACACCCTGGGGTGCGGATTGCTTGGTTGTTTCTGTGACTTCTTGTCACACACAGTTACAAGTCCCTTCCTAGATTTGTACTTCTCCATTTCCAGACAGCAAGAGAGAGAGAGAGAGAGAGAAAGAGAAAGAAAGAGAGAGGGGGTTTGGTTTCTTCCAGTTTCCATGCTAATGATCTAATTTTAAAGCCCGTTTCCCCCGGCGACCTTGTCTACATGAAAGGTATGCTGAGAATATTTTATTTTTGTATTGGGTGTCTTCTCAGCTTTTCCTTGTTGTCTTATTTAAAGCCATACTGGGGGCACTTGCAATGCCTAACAATAACTGCTGAACAAACACTGCCACAGGACGCTGAAATAGGCGGCCCCAGGAGAGGGAAGGGACAAAGAACAGGAACAAGTCTCTTGGAGTCAACTGAGAAATATTTTCCGAGCTATTATTTCACAGTAGAAGTTTTCTACTAAAACACTGAAGAGAAAAAAAAAAAAAAAACATTAAAAGGAGGAGGCTTTGGAAAAGTGATCTGTGCTCTGACCCCTTGTCAAACTTAGCTTTGTAAACATTTTTATGTTTGTCATTTTGTGATAGGAGAAGCCCACGATGCGGTAACCCAAAGCTAGACAAGTGTCATTGTTGTCAATCACCTTGTACATGAGACCCTGTGGTCTGTCCCCAAGCTCGTCCAGGGAGGACCTTCTTAGGATTAGAAAAGGCTTCCATTTTCTCCAAACACTTAATGTTTTTGTTTGCTTTTACCTTTACTAGTGCATATCTGTGGAACGTCACATTCATCCCGGTGAGTCGGTACATGGAACATCTTGTTTCTGTTGACCCCCCTTTCCTTCTCCCTAAACCCCTCCTTCCATCTCTCGGTCCCTTTCCCTTTTACAAAAGATCCATCCCCATGACTGATTTTACCTTCAGGGCTCTCTGATCTATAGGATACAGGAGATGCTTTTGATTCTTTTGTGTTTCTTTACACAGGCTTCGTGGACTACTGGCCTATTTTGGAGAAAGTTCCATGAGCCACTGAGAAGGATGCATCTTCTTTTGCAGTAGGGCAGACCCTGTGGATATCTGTCAAGTCCATTCGCCTGGAGGTGTGGCCGAAACACTTTACAATAAAACACACAAGAAAAACGAACAAGCAAACCTTTTTATCTCTACAAATTCATTGTGAGCAGAACTCCTAGAATTATGCAGTATACAATCCTCCCTTCTGTAAAGGGCTTGACGTTATGTTCACACCCTTTTAGTTTCCCCACCCAAGATTGGAGGGAGGAAAATATTCCAGAACCTTCGCTTAGACTTTTGACAAAGTACAATAGTTAAGGGAAGTAATCTCACTGTTAGCTGAGAAACCGCTACGCATAATATTGATACATTAAAATTAAAAGTCATGCCAGGGATTTAGCTCAGTAGTTCGCCACCTGCCTGGCAGCACAAGGTCTCAAGTTCAATCCCCGGTTTGATTAATTTAATTAAAAATCATGAAAACTAAAGACACATTGACTGAAATAAATTGTGTACCTACCATGTGTACTAAAAGCCACAGCACCAGTAAAGAACACGGTAACGAGAGAATTCATAAACCAGAAAGAACCAGGAGGAACTGACCGAAAGCACCAAAGACAGGAAGTGGAGATGAAAAATGCAAAAGGAAAGGAAATATCCAATTATCTGGAGTGACTCCAACTACAAACCTAGTTTTATTACCAGTACTGGGTGCCTAAGCAATTAGCAGACTGCTCCGAATCTCATTAACAGTCTCAGAGAGGAGGTAGCAAAGTAGACCCAGTGTCTGGGGCCTGCTTGGCCTCAGGACAGCTTTGGGGTCCTTGGAGTGGGCAGGTGAAGACACTGGCTCAGAAGGCACTTCAGCAAGCCCTCTTCCTCCAGCCCGGCTCATCCTTAGAATGTTGTCCCCGGGGAACACGTCTGCAGCTCATAAGAGGTGTTAACAGATATTTGTGAAGTCAAAGAAATGTACTTCCTTGTGCAGCAAAGGGACCAAAGCCACCACATAAACTGGTAAAGCTTCATGGAAACTGAGGAAACTAAAACACATTGGGAATTTAAAAAATTGTTGTTTTTCCCTGTATATTAGACATCTTCCCTTCTCCCCACGAAAGCCAGCAGCATTCACTCAGCCTGCTTCCTCGGGGCTACACAGGTCACACCTTTGCAGAAAGCCTTACATTTTGTTTCAAAAATATCTAATGCTCGAGGCAAGGAAGACATCCCTCCCTGCATCAGAAGATAGAGAAGGGAAGATTTTCCTGTGATTAGAAAGACACTCAGGTTGGCTGGAGGGCAGAAATGGTTGCTGGATCCTGGGACAGAGGACACAAGTCAGAGGCAAACTCCGGGCCTGCTAGGGCAGGGACGAGTCCACGGGTCAGTCCACGGTTGGCTCAGCCCAAGGCAGGAATATCATGGGAAGAGGATGATGGAGGAAAGCTGCTCAGCCTATGACAGCCAGGAAGTAGAGAGAGAGTGGAGGGTCCAGGGAGGGAGATCCACCCTCCACAGCCAGGACCCAGAGATCACCTCTTCCAGTCAGGCCTCAGCCCCTAACAGCATATTTAGCTGTGAACTGCCTCGTGGTTTGATTCACCATGAATAGGGGACCCCAGGGTCTTATTACCCTTCCAAAGCCCCGCATCTGAACACAGAAGAAGTGTGGGTGACATTTTAGATCTACCCCATGGCACAGGGCCTCCTACTTCAAGAAGGTGCAAGGGTAGATGAAGAAGGGCTCATCACCCACACACTCCAAAAAAAGTGCCTCCTAAAACACCATCAAAGGTGGTTGCAGGTAACCAGTTGCTCTTTTATCCCTGCGTCTCACAAGTTTATGAATTGAGTCTCACCAAGGATACCTGATTTTCAAACAAAGCATGTAGAGCAAACCCAAGTGTACTTTGTATGAATTTATGAAAGAAAATTCATACTTCAAAGGAAGCTCACACTCTTTTGGGCTCCAACTCTGTCCCATTTGCCTGTGAGCTCAAGATGGGCAGCAACGTCATCCGGCTGGTGACTTGCTTCACCCAGATGGGGGAGGACGAGAAGCCAGCAGCTTTTTCTTATTATTCTGACCAAAACATTCAATCAAGAACAAAAAGAAAATAGTATGATAGCAGAGAAAATAATAATGATAATAAAGAGAAGGGCCAGGGATTTAGCTCAGTGGTTCTGCCACCTGCCTCACAAGCACAAGGGCCCAAGTTCGATCCCCGATACCAAAAAACAAAAAAGTTATCAGAAGTGGGAATCAGAGTAGAAGAAAACACAGAGGCCTGGTCCCTAGGAGGCCAAAACTCAGCTGAGCTGGCTTTATCCCCAGCCCCTCCAGAAGTGTCCCTGGCTGCTGGCTTTTCATCTTCCCCAGTGATGAATGAATGAATGCACTACTTCTTTTACCATTCGAGACAATTTGACAGAAGAAAAATGTAATGGCACCAAGATGGTACAAAAGTGCACACATTCTGGGCACTTTACCTTTTATTTCTGAAGGCATGTTTTTTCTCTGGGGGGTTAATACCATTAGCCCTGTAACTCTTATTGAACCTGTGGTCCGGATGTGGGGTAGGTGAAAACTACTCCTACCCACAGTGGTCTTGAGTGCAGTCTTCCTGATCCTCCACCCAGTGAAATAAGTACTGACCTCAGGCCTCTACGTGTTGGTTTTTGCCTTACTCTTTCCAGCAGAATACAACCCAAGGGCTTCAGAGGAAGGCACCTCCTCTGAGCCTCATCCTTTTTCCCTCTATGTTTCCACCCTCCCTGGTCTGAAATCTTCTTCTTGTCCAGTACATGACATGCCAGGGCAGATGTGTTCTGTGGCTTTCTTCTCACCACAGGGTGTGATGAGCACCTGTCAGGCTGGAGGAAATCCATGCACCTTGAGCAAGTGGCTTGGGAAAGGGGAGGAGGTGGGTACAGCCGGGGTTACCCACATCCTCCCCGTGGGAATGGGCATGGGCACCACCTTCCCCAGCAGGGATCCCAGTGAAAGACGCAGCTCCCAGCCAGGTGCCTTTGCCAGTCCAGCGCAGCCCTGACAACAGAAGCACCTAGGAGCGTGGGTGCCGTCAGAGCTGTGCCTGCTGACTTTGTCCGCCTTCAGCCTGGGCTGCTGCTGTCACCTGACTTTCTTCCTTGGCCCTGCACAACCGGGACTGCGGGGATTTGCCTTGTGAAACTCCGTCTCCTCCCTACCCACTCTCCATCTCTCCCTCTCCCTCCCAACCCCAGCACCAGCCCCTCCTACGAGAATGACTAAGACTTTCCACGCCGTTCCAATCCTCACCGTGCTGGGGCCTTAGTCTAATTAAACCCGTTCTGTCCTTGTGCTGCTGTGAACATAGCCCTAGCGGCTCTCAGGGGACAGCCTCAATTCTTCAGCTTGGTGAGGGACGCTCCCGTCCCGTCTGTGCAGCCTGCACATTCTTATGACTGGCGATTGTGTTCCAGGCAGAGCACGAGGCACTAAGGACTCAGGTGGGAGTAAAGGGGTACAGGTTCTTCATGACCCAGGGGCGTCTGGACACTGGTCATCCCTGAGATGGAACCAAATTAGCCCATGAGAGGCAGGGCTGCCATTTGTCCTGCCCACCTCCCTCATTAACATCTTTTATTTTAAGTTTTTATTTGCATCAGTCCACTTTTGAAGCACATAAGAAGCACATGCATCATAGGGTCCTGGTACCTGTGTCTCAGGCATCTTAGTTCTTTTCACATCCCCTTTGTCCCTTCCTCTCCCCTCATCTCTTGGTCTCCTTCCCCTTGCAAAAGATCTTTCTCCCTGACTCCTACTGTCTGTCTTTTGTTTTGTTCTTTAGTTATTCATATATTATTATATTATTATTTTATTATTCTACTCTTCTATTTATATATTTATACTTTAGGTTTCCCAAATAAAAGAAAGCGTGTAGTATTTTACCTTCTGTGTCTGACTTAGTTCACTCAAACTTGAAAACTCGCGGTGGGTCCATCTCCCCGCAGATGATGCGAGTTTGCCCTTTTGAGTGGGGAGTTGCCCCTCCTCGCCTCCTTGGTGTCCCAAGAGCAGGGTGACAGCTGGCCCCTCCTCTGCAATCAAGCCCTCCAGGTCTCCAGAGACACGACATCCTCCTGTGCACACTTCTACCACCTCCTTGGTGCTCAAGTCTTAGTAGAACTGCTCACTCTTTAGTACACAAGCCTCGGCCACAGTGCAGGGCTCCGGGGAGCTCGCTCTCTGTCCCATCTCCAGCACCCGACACAGGGCCGGGCCTGCCCTGTGTCGGAAGACATTTGTGGAACCGACAAGGGCGAGATGAAGTGAGCTGCATTTTCTAACGGGGCTGTTGCAGTCTGGGTAATTTCCCCCTAACTAAACATAAGTCTCTGAGAATAAGAACAGTTCATAAAATTTATTATAATATTACATCTAGTACCGAAATGCCCTGCAAATATTTTCCCACAGATACCTATTGAATTAAGCGATTACATTCCTGCCGTCTGCAGAAATGTCTGCACCTTGTAATAACAACAGCTAATGTTTATGGCGTTCTGACTTCGTACCAGCCATGGTTGGAAGAATTTTATCTGTCCTGTTTTGCAACATCCTCGCCCCTGTCCTCCTGGACCCAGTGCACAGGAGAAGACAGGCAGACAGCCTGTACTTCCACCCAGATCGCACTGCCCCTGTCTCCTCTGTGCACAAGTAGCTGTAAACAGCCAAAGAGCACAGCTCTGCTACCCTCATCCCCGAGCGATGGGAGCTGCTTCCTGGCAGGTAACAGCTGCTTGGCAGAGAGAGTAAGAGGGGGGAGAGACAAACTTTGGGATCTTTCTCTCCAGGAACACGAAGCCTGTCACACCAGGCCCTGCCCATGCGATTTCGTCTCATCCCCCTTACTTTTCGAGGCCTTCTCTCCCGGAACGGTCAAAGCACAGGAATTTTACGGTGGGGAGGCACAGACCCTCCATCCCTCACACCCTTGCTCTCCCAGGCTGCGCACACATCCAAGTCTCTACACCAGAACGCTGGCACTGGACACAGCCTGCCCGAGGATCCGACTGCCCAACTTTCTACCGTATCATTTCCAATGGAGTCAGGCAAATGGACAGAGTCAAAACCGGAAGGAAGTGGTCTAGGGTCACTTGGAGCCCAAAACAGAGCAGAGGCTGGTCGTACACGGCCCACAGGTTCAGGCTAGGCCCCGGGCACCCTTTCACGCTGTCAGCAGATAGATGGCCATGCAGGGTTCCAGCGCAGACTTTTATGTGTAAAAAAAAGCAAGAATTTCTAGATGGTGACATCAGAACATGAAACAGGGAGCGGGCCTTCTGGGAGTGCGTCCTGTGTGCCCGTCGAGGTCCCCGTCCCGAGCCCACCCTGGGGGACGGGGATGGAAACTGAGGTAGCACTGGGGTGAAGGAAGAATCTGGAGTCTGCTAAAGAAACGAAGCACGCATGTTCAGGAGGTACAAGTCACACCCCGGCAGGAAGTCTCCACGCTACACGTGGGCACTTTCTCCCTCAGAATGTTTACTTACCCAAAATCTGCATTCAATCATGAAGTTTATTAAATTCCAACTCAGAGCAGACATCAGACCCACTGTCTGAGCCTCCCCGGGCAGGAGAGCAAATTTGTAGCCTAACAATAGCCAGGCTGAGCAGGACACTGATAGTCTGGCTTCTCGGAGGCTTGAGGAGGGGAGCAGAGGAGGGAAGGGGAGGACAGGACAGGAGAGGATGGGACGGGACAGAAGGTCCCCGGCACCGGCCCAGGCCTGGCCCCTCACAGGTCCTGCTCCTGCAGAAGCAGGTTTTCCAGGTTCAGGACACTGCAGTTGAGGGCACCAAGGCCAATTTCAAACCCGCCGAAGAGTGAAACTGTCACCCAGCCTCAGGGTAACAGGTCCTCTGTCTGTCCAGGGCCAAAAGGCAGGGAAAGCTGGGCTGTGTGTGGCAGAAAGACCCAAATGAGTGCGGCGTCCCACTCTTTCTTTCTCTATTTATCAGCGATGACGATTCTCGGCTGCGGGAATAGATAGCTGACCAGTCAGGCTGGGTCAGAGCATCCCCACTGGCACACAGCACAGCCAGGGGGTGGACACACGGGGTGTTGGGTAAGGATGGGCTGGATGTCCCAAACCATGGTCGAGGTCACAGCTGTGTGGTCTGCACTGGCACACACAAGGGACATAGGGGCACTGGGCACGAGGTCCCTGCCAGATCCGTGCTGCAACTTCCAGGGCCCAGGCCGGCTCTTGACTTCTTTAGGCCAGGACGTTACAGCTGCGTGGGCACAGGTGGGGTCTTACTGGGACCCTTAATTTCTTCTGTTTTTCTTTCATTTTGAGTCATGGTCTAAGCCACTAAGTTGCCCAGACTAGGCTCAAACTTTTGATCCTCCTGCCTCGGCCTCCCAGAGTCCTGGGATTATAGGCCGCATCGCACGTCCAGCTAGAACTTTCCATTTCTTAAAATTAAGTGCAAGAGTAGAGGCAGGGCTCGCAGTCGGGCCAGTGCAGCCAGCCCGCTCCTCAATCCTGACCACTCAAGGTCTGTCTTGTTCTCTTCTGCCAGGCAGCCTACGCAGCAGGCCTACCGACCCCACGGTGCTGGGCTTGTAGGGGCCTCACACTCTGCCAAGCCACTCCGTGAGTCCTGTGGGTCGTGAGGAAGAAGACGGAAGAAGAAGGGCTATTCTCAAAAGCCTACAGTTTCAAAATCTGTCCTTAAACTCTGATTTTGACTGAAAGTTCACTGCTAGAGTCCTTGGGTCTTGCATTTTATTTTCACAGCAGAAATGACACTGGCACAGAGCTTGCCACCACACTGAGCAAAAACAAAATGAAGGCTACAGTAGCAGAAATGTGGCAGCTGTCCCTAGCACACTGAGGCATTGATCTTGTTTGGTTGTTTTCACTTAGCAAGAATGCTTGCTGCACAGTGTCTTAGGCAACAAAATTCGTACCCTAGGGGGCCAGGGTCTTAGCTCTGTGATTCTGCCACCTTTCTTGCAAGCACAAGGACCCGAGTTCAATCCCCGGTACAAACAAACAAACAAACAAACACATCCAGTTGCAAAACTAATATTCTAGGAAAATCGGCTAACATGATTTGGACAAGTTCAAATTCTTTCAGGACGGGAGTGTCTTTTAAACCTATCGATCTGTTTTATCTGAACTGATTGATCAAACAAATAAAAAATAATTTAATTTCCTCAGCTCTCCTTTTCCAACATCCCGAAGTCCTTCCTACACTGATGTCTGCGACCTGATATAAAAGCCAAGCTTTGCATGAATGCCCCGGGATTCCCTTTTTCGATGTCACAGTTGCCCACTTCACACAGGGGAAGCAAGACAAAGGTCTTCAAAAAACAAAATGTAAGTGACGTGAAAAGGGGTAATTTAATATCATGTTAACTCGTTCTGTATGAAACAAGGTAAAGCTGCATCATGGCACAGACACGGTGCAAAGCATTCCCAGATGACTTGGGAGCCATTAATAGGAGCATTCCACGTCTTGTAACATCAACATGCCAGATGATCCCTGTCCACTTGTGGCAGAGAACAGGCAGAAGAACACATGTCTTGTGAGTAGTGGAAACGGTAACAGTGGGTCTGGTGTTAAATAGTGGAAATGCATGGCGGATGTTGTGCACGAAATGATTATTTCTGCAGTGACTTTTCTGCGTTTAGTTTATAAGCATGTCGGGGTGTGCAATCCGGGCATATTTCAGGAGAAGAAATACCAACGCACGTGATGTGTGGAGAAAGTGGCTGTGCACAGAGCTAGATCTACAGAGGGCTCATTAAAATTGAAACCTTAACAAGAAAGCGTCTCGGAGCAGTGTGTGCAGATGTATGAGGGGCCTGTAAGTCATGGAGGCTTTTAGGACCCAAACATTTGTGTCACCTATATGATAACCTAAAGGAATTACAGGAAAGGAGTTCATTTAAAAACAAAACTAAATGCAAACCAGTCCCTATGAAATTTAAATTGCTACTAAAATGCAGAGCAGGAAAGGAAATGCAGGATACTACATTACAGTTAAAAGATGCTGTATTAAATTTTTTTTTTGTACTGAGGTTCGAACTCAGACCTTTGCACTTGCAAGGCAAGCGGTAGAATCACTGAGGTATTCACGTTTGATTTTCCTTGATACGAGTTTCTAGAATAATAAAAAATGGAAGAATCTTTGGATACTTAATCATATAGAGAGAATGTAACAACTTTGCAAAGGTAGAAGAAACTTCTCAGATTATTTTGCAGCACTAGAGATCAAACTCCCGGAGGCGCGGCAGTGAAGGGACTTACCCAAGTTCACAAAGCTAGGAAAGATCAGATTCAGGACCTTGCCCCTCAGTCCAGTGCCTGCTCCAGCCAGTAAGAGAGCTGACTGATGCAGGCTCTCCCACCTTCCTCCTGGACACAGGGCTTGGGACAAAGGTGAAGAACTGAAGGCTGTGCCTGTTGCCTTTGAGAGCACTGTGGAAAGTCCCTGGACACGTGGGCAGGCACAGGTCTCAGCGAGCAGCTGAAATCAGGGCCTGCATCAGGCCCTGACCCCAGTGCCCTGACATCACCATAGGTGGGGGTGGGGCAAGGCAGCCAGTGCCATCCAATGCTGGGGCCCCTCCTGCAGCCCCCCAAGTCCAGCTACTCAGGAGCCCTGGGCTCTGGCCTGGAGAGCAAGGTACAGTGGATCTTGCCCCCCTGCTCTCACAGGTTCTCTGAGTGCTTAAAGAAGTACCCACACCAACACCTGCGCTCCAGCAGCCCCGGGAAGCCAGTGGAAAGCTTGCTCTCTCGCCCTCCCAGCTTAGTGGCCGTCATTCTTGTGATGCCGCCATTGCTCAAAGACACTTTAGGGCCAGGGTTGTGTCTCAGTGGCTCCGTGCCTTCCTGGCAAGCACAAGGTCCTGAGTTCCATCCCCAGTACCAAAAAGAAAAAAAAAAATTCCAAATTCATAATTCCTCTTTGGAGTCATTTCCTAAGCCCTTTTCTGAAATACTGTCAGTGATGGACAATCTTCACGTTTTGGGTGCTGGTTTTTTACCTAAAGAGGGAAGAAAAGAAGCTTTCCAGAGCCGAATTTGGTAAATAGGCTTTGTTAATCAAGCTGTGTCATATCAAAATAAGTCTGTATTCAAAAGGAAAGAGATGGTTGATTTTTTTTAGTCATAAACTGACTGATAGCAACACCCAAAAAAGTTTGGTTAATGTCAATAACTAAAAAATTCTAAATCTTAAGAAAGTATTTAAAGGAGAGCATTTATCTTCACGGGTTTAGAAATTTGTTTTCTCTTTCTTTCATAAATCTTGAATCGTGTCCCCATTTCACAGGCATGACACATTACCCAGAACCTTTACTTTTAAGCCAGTCCATGTGTAGCCCCTCATCTTGCTGTGCCCAGTACATTTTTTGCACACCTGCCCAGCTGAACAGCAAAAGGTGGGGAACAGGAAAAGAGGACTTGCCTTGAAATCAGTTATTCCAGGCCAAAAAGAGACACCAGTAAAGCATTACCTTACTGAATCCTGCCAACCAAAATTCCTGCCAAGTCTGGATAACAGCCCTTGAGTGAGACTGCTCCGGTAAACCCAACTGCAAACATGAGACTACCCAGGAAAGGCACGGATGATATGTGGAATCAGTCACTACCTGGGCTGGCTGCATGCGGGCTCATGGGGGCACCAGCTGTGCTGCTCCCTGCAGATGGCTCACACAGAACCATGCAGCCCATCCTGTAAGCTGTACACTCCCATCCCATCCCAGGGCCGGACAGGGCCGGGATCAAGGCTGCTGCCAGATCCAGCTGTAGCAAGCACTTCTCTCTGCAATTTCCCACCATGGACCAGACCTCAGGGACATCGAACCCTGACAAGTCCATGATGAGCGAATGCAGGCTACAGATAAACCTGAACTGCAGTGCAGTCAATAAACTAGCAAACTGGGTCAGGGATGTAGTTCAGTGGCACTGAGCCTGCATTACAGGTGCAAGGTCCTGAGTTCAATCCCTGGTACGAAAAAAAAAAAAAAGAAGAAGAAGAATATAACACAAAAATGTTAAACCTGCTAGAAAATAGTTAGGTAGAACTCTTGAAGACATGGGCATAGGAAAAGACTTTATGAACAAAACTTTAGTCACAAGGGAACTAGCACAAAGTTCAACAACTGGGATCTCATCTTTTTAAAAAGCTTCTGCACAGCAAGAGAAATCACCAACAGAGCTAAGAGACAACCTAAAATCTGGGGAAAAAAAATTTACCAGCTGTTCTTCAGTCAGAGGACTACTATCTAGAATATACAAAGAACTCAAAAAAATCAGATCCAACCCAAAAATGGGCATCAGGAATGAACAGATATTTCTCAAAGAAGTAGAAACAGCAAATAAACATAAGAAAAAATGTTCAACCTCACTGGTCATTCAAGAGATGCAGATGAAAACAACACTGAGATTCCACTTCACCCAAGAAAGAATGACTTCTATCAAGAAATTAACCAGTAACTAAAGGTGGCAGGGATATGGGAAGAAAAGAACCTTTCATTGCTGGTGAGAGTGCAGATTGTTGTAACCATTGTGGAAATCAATACAGAGATACCTCAAAGAACTAGGATTGGAAGTTCCGTTTCACCCAGCCATCCCTCTACTGGGTATCTTCTCAAAAGAATTTTAAAAATCATACCACAGCGATATATGCTCACCCATGTTTGTAGGGGCACAGTTTGTAATAGCTGAAACTTGGAAACAGCCCAATTGCCCTTCAACCGGAGACTGGATAAAGATGTGGGATTTTTTTTTTTATAAAATGGAGTACTACTTAGCCATAAAGAAAGAGAAACTAGAGACATTTATAGCTAAGTGGATACACATTGGCACCACTCCCTTAAGTGAAATTAATAAGACACACATGTGTAAATACCAAAGAGTTTCTCTGCTGTGAGAAAATGAAAGTGTAAATGAGGACCAAAGTGTATGGTAGATAATGTGAAATAGGGAGAAAGGGTCCAAAGGGGAAGGGAAAGTAGGGGGCTGGGGAGAGGAAAGAAGGGAAAGGAGTACATGTGAGAAAAGGAGCAAAAAATGGAAGCAAAGCTTTTGAAAATAGGGAAGAGTGGAGCTGTGGAAGGGAAGACAGGGGCATCGGGCAAAACAAGAACCAAAATACATCATCATGCGCAAATATGAATTCCCAATGATGAATATGATTATGCTGTATATCTAAAATGGGCCAGTAAAGTCCGTTTAGAAAGAACAGTAAAAGTCATAGTGAGCGGCTGTCCTGAGCATCCTGCCCTCTGCTTCTCCGTGGCTGTTTTTGTGAGCCGGGAGTGGATCCCCAGTCTTGGGTACTCTAGGCAGGACCGAGTGGGGGTGCTGGGAAGGTGGAATCGGGAGAATGATCATGATCGACACCCACTTTGCACACTCGAATGCCCCCAAATAGGGAAGGGGTATTCCCTTGCACAGGAGAGACAGGGCTGGCTGAAGATGTTGCGTGCACCCCACTTTTCTTAAGTAAACATTTTGAAGCAGCCAATGATTTCTTACTAAGTGGCTAAATATCAGATGCTGATGAAGTAAGTGTAGTCAGTTGATCCTGGTCTCTCCTTCCTCATGCAGAAGGAATGAACTTTCTGAGAAAGCGCTCTGGTACCCACCCTGTCACGTAACGTGCAACAATGCCTCTATCTTTTTTTTTATTTCCTTTATCTCTTTTTTACATTTGATTTCTTATCCTTTTGAAAATTTCCAAGTGGACAAAGGGAAAAAAAGAGAACCAAGACCTTTCATGTAAAGGTACAAGATCCCAATGATGAATGTAACTGTACTGTATGCCTAAAATGTACCAATAAACTCAAAGAGAGAAAAAAGAAAATTTTTATATGTATTTTTCATATGTCACAGCCATTTGTCAGTTGGTTCATGGCTTTACACCTTGTCCCTCTCTGTATTTGCATCTTTATCAATTAAAATTATATACATTATACATGTAACCAGTCAGACCTAACTGACTGCAGGTATCTACAATGTTTTTTATGTTATTTATATAATTTTAATCATAGAGCAATGACAGTTGCTTTGCTAGTCTGGGAAACGCTGACCCTGGCACTGTACTGTTTCTCATTCCATCTTCGACATTTGCTGTCCATCAATGCAGATTCAAAAGTGAGGTCAGAATCCAACTCCCTGCCTTTAATCCAGATAGAAATAAATTTGATTAACTAAAAACAACTGCACATTCAATGATAAATAGCAACTCTTATACCCCCACACAAATGATATAAATACATTCCAGAATCTCACTGTGATTTCTCTTTATTCTTCTGGGGGCTTTAAAGGAGAGTTTTCTACTTAAATTAAATATATTCTTTGGCCAGAACTTTTCACTCTTAGTTATCCAACATAAACTTGACTACTGCAAAGAATTTTACCTGGTCTTTAAGTTTTCTTCTATGCATGATATTTAAATGTCTTCTTTTCATAAACTGATAAAAATTAATCTTACATGAAATTAACAAAGATTAGGAGCATGTCATTCCACTCCAAGATCAGTTTTGCTTACCTTTTTATCTGCTCCTGCTTTACATTTGTAATACCCATTTTTCAAAGATGCTGTTGTATTCTAAACGTACGCACTAATACTAGAATCAACTCTTAAAGAAAATCCCAAGAATAGAATCTATATCCTTAAGGAATGTATTACCCTCCAGCAGACTAAAAGAAATAACTCTGTACTTAAAGCTAAGACAGAATATCCAATTTTAAGGTGATTAAAATGTTTCTGAGCAGGCAAACTTGAAAGACCTGCCTTAATTTGCTGTCAACCCAATTCATTAATTTGTGTTTTTATCTCCAGGAAGTACAGTGTACTTTCCACCTACAATGTCTGTAGACTCATCTGCCATTTAAATGTTGCTGCAAAGACCTCAGCTCTACAATGGGTGGAAAGTGTACTTCTAGCTTAAAAACCAGAAAAGGTTTTTGCATGTCTTGGTATCATTTCTTCAAGTGTTTGCAATACAATGGACTTTAGTAGGATAGCATAAGTTTTTAAAACAGGAAGGAATAAAAATATTAAAAGGACAAAGGGAATTAAAGCTATGGCAGGGTCACATTGAGGAGTCTCCCTAAGTCTCCCAAGCTGTGATCCAACGATCATCCTTCTCCATTGTGACAAACACCAAACTGCCACCCGTACGAGGCTCCCTCAGGGCCAGGCTTGAATTGAGGACCCGACTTGCTAAGAACACAATGAGCTGAATTAGTTTACAAGGTTTTGGGGTCACAGAGGAAGCACAACCTTGAAAGAATGGTACCCAGGACCAGTACTCTACAGAGGTGGGTGAGCAGGAAATGAAGAAATGTAATATTGGGGAGCACCTGTCCAGAGTGGGGTGCAGAAGTGAGTCCTGTGGGAAGAGACATGATGGGTCAGAGAAGTAGAGTCAGATTTCACCTGATGATGACCTGTCCTGGCCAGTCCAAGAGAAAATGCAGTTCAGCAGAGGAAGGGCGCCTGAGAAAGACCTAGAATTACATTCCGAATGCTCAGGCCAGTGTCCTATTTATCTTTTTTTTTTTCTTTCAGAGCTATTTTTGCTACTTTCTGATCCCTTCTTTTCCCGAACATATTTTGACACACTAAAACATTTGCCCAGCACTGAAATCATTGTGCCAAGTAAGAGCGATGAAAAAATGTTGTTCTGGGAGATGGCTGAGACTTCCTGCTGAATCCTTTAGGGTGAGCTCAAGTATGCTCACTTGAAAACTCTGAAACCTACCAGTCCTCCCTTGCAAGCCACCAAGCCTGCCTGCCTACCTTCAGGATGTGACTAGGCCCTTCAGTTCCTACTCATATCTCCAAGATGAGCCTGAGCAAGACCCAGGTGGGAAAGCAGACAGAAATCAGATAGAATAAAAAAAGAGGGAAACCGAGAGCAAAAAAGCCACACCGGGAAAGTAGGTATCTCTGGAAGTGGAAAGAAAAAATGATAGCCCTAGAAACCCTTCTAGTAGTTTCCTTAATGTCCTCTCTTCCTCCCTTCGCATCATTCCAAACATCCCATGAGGCACCTGGTCCAAAATAGTGATATTTTCTTCCTCACTGTTGAGTAACTTCACAGGAGAAAACCCTAACCTGTCATTAGGCCACCTACCACACGTCATTTTACTTTCTGAATTAAATGTGAGTCAGCCCGAAAGAGGGGCATTCAGCCGCAAGAGAATCCCTCAGGCCCCCACTTAGATCTAAGGAGAAACACTCAATTTCTCATTTGAGAAAAGTAGTCAGTCTCTCCCCTTAGCTTCCCTCTTCTGTATTTCCAGGAATAGTTCCCAGCCTTTCCACAACCAGATACCTAATATCGGCATGAACAGTTAAACTCACCTGCTGTGCTGAAAGCATCCCTATTACTAGATACTTGCCACATAGAAGAGCAAAGAGATCATTCCAAGAAAACCCATCCCTGATTCTGCTGTCTATTCTTCTTCTCCCTCTCCTGAATGTTTCAACCATATCCCAGCCACATAAAAGCACAGAGTCGACCAGACTTGACTTCTTTCCTTCAACACCTCTGCTGGATTAAAATCAGAAGCTCAGGAATTCATGACTTCCCTCCTGGACTCCAGGCAATATTCCAGCTCTGACTCGTATGTGTCTGAAATAGTTAAGCATTTTGATTCTGCAGGATCATTGTGTGAACTGACTTCCTAGAAAATTAGTCGGAGGAAGTAAAGGCACAGCATTGGCCCAATGGCCCACGTGACCAGGCCTTCAGAAGCCAGAGGAAGCATCCTGTGCTGAGGTTTCCCCCTTCACTGGGGTCTTTAAATGGTCTTCCTACAGGCTGATGGCTTAGTAGACTGAGCTCTTTCCTTTATTCATCTACACTTCCAATAAATATAACCCTTGTGGGTTTAGCTACACAGCCTTTGAACAGCTCGTGTCTGAAAGGCCATTCAAACTTGTTTTAAAAACACCCCCAGAGTGCCACCGTGTGCACAACTTTGTCTGCAAAATTTTGCTTAAAAGAAAAGAAAATTTCAGGTGACCACCTTCATTTTTGAAAACTAGGACATGTAGATGAATCTGAGTAGTGAAATAAAGTTGGGAAACCTTAAAATAAAAGTGGGACAGATGCACTGAGTGGAACGCAGAAGAGAAGGTGGTTTGTGGTGTGGAAACAAGAGTCTGGTGGGGCATCCTTGTTTGTGCTGTGTGTGACCCCAGTTTCCCCCAAGGAGGGGGTTCCTACCCTTCCCTACCAGCCTGGTACAGAATCCATAAGACCCGGAGAAAATGCTCTTGTGATGGAGTGAGCCAGCTCCTACTTTTATTTGTTTGAAAATTATAGTTTGTTCCTTGTTTTAGGCAAGATATAGATATAGATATAGATATAGATATAAATATAGATATAGACACATGCATCAACTGTTGAAGGAATTAGGAGATTGGAAATGGCACATTTCTTCATCTCTGGACAGTAATCCAGTGAAATAATGCAAAGTCAACCCCACATGGCTGAGGGAAGATCTGAAAAGCTTGGGGAAAATAAATGAACTGCCTGCTTCTCATTACACTCAGTCACAGGATGGGGCTACATCTGGTTTTCTGATTACACTTTCCCATAGTAAAGAAAATTCTAGCCTAGCAGGTCAGACCAGCTGATGACTAACCAGCTCCAATTACTGACCTGACCTGCTTCTAACCTCAAAGGGGAAAAGAAAACCCTTTTTACTCATTCTGAGAAACCAAAGATGGGTGTACAAGGCTGTTGGGTGGTTTTTTTTTTCCTGATTAATTAAAGTTGCTTATTCAAATTGTGCTTTGGTACATAGTCTTTAATTATAAACAAAATAATGCCTGACTTCCTCTATAAAACAACACTCAAAGGCCGAGAGAGAGAGAAAAACTAGACCCTTTTATGCTAGTAATAAAAAACAACAAAAGCACAGCAATTTCAATATGGCATTTGGAACTTGATTTGTTCTATTTAATGAATAAAAGATAATAGTATTTCTCAAAGGAGACAGTGTCTATTAAGATAAGGCTTTTTCAAAGTTTTTTAGTGGGCGTCACTCTGTGAGCCATTTCCAACTTCCAAATAAATGTAACTATGATTTTCAATGAACTTGGCTAAGTAATTCTTAAGGCTTTGCTGGTATAACCTGAAATACATTTAGCTGATCTACTTGTAGCTCTGCCTCAAACAAAACAAAAAACAGTTCCATCAGCTCCCTCATTATGAAAGGAATGAGCAATAATCCACCCTGAAATCTGACAACATTTTAAAGCAACAGAAAAACACTGTCCTCTCTGTCAAGCACAGGCCTTTGACTCCAAGAGGACGCATGTGGACCCAGCATTTCTCTTTGTAGGTCAGCATCTAAAATGCCACTTGTTTCTAAGTGAATAGAATTTCCATTTTATCTTGAACCATCTGCAGTGGCCGATGTTTGGTTTTTTGTGACCTACAATTGTTACTCTTTCTGTTGATTGAACCTAATTCTAAAAAGATGCTATATAGGGTAGAAATCACTATATTCTACATATCTAAATAGTCAGTTTTAAGCCACAGATGACAACTGATGATGTTTGAAGGTGAATATTCTCCAACCACAAGTGATGAATCACGGACAGTGTTTCCCACACTACAGCTGTACAAAACCCTGCCCATGGTGTCGGTGTTTCTCTCATACTTTATCAAATAGGCAAGCTTCACCTCTTTGAAACAGCCAAACAGTAATTTTGATTTGCATTTTGGTCCATCCTTGGGAAGCGAATATTGGTTTGCCTATTTGAGAGAACTTAACTAAAGAAGAAAATAGAAGTAACAAGGCAAGGATTTCTCCTTGAATCTACAAGTGAATCTAGCTCCAGACCCTGGGTTTACTCTCCTTTGGAATATTTAAACCACATCCAGTAAATGAAAGCTGATTCTCTGGAAGCTTTTTCATGACAAGAGACCTGAATAGTCCATAGACACTTTATTAGAGATTTTAATTAAGTTACACAAGGAAAACTACCAGCATGTGCATTCATTTTATCACAGCTGGATCTCCCTTTATTGGAGTGAATTTGTTGCTATTCCACTTCAACAGGTATATTCCTGAACTGTTAGGCATCAAGCTCTCCAATGGCTACTACTAAGTCTGAAAAGTTACTGGGTCCAGAAAACATTGCATCATCTAATTAACTAATTAATTTTGCAAGTCAACAGAAGAACATGCGCAAACGTTCACACACATGTTAAGTTACGCAGTGTTACAGGAAGGTCACTGAGGACCTGCAGGACAAAGGATCATGGGTTTGGCAGATGATGGCAAGACCCACTGGCCACCATTTTGGGTGAGGTGCTTCCTGCACAGTTGGTACCCAGTCGGGTTCCCACAGCCCACCAAATGCTCGCAGTGAAAGTCTTCATAGTGCCAAGGCAGGAAGTGCCTCTCTTGCTGCGCTCCTGCTTTGCATTCTGTTCATTTGCTGGTCTTGAAATAACTTCCTTTCTATCTGCTGCCTGCTGTGCAATTCAGAGCACACCTCTTTGTTCCTCTGGGTCCCCCACGCAAAACAAACTGCACCCACACTTCGTTCAGACACTTGTCCATGACCATGAATGACTTTCCCACCCAAAGTTCATCTCATCCGAAAGGAATGTCCCTTTCGTCGTAAAGGCACTGAGAGCTTGCGTGTTTTCAATCAAGTCTACATCCTCTCATGCCCTGGGTATTATGTCTAGTACAGCTGGAAGATCCAACACAGTCTTAGGAACAATTACGATTGCAAAAATACAATATCAAGCAACAACCATAAAAAATCAAAGGAGGTAATGAAACACTGCTGGCCGTCCTGCTGAGCAGATAAGTCTGCCTCTCCAATTGGCTGTGAGCAGCACATTTCGCCTCTAGGTCACCCCACTACCTGCTGAGTGTGTGTGGAGTGAGCCACACTCAGACCTGTGGTCCCCAGGGTGCCCTCCTGCTGTGCCTGCTCTTCACCCCCCAGCCCTTCTTCCAGAGCTGCCCACACTCTCCCTACGCAGGGCCTCTGGGCAGTTCACCTGCTGTCTCTTGAGCACTAACTCGAATGCGCTCCCCGGAGGCTCTGACACTGTTCGCTGACCCCCCTCCTTTCCCATCCAGGCCTCAGTTTCCCACATAGCCCCTCCTGTGCCACCTTGGCTCTTTCCTCTTGACGTGCCCGTGATTCAAGCCCTAGATCGCCCTCCTCTCAAATTCGTGCAGCTAAACTGGGCACTGGAAAGGATTTCTCTGTCCCCTTCCTAGAATTCCTCCGTCCTGATCAGGAGACCCAAAGGTGGCTCCAGTCCAAACTGGGGCCAGCACCAACGCTGACTCATCAGGCCGTAGCACCAGAGTCTGCCCGCAGCTTGGCCGGTGAGTCATCAGTGCGTCTCCTCCCATCTCTTCGCTCCCTCGGGGATCGTGGTCCTCAGGTAGATCATTCCTGTCCTCTGAACCTCACCGGTGATCCCTTGCCTGCCCCAGGCGCCCATAGGTCCAACAGTCATGGAGAAGCCATGCTCCACACCACTGACCCAAGACCCGAAGGCAGGAAGGAGCTGTGCAGCTGCCTTCCCTGCCAGGCACCTCCCCAGAAGAGGGGACAGCCCAAGAGTACTGTCAGGGGCTCCAGCTCTTTGCCATTTCATCCCTTACCAACATCCAAAACTATTTTTTTGATACTTACTTACTCTTTTTTATTAAGTTTTGTGCTACCGGGGATCAATCCCAGAACTCTCACATTGAGCTATATCCCCAACCCTTTTTTTAAACTTTTTATTGCTCAGTCACTAAGCTGGCCAGGTTGGGCTTAAGCTTGCAGTCTCCTGCTGGGATTACAAGTGTGTACCACACGTCTTTGATGACGTCTGGCAGGGATCAAAGGTCCAGCCGTTCCTACTGTGCTGCACCCCGCCATTCCCGAATGCCTCTTGCTTCTGTGAGTGCGTGTGTGAGCGTTGCTCTTTAGAAATCCCACCTCTCCTCCTGTCAGCCCAATTCTCTGTCAGCATTCAAGTCCCTGTGATGAGCACCCCTGGGTCAGGAAGATGAGCCCCGCTCCAGAGGGAAAGCCCAGGCTGCTTATTTTACTGAATTGTAAATGTTAATGTATGTCTCCTCTCAGTGATACTGGGGTGAGCACTGGGTCATTCCTTCTGAGAGAAGGGCTCACAAGCACTGTTTCCCAGCCGCCACTTTTCCCTGAGGGGAGTGCCTAGTCTGTCCCTGACACTGTGCGAGGCCCCAGGCCCATCAACCCCCCACTCCGAGCATGGGTGATCTGACCCATAGGTTTCTCTCTCCAGCTCCTTCCTCCTCAGCCAGCACCCAGCACAGGACACACTGACACAGGAGCTGGGTGCCTGGTTATTTCCTCCCCGAACACAGGACAAGGCGGTGGCCTCTGCCTGAGGAATTGCTGCTCAGAAACATGCACCCTGCAACAGAACTTTCAGATGACTAACTCTGCCTAGGTAACCCTTTATGTGTGGTGTTTTAGGTTCATGAAAGGAAATAAAACAGTGGTGCCATCTTACTGGCTTTGCAGAGAGTGACTCAGAGTCTCTGCCCAGCAAGGACAATACCTCATTCTATAAACCAATAATAATAAAGAACATTGCTTCAGGAAAGCATGGTCCTCATTTCAGTGGGAAAATGGCAATTAGACTCAGGCTGTCTCGGTGTGTCATTTCCATCTGTATGCAAAGGAAAGAACACCTCAACTGAGTGGATCGTGTTTCCATTGCTATTTTCCCCGGCATTAAGTTACATTAAATCTGGCTGAAGTAAGGGACTCCCAGTAATATATCACACCTGAAATACATCCTCCCGGCTACAGGACAACCAGTCACTGGCCATGACCTTGATGCTTAGAAAGATCTTTACTTGATTAAAACGTGCACTTTAAACCCTAAACGAAGCCCACCAATTTTAAATTTCTTTCCTCCTCATCCAAACCACACAACCAATTACATCTGCATTTTCCTTCAAAGGCCTCATTTCCCAAAAGGATCCTTGCCTTTATGCAAGGATTAGGAAGAGAGGCCAAGAAACATGAGCATGGTCCTCTGGAACAGAACTGCTAAGTAATCAAAAGTTTCACCAGTAAAGCATCTATCCATTACTTTAGGATAAAGTTTCTTCAAGCAAAGAACCAAATTAAATTAAAACTCACAAGTAATTGGCTATAAATGGCATTTATTGGATCTTGTCCCTGGTCTTTATTTTCTATGATCAATGATAAGAATCCTGTAAGTTCTCCAAAGTAGATTATGTGATTACACTAAGCCACCTCCAGACACACACATGAGCATGCATGCACTTGGTTTTTCTTCTTTTTCTTTTTTCTTTCTTTTTTCCAGGCCTTCAACCAAAAGACTTTTGAGTAAAGAACAACATGGCCTGGTTGGACGTGATACACGATACGAAGCTCTCTCTCTCTCTCTCTCTTAGTTGGGCACGGCTTAGACAAGATGGAAACAGTCACAAGAGGCCTTGACCTTGGAGAGTGGGGCCAGTAGTCCAGTGTCATCAGCATCTCCAGATTGGACGTGTATGTCTCTTTAAAATCATATGTTTCTCTATTAAAGAATAATTGCTTTTTATGTTAGTGAGCATAATGTTGCCTTCAAGGGTGTTTTCAATGGCATGTTGAATTTTCTGTAAATACATAGAAGTCTTACAAAATACTGTGAGTTCCCTTACATTGGAGTAAGTGCTGAGCGATAAACACACAACACTGAAATACCGATCTGTGGTGCTTGGGGGACGCATTATAAGGTGAGGCAATTGGAAGGTTGCACAAGAAATGGAAGAAAGGAACTGAAGAAAATCTAAAGCAGAATAAGTTGAAGTTATTTTTGTTTCATTTCTGTTTTGTTTTGCTGTTTGCTTGTACTGGGGACTGAACTCAGGACCTTTGCACTGAGCTACATTTCCAGGACATCTTAAAAATTTGAGACAGGGTCTTGCTAAGTCACTAGGTTGCCTGGGTTGACCTCAAAATTGTGATCCTCCTGCCTCAGCCTCTCAAAGTACTAGGATTATAGATATGTGCCGCCATACAATATTTGTTTAAAGGAAAACACAATGAAATAACTTGATAAAAATGAAACCACATAATTTCAACCTATGCATTTCAGAGGTAGGAGTAAGATCCATGACCACCTCACAGTCCACTGTATTTTACAAGGTTATCATCAAGACCCCATCTGCTGTCTCTTGGGGAATGTCCTGTCCCCATGTGGCCCCTCACTTCTGTAAGGCCCCTCATCAGCTGCAGCATTCACAACAGAGTGGTTGTGACATGAACTGGTGCCTCTGAGCCCCTCTGGCTTCTTGGAGCCCACACTCCTTGACACCGGCCCTAGTGACAGCCAGTCCTCGGGATCCCCAGGCCCAGGCTCACAGCTCCGCTCCCTTGGCCTTGTGGAGGTGCAGGCTCCCTCCTGAGTGGCACTGCCCTATGCTCTCCCTTAGTTCTGGTCCTCCTTCTTCATGCCTCAGGCAAAACCCCAACTCTGCAGAGCTGGATTCTCAGCAGGATGGAGGAGAGCAGAGCAAGCCTAGGCATGCGCCCAGGCAGGTGGCCAGCCTCTGCTGTCCCTCATGGCCCTTGAGACCAGGGCTCAGGGCAGCCAGTGTACCCAGTATTTTGTTGGTCCACCTTTGGCTCTATCTTCTAAGAGGTTGCATCCGCCTTCGCTCTCCTCAACTTGCAGCTCTTCCCTCCCCCATCCCTGTTTCCAGAGAGCCCTTGACATCTAACTCCAAGAGGAACTAAAGCAACTGGGGAAGGATCTCCGGTCTCTCGGCCACATCAGCATCTGCGTCCTGTTCTCCTTCATTTCCTAGCGATGAAGCTGCTTTCCAGTGCCAGGAGAGGCCTGCTTGTCTCCCCTTTCTCTTGTCCAAGGGCTTCCTAGTCCTTGCTTTCACAGCTCTGTTTTTTGTTGTGTTTGTTACATCAGCAGTAGGAATGGACTGGGACAAGACCAATCCTAAACCTAAAAATAACCCGTCCTCCCACTACTCCCTGCAACTGCTGCCTCATTGCCCTCTTTCCCCCTGTAAACCTCTCTTTAAGTTCCCTTGTTCTTTATCTCTCTGGCACCTAGACAGCTGCCAGCCACATTCCCTTCCTCCCCACACTCGTCCT